>NC_081559.1:138658583-138670886 GCF_022355385.1 Mustela nigripes
CAAATACTTTCAAAACACATGTCCAGTTACATCACAACAATGCCAATGGAACAAAATGAAGTGAGACCAAACAAGGTCCTTCCTGTGGCTTCTGATTCCTTTTAGGATAAAGTTAGAATCTTTTGGAGAGCCTGCCAGGCCTTGGCTATGCTTTCCCTCTCCAACCTCTTCTCTCACCACCCTCCCCTTGCTTTCTGTGTTTCAGAATGTGCTAAAGTCCTTCCCCTCTAGAATCTTCTGCCAGTTTCCTCTGCCTCTATTCCACTCCTCCACTCTGCTCTGCCCAACCCTTTCACCTCTGTAATGGGTGTGGATCTTTCTTGGCTCAGGGGCTACTTCCTCAGGGAATCATCAGTAGGTAGTACGGAGTGCAACTCTTAACAATTTTGATGCTCAACAGAGGTAGTCCTGAGCAAAATCTTAGAGAAATCGTAGAATGTGGAGCTTAGTTACAGGTCCTTTCTTGCTCTACCCCCCTTTATCTGGTCTAGGCAGGGCTATCTTTCTTTTTGATATGCTTTTGTAGACTTGTGTCCCCGTCTTCCAGTACTTAACACTCATTTTGTCATTATTTCAATCATCTATCACTAGACTAAGCTCCATGAGCCCAGGTAATGTAGTCAGCCCAGTTATGCTCACCACTCTTTTTTTTTTTTTTAAGATTTTATTTATTTATTTGACACACAGAGATGACAGGTAGGCAGAGAGAGAGGGAGGAAGCAGGCTCCCCGCTGAGCAGAGAGCCCGATGCAGGGATTGATCCCAGGACCCTGAGATCATGACCTGAGCTTCTGAAGGCAGAGGCTTTAACCCACTGAGTCACCCAGGTGCCCCTATGCTCACCACTCTTGACTCAGCACCTAGCATAGTGCCTGGGTTTGGGTTTGCTCTGAGTCCATCTTTGTTCAATGGATAAATGAATATTTTATTCTTGTAAAATATTCACAATCTGTAACTACAGAAAGCAAAATATTCACGCAATCATTTGACTGATAATTATTGAACACCTGTCATATGTCAGGCCCAGTTCTAGATGCTGGGGATACAGCATTTCACCACCCAGACCAAAAAAAAAAAAAAAAATCCCTACCCTCATGGAGCTTATATTTTTATGGGCTGAGACTGACAAATAAGTAAATGATAGTGTACCTAGAAGCAAACAGGCTGTGTACTGTGAAGAACAATAAAACGGGGAAGGGGGCAGGGCCATGGGGAGGTGGTGAGTGTTGGGTCCGTTATCAAAGGAACAAGACTGAGAAAAGTTACGCAAAACCTTATTCTATGCCAAGCATTAGAAGTTAGACTGACCAGCCAGGGAAATGAGGCTGAGACAAAGGGAAAGTTATATAAAGCTTTATTCTATGCCAAGCATTAGAAGTCAGACTGACCAGCCAGGGCCGCCTCCGAAGAGAGCGACGCCCCTTGGTCTTACAAGCTAGTTTTTATAGGGCACAATCGCAGACATCTGCATATGTGGCTTTGGCTGATTGGATGTCTCCTACCTGTGTGTTTTAGTAACGGTTACCAATGGCCTTGTTTTAGGTATATGTTTTAGTAATAGTTACCTGGAATTGGCCTTGTTTTAGGTGTGTGTTTTAGTAACAGTTACCTTGTTTTAGGTGTTGTGTTTTAGTAACAGTTACCTGGAACCGAGAGCAGTAACTTTTCTAGACAACAAAATGTCTACCTAGGCAACATGGAGTCACTATGGCTAAGTAGGCCCAGGCAGGCCCTAGGGGGTTAACATGTTTTAACGTGGAATCGACCCCAACATCTGGTTCCCTAGAAACGAGTAACAAAACAGACAACAAAAAGACAAGACCCAGTGGCCCTCACTTGCTGATGGGGGTTTTCCCGGCCTCCTACGGACCCAGATGACCGCCTAGGGGAGTTCTGGTTTGGAGGTGAACATTTGGAAGTTGTTAGCATATAGGGAGAATAAGTGTAGGCAGAAAAAAATGAGAGGTTCAAGGTTGGAGCCTTGGAGTGCTCTGTCAGTGAGTGGTTGGGGGTGAGGAGGAGCTAGGGAAAAAGGAGGGACCATGAAGGTAGGCAGAAAACCTGGAATGCTGGCCTATGAGAAGCCAGATGAAGAAAATGTTTCAACTGTTCTGTTCTGCTGATATGTTAAATAAGATGAAGACTGAGTCTTGAAGTTTCATGAGCGGAGGTCATTTGTGATTTGATATTGTTACCAATAAAGAGCCTTCTAAATTTTGTAAGCATCATTTCCAACTGTGGGCCACCCAAATGTAGAGGTCATATATTAAGCTCCTTTAGGCCTGTGGAATGCCCCTTCACTAAGCTTTGAAGGAGGAGGGCAGCTCCATTTCACCCTTTAAGGAGAGGGGTGTGGGGAGGCAGCTTACAGCACAGCTTTCTTCAAAAGCATCTTCTACAACCCTCTTTTAAAAAAAAGATTTTATTTATTTATTTGAGAGAGAGACAGTGAGAGAGAGCACAAGAGAGGAGAAGGTCAGAGGGAGAAGCAGACTCCCTGTGGAGCTGGGAGCCCGATGCGGGACTTGATCCTGAGATTCCAGGATCATGACCCAAGCTGAAGGCAGCTGCCCAACCAACTGAGCCACCCAGGTGCTCCACAATTCTCCTTTAAGATCTTCCCTTAGATTAAATGGTCTCTTGACCTTTTTATTTACTTGATGCAGATACTTTTTACTACTTGCTGTAAACACTTTATATGCCTAATGTAAATGGTTTTTATGTACTTGATATCTGATAACCCATTGCACATCTTTTGAAATCTTGAGGGGCTTCCTATTTCCTACTTCCTGATTTTGTTCTGGTGTATGCCACATCCCTAGCTCTAGGAAAGGATCCTGACTTGCTCTATCAGTCAGTGTGAGGTATTCCTCAGGGGACTGGTCCAGACTGGATGCATGACTAGTGTTGGCTTAATTAGACTATAGCGAAGACTGAAATTTCTGTCTCACTGGATGTAAACAAAGAGGGATGTTGCCTCCATTTCTGCTGATAGTCTTCTGATGACCACAAGGGGAACTGGATTAGAAAGAACCTAAAACTTTGCAGACACTATTGAGTCACTGAGTACTAAGCCCAGACCTTGCCATACATCAGCGCTTTCCTGTTATTGGTTTAGTGAATTGGAATCAGGACTCTGTTACTTGCAGATAAAAGCACTGTAGTTGATTCGCAGTTACACTGTCTACCACATCTTAGAAGTCAGGCTAATCTCTGATTCTGGCCCTCCCTCTATTCCCCTCTGACTTTTTCCATTGTTTTTAACTCCTCTGTTGCTGATGCTTGTGGGCCCAACTTATCTATTAGGTACAGTAGGCACAGTGCTTATATTTATAAATATCTAATTTTATGCAGATGGGGCCCGTGAAAGTCATAATGTGGTCCTGAGTGTTTGGTTACTACATTCTCTGATTTTTGTTAATATTATAAGTTTGCCCCGTGAATTGATTTCTTCAGTATCTATTTAATGCCTGCTGTTTTCCAGGCACTGTGCTAGGCCTTGAGGATACAGGGGTGAACAAAACAAACAACAATAGTTCTTTCCTTTACAGAGTTTTTGATCTAGTAGGAAAATAAAACAAAACAAGTAGTTATTGGAAAATATGATGGGGGTAACTGTTGGAGGGTAAGTATGGAGTGGTGAGGCAAGAGACAAAAAGAGAATTGAATCTCATCTATGGGATCAGAAAAGGCCCCCTAGAAGCAGTGATATTAAGGTTGGGAGTTGGCGGATGAGTCTGGAATTAATTAAACCACCCTTTTTTCCTGGACCACCATAGTTGCTCTCTAATTGACGTCTACTCATCTACTTTTACTTCTCATTCCCCAAACCCTCTGGCCTGAGAAATCACCCTTAGAATGAAATCCCTCAATCTGGACCATTTAGTCCCAGAAGAACCTTTCAACTCCATGAGCTCTTTCTCTTGGCATCTTTCACTTGGTTCCAACCACATGACCTCCTTTCTCTTTCAATATGTTTAGCACATTTTTTTTTTTTTTTTTTAAGATTTTATTTATTTATTTGACAGAGAGCATGAATTGAGGGCAGAGGCAGAGGGAGAAGGAGAAGCAGACTCCCCGCTGATACAGGGCTCAATCCCAGGACCCTGAGATCATGACTTGAGCCAAAGGCCGAAGCTTAATTGACTGAGCCACCTGTTTAATACATTCTTATCTCAGATTCTTGAGTCATCCTTTCTTGAGCATAGAAGGTATATCTTCCAGATATTTACATTATTTATTCATTTTTTAATTAAAGTTTCTGCTCAAATATAACCTCTTCAGAAAGTCCTTCCCTGACAGTCTATGTAAAATAGTATTATTACTTTATGTCACTTTCTCTAATATATACATATATGTGTCACTTTCTCTAATATATATATGTCCCTTTCTCAGATATATCTATATATATATATTTGTTTGTTTTCTAATTTCCTCATTAAAATGTATTCTCTGAGAGCAGGGGCTTTGCTTTGTTTACTGTTCTATGTCCTGGGATTATAGCACTCAATAAAGCATTAGCACTTCTACCTTGCTTCAGGCTCTATATAACTAATAAGTAATATACATATTATACGTATAATATACTATTGCACATTATCATATATATGCATATAAATGAGCTATTTCTCATTAGTTGTATTTAAGTTTAATTTTTTTTCTGAGTAAGAAATGAGATTTTAATTCTACTTTCAAGACGTTTATCAGGGGAAAGCATGATTTTTGAGTGCTGGGATCTATCCTGATTTCATCCAACAGCACACTTACAAGCATTTCTTGCAGAGTGGGAGAAGACTTTGGAGAGAAACATCCAAGCAGAAGACCACCTGATTGGATTGTAATGTCTTGATGAGATCACCACATTCTGGGGGTATTATCTTTCCTTTAGTTGATACAAAACAAAACAAAACACAAAATAAACCAAACCGACCAACCAACCAAACAAAAACCTCAATTTTTTTTTTTATTTCAATCAGACGTCATCAATGTTTGTCGATACAAATTTGGCTCACGGGACAAAGACCCTATATAGCAGGGAATTAAATAAAGTAGAAGCTTATTTCTCTCTCATCTGGGACTGATATGATACCTTGAAGTATCATATCTTCCTTAAAGACCCAGGAACCTTTAATCTGACCTTGGTCTGAATGGTCCAAAATGGATCTTCACTCTATCTGTGACCCAGATAGCACCTTTCCATTAATAACACCACTTAAGAGAGAATTTTATGAAATTATAAGATTCAACTCTTTTTGTTTTTATTTATTACTGATCTTTCCGTGTTCATAAAGAGTTAATGACTTGTAAAACTATTGCTTAGGTGTTATTTATATTCTTTCTCTTGGAGTCATTTTAGGATTTTTCAGCATAATTGCACATTGAATTTCTTTACTGTATATTATAATATTCTAACTGGCTTAGTTCATCCTGGTATCAACTCATCCCATAATGTCACAATATTAAGGAAAAAAAAGTTTATGGAGCTGGACTTTTCCTTGTGCCTGAGCTTTTTTATGATCTCGTATTTCTCCCATCAATCTCTTTCCCTGCCCCCACCCCTCAAACAACTGGTTTTGCGGTTCAATGAATTCCTCAACTGACTTTTATGAGAACTGTTCCTAAGGATTTCCACATTGCGCAGGAAGAGTAAATTTCATTTGTGGAGGCGTGAAGTAAATGGCTATCACATTATGCTAGTTTTCTGAAGCTATTTGAAGATTACATCCTTTGTTCTTGGTTCTCATCTCTTGCCACTTATGTTTATAGAAATTAATAGAGTAAATATGTTTTTAGAAAGTTCTCCTTGATCTACAAATATAATTCAAGGATATCCTGAAAATTGCAAATCTATATTTTGATTAGTTTATGGTACCATCATAAGCATATAATGGAAACCACCACAGTTTATGGAAAGAGCCTTTTCCTTCACTGTTGATTTCCTTTAGGAATTAAGAAAAGACCATGGTTATAATGGTTTAGCTGTATGACCCTGGGTAGCTGAGGCTAAAACATTTATATGGATTGCTGTTTGGTATAAAGAAAGCTGGTGTGGAAAATTTTTGAATGAACAAGAGGCCTAGATTAATAAAAGCCAGGGGAGATCTAGATGTTTATTTTGTCCCAGAACAATCCTTTGAGGCCAGAAGTTTCAGATTGATCTCGCAAGTCCTCCTGCAGAACTGCACTGATGGAAACCCTTCCTGATATGATTTCAAGAGAAACATAGAAGGAAAGTTTTAGGTGACCTATTTGCTTTTGTTATTTTTATTTATTTTAAATTAATTAATTAATTTATTTATTTGAGAGAGACAGAGATGGTGAGAGAGAACATGAGTAGGGGCGAGAGAGAGAGAAGCAGGCTCCTCGCTGAGCAAGGAACCTGATGCAGGGCGCGATCCCAGGACCCTGGAATCATGACCTGTGCTGAAGGCAGCTGCTTAACTCACTGAGCCACACAGGTGCCCCACTTTTGCTATTTTTAATTAGAAATTGTTCTTCATAAGGTGTTAAGGTTGAAAAATAGAACAACAGTTGGAAGGTTCTGTAATGTAGTTCTGTAATTTAGTTATTTTTCCTTTCAAAAATAGAATTTCTCTTTAGACTGGGGTGCCTGGGTGGCTCAGCGAGTTGAGCGTCTGCCTTCGGCTTGGGCCATAGTCTTGGGGTCCTGGGATTGAGCCCTGCATCTGGCTCTCTGCTCAGCAGGGAGCCTGCTTCCCCCCCCCCCCCCCCCCCGCCTGCTCTCTACCTACTTATGATCTCTGTCTGTCAAATAAGTAAATAAAATCTTAAAAAAAAAACAACGAATTTCTCTTTAGACTAAAAAAAATCTTTGCTAGCCTCTTAATTACAAAACAATGCATTTCATTTTAATGATCTCACAGAATGATTATGTGCAAAAAGCAAATGAAATCTTTTTCATTTCTTTTTCTGCCCTGCTTCCTTTTAAGACTTTGGTATGTGACTGTTCAGACCTTTGTTTCATATGTATGTCATGCTATACATGTTATTTTTATGCACATGTATAGGCAGATGCACATGAACATTTTATTTTGTTTAAAGATTTTATTTATTTATTTGACAGACAAGATATCACAAGTAGGCAGAGAAGCAGGCAGAGAGAGAGAGGAGGAAGCAGGCTCCCTGCTGAGCAGAGAGCCCCACTTGGGGCTCAATCCCAGGACCCTGGGATCACGACCCAAGCCAAAGGCAGAGGCTTTAACCCACTGAGCCACACAGGCGCCCCAGCACATGCACATTTTAAAATATGAAGTTACTTTTTTTACTTTTTAATTTAAATCTGAAAAATATTTCCAAGTGAGTACATATAGATCTACCTCATGATTTTTAATAGCTATATACATTTTTTATTGTTTGGCTATACTATAATTTAGTTACCCATTTCCCTGTAGAATCTGTAGCATAGATATAGAATATAGTGCTATGCATGATCCTAAGTATTTTTAAAAGCTTTCATTTATTAGCGAATGAGAGAGAACGTGAGTAGGGGTAGGAGTAGGGAGAGAGTGAGGCAGACTCCGCACTGAGCAAGGAGCCTGATGTGGGGCATCCTAGAACCCTGGGATCATGACATAAGCTGAAGGCAGAGGTTTAACTGACTGAGCCACCCAGATGTCCCACATCTTCCTAAGTATTACTTCATTTAATTCTCACAAAACCTCCTAAAGGTAGACATGATTGTCTTCATTTTATATGTGAGAAAACTGGGGTTAGTGAAATTAAGTCACTTTCCCAGGGTCACATAGTTGGTGGAGGATCTAGGATTTAATTTCTGTACTATAAATCCCCCGAATCCGTATATGTTGCCTATCACTTTTGTAGGATTATAAGTGTTTTAGATTTAGTCCTTATATTTTTCTGCATTGACTTTTTTACAGTGTGTATGTATTGATTTTTATATTCAGCTAAAATAATGTTAAAAAGACTGATTTCATTATTAATCGCTTAAGCCAATGACTTAAAGTTAATGGAACATTTAAGCAATCCCAGGCAAGATTAGTGAAAATTGGAAACAATGTAAGTGATAATCATTTTGGATAAAGGTCACAGGAAATTGTCGTACTGTTAATACACATTATACAGTGGTTTAAAAGAATGAGGTAAATATAGATGTATTTGTATTAATACGGATAAATTAAGCAATATTTCTGAGTTAAAAAGTTAAGCTGCAAGTTGCAAAATTCATCCTAAAATTAAAATGGCATCTCAAGGGACCTTGAATTACCAAAACAATTTTGAGAAAGAATAAAATTGGAAAATTCAAAGTTCCTGATTTCAAAATATAATACAAAGCTACAGTAATCAAAGCTGTGAAGTATTGGCATAAAGAGAAACAAATAAACCAATGGAATAAGATAGAGAACCTAGGAATAAATCTTTGTGTATATGGTCAATGATCTGCAACAAGGGTGCAAGACCACTCAAAGGGGAAAGAACAGTATTTTTAACAAATAGTGCTGTGAAAATTGGATGTCCCCATGCAAAAGAATTAAATCAGATACTTACTTTATACTATTCAAAATATATTAACTCAAAATATATTAAAGACTTAAATGTAAGATCTAAAACTATAAAGCTTCTAGAAGCTTCTAAAACTAGAAAGCTCCTAAAAGAAAACATATAGGAAAAGCTTCATGACAATGAACTTGGGAATGATTTATTTGGAATGACGTCAAAAAA
Source organism: Mustela nigripes (assembly GCF_022355385.1). Taxonomy (NCBI): domain Eukaryota; kingdom Metazoa; phylum Chordata; class Mammalia; order Carnivora; family Mustelidae; genus Mustela; species Mustela nigripes. The sequence continues at coordinate 138,667,284 of NC_081559.1, forward strand.
TGCAGGCAACAAAAGCAAAAATAGACAAATGAAACTGTATCAAACTTAAAAACTTTCTTCCATTAAAGGATACAATGCACAGAGTGAAAAAGCAACCTAAGGAATGGCAGAAATTATTTATAAATCACTTATCGGGTAAAAGGTCAACATCTAGAATATATAAAGAATCCTACATCTCAATAACAAAAACAACCAATAATCCAATTAAAAAATGGGCAAAGGAGGGGTACCTGGGGGGCTCAGTCAGTTAGGTGTCTGCCTTAGGCTCAGGTCCAGATCTCAAGGTCCTGCGATGGAGCCAGGCATTGCTTGGGGCTCCCTGCTCAGCGGGGAGCCTGCTCCTCCCTCTCCCTCTGCTGCTCCCCCTGCTTGTGTTCTCTTGCATTCTCTCTCTAGCCAATAAAAAATAAAACCTTAAAAAATGGGTGAAGTATTTGAATAGACATTTCTCCAATGATGATATATAAATGGTCAATAAGCATATGAAAAGATTCTCAACATCACTAATCATTAGGGAAATGCAAATCAAAAGCATCCTGAGATATCTTTTTCCCATTAGAATGGCTGCTATCAAAAAAAACAAGTGCTATTTGTGGATGAGGAGCAATTGGAACCCTTGTGCACTGTTTGGGGGATTGTAAAATGGTGCAACTGTTATGGAAAACAGGAGTTTCCTTAAAAAGTTTTTAGTAAAACTACCATATAATCTAGTAATCCTACTTCTGGATATTTATCCAAAAGAATTGAAAGCAAGGTTTCAAAGAGACGTTTGCATACCATATTTATAGCGGCATTATTCAGAATAGTCAATAGGTGGAAGCAATCCGAATGTCCATCAACAGAGGAATGGATAAACAAAATGTGATGTATACATACAGCGGCTTATTATTCAGCCTCAAAAATGAAAGGAATTCTGGGGCACCAGGGTGGCTCAGTGGTTTGGGCTGCTGCCTTCGGCTCAGGTCATGATCTCAGGGTCCTGGGATCGAGCCCCGCATCGGGCTCTCTGCTCTGCAGGAAGCATGCTTCTCTCTCTCTCTCTCTGCCTGCCTCTCTGCCTACTTGTGATCTCTGTCTGTCAAATAAATAAATAAAATCTTTAAAAAAAAATGAAAGGAATTCTTCCAAATACTACATTGATCAAACTTGAGGACATGTCATGTGAAATAAGCTGGTTACAAAAAGACAAATACTGTATGAATCTACTATATGAGGTATCTAAAGTAGTCAAGAAACAGAAAGTAGAATGGTGGTTACCAGGAGCTTGATGGGGGAAAACGAGAATTGCTTAATGCATAGTTTCAGAGTTGTAAAATGGAAGTTCTGGAGATCTGTTTCACAACAATGTAAATATACTTAACTTTACTCCTTTTTTTTTTTTTTTTAAAGATTTTTATTTATTTATTTGACAGAGAGAGACACAGGGAGAGAGGGAACACAAACAGGGGGAATGGGAGAGGGAGCAGCAGGCCTCCCGATGAGCAGGGAGCCTGATGCAGGACTCGATCCCTGGACACTGTGATCATGACCCAAGCTGAAGGTAGATGCTTAATGACTGAGCATCCCAAGGTGCCCCAAGTTTACTCTTAAAAATGGTTAGAATGATAAATTTTATGTGAGTTTTGCCACAATAAAATTTTTATTTTAAGGGCGCCTGGGTGGCTAGGTGGGTTAAGCCGCTGTCTTCGGCTCAGGTCATGATCTCAGGGTTCAGGGATCGAGTCCCGCATCGGGCTCTTTGCTCAGCAGGGAGCCTGCTTCCTTCAATCTCTCTCTCTGCCTGCCTCTCCATCTACTTGTGATCTCTCTCTGTCAAATAAATAAATAAAATCTTAAAAAAATTTTTATTTTAAAAACTCTATTGATAGTAAGTGTACAGTGAAATGGAAAAATATGAAAACTAATATTTATTTAGTACACTGTAATTTAAAACATTGAGGCATTAAAGTGTCTTATTTTTACAAAAATAAAAGAAAAATACAAATGTTAAGCCATAGATAGACATGTATAGTACGATACATTGAAAAAAATAAAAGTCAAAAGTCAAAACACATCAAAGTATACAAAGCTCCTGTATACAAAGTATACAGTATACTTTCTACAGGGATGTATTTTCATATATAAAGACCTTAGAGAAAAAAAAAAAAAGACCTTAGAGAAGAACTGGAAGGATACACACCAAATTGATCACAGTAGTTATCTCTGGGTATGGGGAAAGGGGACCAGATGGTGGGTGATGGTTAAAAAGAACTTACCCATAGTGCTTCAAGTTTTTATGAGGGGAATCAATTTATATATTATTTATATAAAATAGCCTCTAAACAAATAAAAAGATGTTCAACCTCACTCATAAAAAGAAATTCAATTTAAAACTACAATGAAATTCCATTTCTCTTCTTTCAGACTAGCAAAGAGTTGTAAGCTTGATGATACATTCTTTTGGCGAGGCTATGAGGAAATATTGCTGCTAGAAAGGAAAATGATACCACGCCTGCAAAGGGGAATTTGACAATATCTAACAAGCCCAGCACTCTACTTCTAGAAATTCAGCAGGAACATACGCCTCTAACAATACAAAAATAAACACCCAAGGTGATTCACTGCACCATTACTTACAATTGCAAAATATTGGTAAGTACCTTAATGACCAAACATAGAAGACTGACTTTCATCACATATATACAATCAGGTTCTAGGTAGGATGATGTCTATGAACTGGTAGGGAGTGATTTCCAGAATATGGTAAATGATAAAGGGGGGTTGCAAAAGTATATGTGTAGTGTGCTACCTTTGTATAAGAGAGGAGAAAAAAAATGCATATATGTTCATAAACCAGAATTTAATGTACTTAGTGGCCTATACTGAGTGGTAGTGTAGAGGAGACATGGAAACTGTGGAGGTAGGAGTAACAATTCTCTGACCATTCATTTTTATATAAGGTTGATGTCATTGTATTAATGTTCTAAATTTTTAAAAAAATTTTATTAATTTATTTGACAGAGTGAGATCACAAGTAGGCAGAGAGAGAGAGAGAGAGGAGGAAGTCTCCCCAGCAAGTAGAGAGTCCAATGCAGGGCTCAATTCCAGGACGCTGGGATCATGACCTGAGCTGAAGGCAAAGGCTTTATTTAACCCACTAAGCCACCCAGGTGCCCCCTAAATATTTTTATTTTTATTTTTTTTAAAAAAGATTTTTATTTATTTATTTATTTATTTGACAGAGAGAGAGATCACAAGTAGGCAGAGAGGCAGGCAGAGAGAGAGAGGAGGAAGCAGGCTCCCCGCTGATCAGAGAGCCTGATGTGGGACTCGATCCCAGGACCCTGAGATCATGACCCGAGCTGAAGGCAGCGGCTTAACCCACTGAGCCACCCAGGCACCCCCCACTAAATATTTTTAAATAAAATATATCAACATAGATCAAAAAATTCCAAAAATGGAATATAAATAGAAACACTTAAACCCAACGATATTTTTATTTATTTTTTTTTTATTTTTATTTTTATTTTTTTTTTTTTAAAGATTTTATTTATTTATTTGACAGAGAGAGATTACAAGTAGGCAGAGAGGCAGGCAGAGAGAGAGAGGAGGAAGCAGGCTCCC
>NC_081559.1:138670896-138734590 GCF_022355385.1 Mustela nigripes
TGCTGAGCAGAGAGCCCGATGCGGGACTCGATCCCAGGACCCTGAGATCATGACCTGAGCCGAAGGCAGTGGCTTAACCCACTGAGCCACCCAGGCGCCCCAATAATGATTTTTTTTTTTTTAAAGATTTTATTTACTTATCAGAGAGAGAGAGAGAGGGAGAGAGAGCAAGCACAGGCAGACAGAATGGCAGGCAGAGGCAGAGGGAGAAGCAGGCTCCCCGCTGAGCAAGAAGCCCGATGCGGGACTCGATCCCAGGACGCTGGGATCATGACCTGAGCCGAAGGCAGCTGCTTAACCAACTGAGCCACCCAGGCGTCCCAAACCCAACGATATTTTTAAATGAACATAATATTGACATTGAAGGGGGAAAAAAACTAATTCAAGTAACTTTTGACTATACAATAATTTGACTATATATACTGCCTAAAGGAAAAAAGGAGTGCTAACAAATTTTGACTTCTTCATAGTAGTTTTTTTTCTCATAGTAGTGTGGGAATAGCAATTCTAAAGATACTTTATGTGTATTGTAGGATTGACCAGAGGAAAAATATATTGATTTTTTGGGATTTAGGGTCCCCATTATATAAGAAAGGAGATACAAATATGGGAAGTGGGGATGAGAAGTGGGAAGGAGAAGAATTTTCTGAGATTTGCTAGAATTGGTATTAGTTAAACTTACAATTTCTTTTTTTTTTTTTTAAAGATTTTTAATTTATTTATTAGAGAGACAGAGATCACAAGTAGGCAGAGAGGCAGGCGGAGAGAGAGAGAGGGGGAAGCGGGCTCCCCGCTGAGCAGAGAGCCTGATGTGGGGCTCGATCCCAGGACCCTGAGATCATGACCTGAGCTGAAGGCAGAGGCTTTAACCCACTGAGGCACCCAGGCGTCCCTAAACTTACAATTTCTAATATTTTTACTAACTCTTTTTATTTGAGGGCACTAGGTACAATTACACCCCAACAGAAATTAAGTGCACACGATGAAATTCCACAATAATAGGAATTGGCACTTTTTTTTTTTTTTTTTTTTACTTTCACCCATTTCTCCTATCTCCCCAACCCCCAGCCTCTGACAACAACCAATATGTTTTCTGTATCAATGAACTAGTATTTTTTGTTTGTTTGTTTTGTTTAAAGATTTTATTTATTTATTTGACAGAGAGAGAGAGAGACAGTGACAGAGGGAATACAAGCAGGGGGAGTGGGAGAGGGAGAAGCAGGCTTTAACTGCTGAGCAGGGAGCTGGATGCAGGTCTTGATCCCAGGACCCTGGGATCACAACCTGAGCTGAAGGCAGATGCTTATCAACTGAGCCACCCTTCAATTCCCCTGTGTTCATCTGTTTTGTTTCTTAAGTTCCACACATGAGTGAAATCATATGGTATTTTTTTTCTCTGACTGGCTTATTTCACTTAGCATAATTCACTCTGGTTCCATCCACATTGTTGTAAATGGCAAGATTTCATTTTTTTGATGGCTGAGTAATATATATATATATATATCCTACATCTTCTTTACCTACTCTTCAGTTGATGGACATTGGGGTCTCATCAAGAGATAATGTTTGGATATTATTGATAATGCTGTTATGAACATTGGGTGCATGTGCCCCTTCAAGTTAACATTTTTGTATTCTTTGAATAATACTTAGTAGTGCAATTGCTGGGATGTAGGGTAACTCTATTTTTAACTTTGAGGAACATCCATACTGTTTTCTCAAGTGGCTTCACCAGTTTGCAACTCCACCAACAGTGTCGAAGGGTTCCCCTTTCTTTGCCTCCTCACCAACATCTGTTGTTTCCTGAGTTGTTAATTTTAGCCATTCTGACAGGTGTGAGGTGGTATTGCCTTCTCCCTTTCTATTGGTTCTTTCCTTTGCTGTGAAGATGCTTTTTATCTTGATGAGACCCCAATAGTTCATTTTTACTTTTGTTTCTCTTGCCTCTGGAGATGTGCCTAGTGAGAAGTTGCTATGGCTGAGGTCAAAGACGTTGCTGCCTGTTTTATCCTCAAGGGTTTTTGATGGTTTCTTGCCTTACATTTAGGTCTTTCATCCATTTTGAATTTGTTTTGTGTACGTTCTAAGAAAGCAGTCCAGTTTCATTCTTCTGTTTGTTGCTGTCCAGACTTTTTTCCATTGGATATTCTTTCCTGTTTCATTGAAGATTAGTTGACCACATTGTTATGGGTCCATTTCTGGATTCTTTATTTTGTTCTATTGATTTATGTGTCTGTTTTTGTGCCATTACCATACTGTCTTGATGATTATAGCTTTAAAAAAATTATTTATTTATTTGACAGAGAGAGAGAGGACAAGTGGAGGAAGTGGCAGGAGAGGGAGGCGGAGAAGCAGGCTCCCTGCTGAGCCAGGACCCCAATGCGGGGGTCCATCCCAGGACTCTGGGATCATGACCAGAGCCAAAGACAGATGCTTAACCAACTGAGCTACCCAGTTGTCTCTGAATATAGCTTTGTAATACAGCTTGGATCCCTCCCACTTTTGCTTTTCTTTTTTAAGATGCTTTGACTATTCAGGGTCTTTTCTGGTTCCATACAAATTTTAGGATTGCTTGTGTAAGTTCTGGTGTTATTTTGATTGGGATTGGATTGAATGTGTAGATTGCTTTGGGTACTATAGACATTTAATAATATTTGTTCTTCTGATCCATGAAGATAGAATGTTTTTCTATTTCTTTGTGTCATCTTCAATTTCTTTCATAAGTGGTCTATAATTTTTAGCATACAGATCTTTTACTTCTTTGGTTAGGTTTATTTCTAGGTAGTTAGTGGTTTTTGGTGCAATTGTAAATGGGATTGATTCCTTGATTTCTCTTTCTGCTGCTTCATTGGCATACAGAAACACAAAAGATTCCTGTACATTGATTTTCTTTTTATTTATTAATTTAATTTATTTTTTATTAATTATTTTTATTAACATATAATATATTATTTGCCCCAGGAGTACAGGTGTCTGAATCGTCAGACATACACACTTCACAACACTCACCATATCTGTACATTGATTTTCTATCCTCGGACTTCGCTGAACCAGTTCTGACAAATTTTTGGTGGAGTTTTCAGAGAGTTCTTTCTTATATGCCAACTAATAATGGGGTTAGAAGAATAATTGAGTTACAATACCGCCCCTTTAAAACCACAATAGTCAAATTTTACTTAAGCAAGAATCATAACTAGATACTAAATCTAAGAAGGGAAAATTTGAAAAAAAAATGAGTAATTACAACAGGAAAACCAGTAATTATCCAATAGAGAAGTTGGACAACACGTTAACCAAATGATCACAATTAATATCACCGATGAAGTGTAAAGGAACATCACTGTGTGCCTCCTGATGGGACTTCTTAAAAATGATGCAATGCCATTTAGGTAGCACTGCAGCCAAAATGCACCAAACTTATCAGGGGAATGCATTAAAGAAACAGAAATGAAGATCATTATACCAAACAACTGGCTTGTGTTCTTCAAAAATACCCGTGTCATGAAAAGCAAAGAAAGGCTGAGACATAGCAGCTAAACGAAATAAGTGATCCTGGCCTAACCTAAACATAAATTGCTTATAAAAAAATTATTAGGACCATTAATGAGATTGAAAAGGGGGCTAAAGATTTAATTCAAATTACTTATTAAATTTTCTAAATTTAATAACTATACTGTAGTTATGTAAGAGCATATCCTTATTTATAAGGGTTAAAGGGCATGGTGTATGCAATCTGCTCTTGAATGGCTTAGAAGAAAGAAAAGTACATATTTTATATAAATATATACATATATGAAAGGATAGTTAATAAAGCAAAGGTGGTAAATGTTAAAAATTGGTTAACCTAGGTATATGAGACTTACTATTCTTGCAACTTTCTGTAACTTTGAAAACTATTTAAAATCTGAACTTATATAAATATTTATTTAAAATTATCTAAAAAAATTTTAAAAAATTTATCTTTTATTATTATTATTTTTTTTAGAGAGAGAAAGGGAGTGCCTGGCTAGGAGCAGGGGACTGGGGGGAGGGGCAAAGGGAGAAGGAGAGAGAGAGAATCTTAAGCAGGCTTTATGCTCAGTGTGGAGCCTGATGTGGGGCTCCCTCTCACAATCCTGAGATCATGACCTGAATTGAAATCAAAAGTTGGGTGCTTAACCAACTGAATCACCCAGGCACCCCTAAAAATTAACTTAAAAAATAAAAAAGCACGGATATTACACCTTTTTAGTCACACTAACAGAATTTGAAATGTGGACTCACTAAAAAAAATTTTTTTTTAAACATTTTATTTATTTATTTGAGAGGGAGAGACAGAGCATGAGCGGGGGCGGGGGGGAGGTGGTAAAAAGAGGGGGGAAGCAGCCTTCTTGCTGAAAAAGAAGGCTCAATCCCGGGACCCTGGGATCATGACCTGAGCTGAAAGCTGACACTTAGCTGACTGAGTCATCCAAGGACCCTCAAAATTCTGTTCCTTTACACAAGAACACTGATATATTCCAACAGGAGTGTAGCACTTAGGTAGGAGGTTACATTAGGAATGAGTGAGTGCTAGAATCTTGCAGAGGCAAAAATTTAGTTGTAGAGATAGTCTAGGTTCTAGTCTTTTGCAGTCCTTAACAGTGTTGAACCTTTAGGATCTGGAGATCTTTTGGCTTATTTCCTTTTAAAGAGGAAATGGCTGATTGTAAAGGTTATTGGAGAAATCAAAATAGTGTCATTCATCAGTCCCTAATGTCTCGCACACAGGAGGTGTGCCAGTGAATATTTATAGTGGCCCATTAAGATCACTAACAAAAAAAGACTACAGGGGAACTCAGAGTTACGGTTGCCATGAGTGAGGGTGATGCGAGGTGGTGAGTTGGGGAGGGATGCTGAATGGAATGACTGCCAATGATTGATTGTCAATGAAGCTAATGACCACATCTCGTATACCACAATAGTGTCAGTGTTGGATTCTGGCTATTCTCAGAGTTCAGGAGGATTTTATGCAGGGCTTTGGAGAGGTAGGAGGCAAGCTTAGACACAAAACAATGAAATGAGATACTTAATGAGTGTGGCTAGGAAGAAGGCATGTGGCAGCAGTGGGGCACTGCCATTGTTAGCAACATTTTTCCAGTTGAGGTTGACTGGAATTTGCTCATGTTGGTTGTTATTGGTTGACACACATATATTTGTCATTTCTAATTGGCCCAATGTGCTTCATTTTACTTCTCTCCTTCTTATTGTTGGGAAGATGAATTATTTATAATGCTTACAATTATAAACCATACTATGAAGATTTTGAGATGTTAACTTTTTTTTTTTTTTTTTTTGGTGTGGTTTACTTTCTTGGTATGTTTTCTTCCAAAAAATGGACAAAGGACATTCATAGTTTAATAGGTTTTTTTTTTTTTAATACTACCAGATTTCTTTCTAGAAAGATGAACTAATTCACATTGTTTCTTGTAACGTATAAATATACCTGCTTTCTTGTAGCACAGCCAACTCTGGGATACTTGTAAATACTTTTACACATTCCACATCTTAAATTGTCACGAGCGAAGTTTAATTGAGATGATAAAAATGGATGAATTCCCAACTATGATTCTAATTAGAAGAGGATGATTAAGCATGTAAGATTAAAAACTGAAGTTTTGACATTCTAAAGATTAAAACAATGGCGAAATGCCAGGTATAGTTTAGTAGAAACCAAATAATAAGAATAGAATATATATGAATAAAGATGTTCTGAAGATTCAACTTGCCAGGATTTTAGGAGATGAAACTCATTATAGGTACTTGTCTGGAGACTTTGACTTTGGCATTCAACAGATCTTAGTTGAATTCTTGTTCTGCCATTAACTAGCTTTATGACCTTAAACATGTTCCTTAATTTAAAAAGGTGAATAGTTTATAGTTATTTAAAATAACTTATTTATTTATTAAAGGGAGAGAGAGAGAGAGAGAGAGAAAGCTCATATGAGTACAAGTCGGGGAAAGGGCAGGGGGAGAGAGCATGGAGCCTGATGTGGGGACTGACCTCATGATACTGAGATCATGACCAGAGCTGAAATCAAGAGTTGGTTGCTCAACTGACTGAACCACCCAGACACCCCATTTTTTTTTAAAAGATTTTATTTATTTATTTGACAGAGAGAAATCACAAGTAGTCGGAGAGGCAGGCAGAGAGAGAGAGAGAGAAGCAGGCTCCCTGCTGAGCAGAGAGCCCGATGCAGGGCTCGATCCCAGGACCCTGAGATCATGACCTGAGCCGAAGGCAGCGGCTTAACCCACTGAGCCACCCAGGCGCCCCAGACACCCCATTTTTATTATAAATAATTTAATGTAAAACTTGCACAATGAAAAAAAAAATCCACAGCATAAAAGGAAATTTGGGGTAGAACTATTTACTTCACGAAATTGGTACAAAGGTTAGAAAAGGAATGTAGTAGGTCTGTCACAAATGATATTTATCTCCCCTGACCTTGCTTTTTTCCATGTTTTCCTTTCATACTAAACTTCAAAGATGGAAATGTCAAATGTTTTTGAAAAAATACCAGGGCCTGGTCCTCCAGGCCTCTTTTGTGTCTTGGTGAACTTTGGTTGTCACCAAGCACAGCTGTTTCTTTTGTGGCAGCTTTACCCGTCATTCTCCAGAGTCTGGTTAGTTTCTGTGAGCCAGTGGGTGGGCTTTAAAAGATGACTAGATAGTGCCCAAGTGGGCTAAATTCTGTATCACAGGACTAGTCCAGGGGTCTAGAGCCCTCCCTTTGTAGTTGTTTTTCCAGTGGGAAGCCAGGGAACATTGGTCTCAGACCTGAATCTACCACTGATCTGACCTCAGGTTTTACTTTCCTCATCTGTCCAGAGAAGGGTCTGGATCATTTCTAGTGGCCATGGCTTGATGGAACAGGAAAACCTACACATAACTTACTCTGTAAAAGGATTCTATTATTTTCTAATTTTGCCTTGAATGTCGTAAACCCTTACAGCTTAGTTAGAGCTAGGTTGTATAATGTGAGTCAAAAATTAGGGATGAACCCAAACTCTCACTTTCCATTTCGAAGTAAATTTTTCTTCATAGAGAATAGCAGAGTATTAGGAATGTAAAAAGAAATCTTTCAACTTGACAACCCCTGAGTACAAGATAGCTGAAATTTATGAGACAGAAACCATTACTTCTTCTTTTTGTTAGAAGTAAGTTACTGTGGTTAATTCATGAATGTTTAAATGGGATAATTTTCTCAGAGAAGAAGAATTGGTCATCTCTGAATTTTTGAAGAAGAGAATATAAGACAGCTAAGTCTGTGAGCTACCTCAGCTTCTGATCGCCTGCCCCAACTAAGCTCTGCATGTGCTTTGCCCTCACTGCAGACACACTTCTCTGACTTGATTACCAAGTGTTGTTTACTTTTCTCATGTATGCTCTCGAAGGAGACTCCTGTCTGATGATTTTGGTTTCCTAATAACTGATATCCAGAATAGACATCATTCTCCACTCATTCAAAATGTCTGTCCTGGGCTCCATTCCATGCCAGGCTCTGTGATTGATGCAGAGGATACAAATAGAGAAAACTTCTCTGTCTGTGAGGCCTTCACAGGCTTTGGAGTCCAGAGGTTAGAAGATAAAAAGCGAATCAAGGAAAGATCAAATGGGAGGGAACAGTTTCATGCCTTGACATTATGTAAGTATAAAGACTTCTCAGGGAACAACAGATGGAAATAAAAACACAAAGGCTATAAATGCCTGTGACAAGAACAAAGAGATCGTTCAGTTCTACTTACAGCACAGTGACTAAGAATCAAACATGGACACTTGCATTTCTAGATCTGTTGTTTAAAAAAACTTGAAAAAAAAAACTTGAGAAAGTGTTATCCAAGTACAAATAAATTAATGAGAAAATGTAAAAGCTTTTAGCTGTAAGGTATTATTACTGTGTCAGTCAGGGTCTCAGCAGAAAACAGATGACACATTTAAAGGAGGATAATTTGGGCACCTGGGTGGCCCAGTGGGCTAAGCCGCTGCCTTCGGCTCAGGTCATGATCTCAGGGTCCTGGGATCGAGTCCTGCGTCGGGCTCTCTGCTCAGCAGAGAGCCTGCTTCCCTCTCACTCTCTCTGCCTGCCTCTCTGCCTACTTGTGATCTCTGTCAAATAAATAAATAAAATCTTAAAAAAAATAAAGGAGGATAATTTAAGGAGAGTTTAATAAAGAGCTATTTACAGAGGATCAAATGTAGGGAAACCATGCAGAATGGTGGAGTACCAAGGGCTAGGATCAGTGGGCTCCATTATTGCTGTAGATCAAGGTTAAGAAACCACATGCAGGATCTGGAGACAGACAGGAGCTATCTGAGAGACACTGAGGCCCCCTACCTCCTTTGTGCAACTAGACCAGCTGGAAGTAGCTGCAAGGGGGTGGGAGGATAGGGGCAGAATCCCACTCTGCTACTTCCCTCAGATCTCCTGCTGGGCTCCTCACTGGCCAGATCCAATGGACCAAAACACGAGGGAGCTAGCTGTCCTAGTCTTTACTGTTCAACCTCCCAGGGCACAAAGCAGGGTAGAGAAGACAGGGATGGATGGAAGATGTCCAGAAGAGCTATATAAACAAGAACCTGAATGTCAGTGTTCACAATGATGCTGGTATCGTCTTCCCAGCCAATATTTGACAAACATCCTACAACTGGTCACTTAGTAGTTACTCTGTGGATGACAAACCTTGACAGCAAATCCACAAAAACATTTGCAATTTATGAGGGGCACATTTTCCAAGTTGGTTAGGCAGCGTAATTTGAAGAAAAAGGAGCTTCTGTATATGGGAAAAAACACTTCCGTATTAACAACAAACAGAAAGCTGACCTGACGTGTATTTTTTGGTAACATATGGTCAAGTATATAGACCAAGAAAGTTTACCAAGAATGTCAGGCTATTCTTATAGTAGGCTCTGTGAAACTGCAAAGAGTAAGTTATGAATTTGTCTTCATAATCCTTCACCTTTTCTTCCAGCAATCCCCTTTCTCCTTCTTACTTACCTGTTTTTGTTTGTTCGCCATTTATTAGAATTTATCTCTTGAGGCTTTGTTGGGGGAGATGAGAATGTTTCCTGATCCACTCATCCTGTATGGATTTTCTTCAGGAAAACTTCAGTTCTCATTTCATGCAGGAACCAGTTCCTCGCTCCATTCCCTTTCTAATAAAACTCCTAGAACAATAGCACAGAATCAGAGAATCAAAATCAGAATCAGAATCAGAATCACCATTTGGCTTCTTCATGTAAACAAGGAGATATGGTGGATCTATCCCTCACACTGTGTTTTGGGGCCCATGACTTATGGGAAGTCACACAGGCTGACTGTTAAGGAGCATTTCTCCACTAGAAATAGGTAGAAAGAAGGGTAGAGTGACTGAAGGAAAGAGGATCTCAGAGGATCAAGTTGCTTGCTTCACTTTGAAAGTTGGGTAAAGCGTGGTGCTGAGTAACACAATCTTCATGCACATGACACAAGCTACTCTGCTACTTGAGTCCAATGATAGGGGACTGGTAAATACATGGTGGGAGTGCTGGTCAGACCTGGCTTTGTATCCTGCCTCAACCATGAACTGTGGGACTTAAGCCTCAGTTTTCATCTGTCAAATACTGTGGACAGTAATATTTAACACTTCAGATGGTAATGAAGATTAACAACACAACATGTGCAAAATGCCAATGCTGAAATGGAGAAATCTCTCCTCAAATGATGATGTGAAGATTATGTCAGTTGTAGCCATAATCCGGTCAACCAATATGTCTATGTCCAAGACCTGACTAGACATTCAGCCATCTTTCAACCATCTTTCCCATTTATTTCCTTTCTTCTATACTCATGCTGCTACCTAGGTCAGGCTCACATACCTCTTGACGGGTTTTCATGCTTGCAGTCTTGTTCTTGCTTCCCCGTCCTTCCTTCGGCAGCCTCGGTCCTTTCCTCTCACACCCTCCCTTAACCAGTCTGAATCAGCCAATCCCTCACAGTCCTCAGTATGGCGTGCAGAAAAGTGTACAAAACCTGCACACACAATTTGACTAATCACCATAAACTGCTCTCTAGGGTTAAGAAATTAAACCCTGCTGTACTCTGGAAACCTCCCCACTCCTGTGTGCCCGTTCTTAATTACACAACCAGTCCTCTCTCCAAGAAGTAACCACTCTCCTGATTTCTGTGATAGTGTTTTCGCTTTAAAATTTTACCTATATATGAATCTCTAAAACATATGCCTCATTGTAACAAATCCAAGAATATTCTGTTTCATATTTTAGCATCTCTGAAGGTGAGATATGCTTATGATGATGGCTTGTCATGGTTTACTTTGAGGCATTTTTTCTTTATTAGAAAAAATAGAAAATATAAATCAGAAATATAAAACAATGGTGTGTTTTACAATCAATGGCACCTTAGATTTGATGCAGGTTAGTTTTGATTGTTTCTGAACCACATGAATAGAATTATACTATATGTGCTCTGTTACCTCTGTCTTCTTTCTGGCCAACACAATGTGAGGCTCATACATTTTGTAGTCGCCTGTAATTGTTCATGTTGTCTACTACAAAGAGTGTTGCCATGAAAAATATTGTATGTGTACTCTGTGCTCACAAGGCCTACAACAGTAGACTAAGGCACCATAATTTCTCTGGACTCCTACAATATTACCCAAATACCAACACTAACTCTAATCCCAGCTAGAGCAATGTATTTGAAACACAGACCCAGTCCTCTCATTTCCCAGTGTCAAATGTTTGAATGGTTTCCTGTTCTTAGAATGAAGATCCACATCGATGCAAATGTTGGGTATTCATATTCCGATGGCTGAGTAATATTCCATTGTATACAGGTACCACATCTTTAACCATGTGTCCACTGAAGGGCATCTCGGCTCCTTCTGCAGTTTGGCTTTTTTGGACATTGCTGCTATGAACATTGCGGTGTATGTACCCCTTCTTCTCACTACATCTGTATCTTTGGGGTAAATACCTAGTAGTGCAATTGCTGGACTCCTGGAAACAAACTGAGGGTTTCAGAGGAGAGGGGGTGGGGAAATGGGGTAGCTGGATGATGGGTATTTAGGAGGGCATGTGTGGTGATGGGCACTGCATGTTATACACAACTAATGAATCATTGAACACTACCTCAAAAACTAATGATGTACTATATGCTGGCTAGCTGAACATAATTAAAAAAAACTTGACCATGCCATCGTATTAACTGGCCTGATAAATCAGTCACCAATAAAAGCATTCTTGGGGTTTCTGAGTGATTATTTTACAGTTCAGGGGAAATTTCTAGAGAGAAATGCAAAAGAATAGTAATATATGGATTCAGGATTTAGAATCTCTGATGACCCCAATCATTGCAGGGTCTTGGGTCCTACTACCATTTAGGTGATAAATATGGTGATCATGATGAAGAAGCATTTGTTACATTGACTCGTGATGATTACATGTATGGCTTTTTGACATAATGATGATGTCATTTAGTTTCCCCATAATTAAGCATCTCTACTTATATCCAGAAAACAAAAACAAAAAATGAAAATCACATCTCTGCTACAGATTTTGAGCCCTTCAAACCCAGCCATCACCTCCATTATTCTTAACACCTTCTTTCTCTAGGCTGAATAGCCACAGTGGCCTTCTTTTCAGTTCTTTGAATGAACTTCCCTCCAGTACTCATATCCACACACCTCAGCCTCTAGCCTGGTTAAATCTACCCATCCATCAATTCAAGCTCTAGCCTCAACTCCTCAGATAAGCCCACCTTCTTGCAGGTATAGGTCATGACCCTTTGCTGTGTCTTCTGAAGAATGCTCTTCTTTTTAGAACACAGATCTGCTGCTGAAACAGACACCCTGGTGATTTAATAAAGATAGAAGTTTATCTTTTGCTTACAATACAATGTTGGCCTAAGCAGCCCAGGACTTGTCTGGAATCTCTCTTGATGTTGGGAGCCCCGAATCCTTCTACCTTGTTATGTGGCCATCTCTAAGTTGTTGCCCTCACCAGTATGCCCTAATGCAATTCACCAACATATTCCCCTTATAGTCAGTAGAAGGGAGAGAGAGGAAAGGGAGAGCATAACCACTCTTTCTAATGGCATGACTCAGGAATTGCATTGATTATTTTTATTCATCTCTCACTGGTCAGAACTTGGTCACGTGGCTATATCTTACTGCAAAGGAGGCTGAGAGAAAAGTAGTCTCTATTTTGGCTGCCATATAACCTAGCTTTGAACTGATCTGTCACTATAGATGGAGTGAATGGATATGGGGACATCTAGTGGTCTCTATAGCAGTAAATCCAACACAGATTGCAATGATACATTAATTGGTATGATTATTTGATTGATATTTATCTACCCCGCTAGACTGAAATCTCTACAAGAGCAGATACCACTTCTGTTTTCACTCACCATTATGTCTTCATCATCTATCCCAGTGCCTGGTATATAGTATGAATGCATGAATATTTGTTGAATGTATGAATGAATAGATTGGGTCTCTGACTACCTCATGTTATCCCATTTCATGCTTGACACTCCACTTAGACCAAATCTCTTATGGTTACCTAGTAATGTATTTATTATGCATTAAAGAAAATCTCTACTAATCTGATAAGCAAAAACAGTCATCTCACTGTTTAAATTTCTTTGATGACTTTTGAGATTACACAAATTTTTACATATTTCCGTTTATATTTCTTGTTTTAAGATTTAATATGACCAATTCTATCAACATCCCTTGAGGTACACTAAGAACCTAACACTGTAGATTTCAGTCAAAGTCCAAATTAAGCAGCACACTCAGGGACTTGCTTGATGGAGGAAAAGAATGTAAAATGAAGCTGGAATTAGGGCATTCATGCAATTTTATGTCAATGCTATTTCTCAGACTTGAACTTTCCATAAGGCTTGGGAAGCAAAGAGTTCAAGGTTATATGCTCTCTTTAGAATCTACAGAGATGGTGTGATATTGTGATTTATCATAAGAAATATATATTTGGTCTCTGTCCCTATTTCTGGTGCAGAACTCCTAAAACCCTTGGAACTTCCTAAGTGAAAAGAACAGTAAAGTTTCTTTATTTCCTAACAAGCACCTTTCAAAAAACAGTTGAGATTATGTAATGAGATGACTTTGGGAAGCACTTAAGGATGGGGCTGGTTGCCAGGGGAACCAAACTTGTGACTGGGTCAGTCCCACCCTCTGACATCTGGGCAGAACAAAGGGTCTTGAGGTCAAATCAATTGCCGATGGCTAATAATTTAACCAAGAACATCTGTGTAATGAAGCCTCCATAAAAACCCAAAAGGACAGGGTTCCAGGAGCTTCTAGGTTGGTAAACCAAAACACTCATATGTATCAGGTCCCAGACCCCACAGGGGCAGAAGCTCCTGCATTTGGGACTTCTTGCTATATATCTCTTCATCTGGTTGTTCATTTGTATCCTTTGTATTAAACCAGCAATCTGGTAAGTAAAGGGTTTTCCTGAGTTCTGTGAGTTATTTTAGCAAATTACTTGAACTTGAAGAGGGGGTTGTAGAACTTCTGATTTATAGCCAGTGGGTCAGGAGCACAGGAGATAACTTGGGTTTTTGACCGGCATTGGAAGGGGGGTGCAGTCTTGGGGGACTGAGATATTAACCTGTGGGAACTGATATTATCTCCATGTAGATAGTCCCAGAATTGAGTCAAATTTGTGGGACACCAGTCAGTGTCCTTGGAAAATTGGATTAATTGCTTGGTGGTGTGGAAAAACACATCTCAGAAGTTTTGTTTAACTGCTCTAAGGAAATATCCATGAGTTTTAGTAGCCAGTAAAGTTTAATGTTGTATTGAAAAATGAGTGAGTATAGTTGAGACTTGGTGAGAATGATGGCCAGCTTACCCATAATCACACAGCATACTACCACCACCTTGCTTACTGTATACTGAATGATACAACTATAAAAAGCATAAAATATTTTGTATGGACACACTGAAGCTTTATGAAAAATGGAAATATGTCAGGGTGCTGGCAGTTAGATTTTATTACTATTTTAACGTTTTTCTTTAATACCGTTGCTAAGGAATCTAATTCACAGCACCTGCACCATCACCAAAACATAACCACCACCAATAATTCTGTTAGCAGTGCCCTTTTAAAAATACATAGGACCTATAAGATATAATTGGTAATAGAGAAAAGTGGTGGGGGCTGTTCTAAATATAAGCAAGCATGTGGCCAGTGTGTGGAAGACACATTTTCCTGTATAAGATTGAATTTGCATTCTGAAAGCCAAGAGAGGAAGCAATAATTCAAGGCAAAGGAAGTGAAGAGCTTCTATTTCCTTAGTGTTCATGAGCAGGCCTGATGTGGACATTACTGCTAATGAGAACAGCATGCTTTCAGACAAAGAGTACATGCCAGGTTTCCGTGTGCAAAAAACCCAGGATCAGCAGAACACTAGCAAATGGGAACTCAGCGGTTTTTTCTCTGTAAGCTGGGCATGGCTACGAGCAGCTTCTGTATTCTCTTGACGACTATAGATCATCCCATGTGTATAGTGTCCTATGAATTATCTAGGTTCGGAGCTTCTTTCCTAATGCCAGAATCCTCAGCAGTGTTCAATTTCACCCACTTCTTAATTCAAATTAGTGAACTTTCAAGTTCAACATTACTTGTATCGTGTTTAGAGATGCTGAATGTGCATAAAAGAAAAAGGAAAAAGAGGGGTGTCTGGGTGGCTCAGTCTAGGCGTTTGCCTTCAGCTCAGGTCATGATCCAGGGTTCCTGGGATTGAGCCCTGCCTTGGGCTTTCCCAGCTCTGCGGGAGGCCAGTTCCTCCCTCTCCCACTCCCTCTGCTTGTGTCTCACTGTGTCTCTATCAAATAAATAAAATCTTTAAAAAAGAAAAAGAACAGAAAAAGGAAAAATACTTGATAATATGGTTGAGTAGAGAAGAGGTTATTTTGGAGAAAGGGAGGAGATTTTGGTGGACGGGTAATTTCGGCCACAGGAGGGTACCACGTGAGCACATTCTTGTGAGTGTGTATGGGGGTGCAGATAACAGGGCTAGGAAAAAGTAGAAGTGTGACATATCTGCCTCCATTGCAATTTCAGTTAAAGTGGCAGCCCTGGGTAATCTTATGAACCTGGAGGTAACATTTACCTTCTTCCAGTTTAGCCCAGTGTATCCTGACCAGGCTGAGCCATTTCTGACTCTTCCTTTTCTGTTCTGACAGAGGTCTACTCCTCTGGTATTTGGAGGAAGAGTAAAAAGACAAAAAAAAGGGGTAAATGCTAGATGGGAGCTTAGAGCTTATGGGCCATGGCACCTGGGAACCAGACACTCTTTTTGGGACAGAGCTATAGCAGCAAACCCAACTATAGAAGGTGATGGAGTGTGGTAACTGGAGAGTTTGTTGCTAGAAGGGCTTCAGGTGCTACTAGAAATGCTCCCAGAATACATAGGAGTGATGGGAACTTGATTCAGGGGGTGATACTCACTCCCATGACATCAGTTTTATCAGTATGAGGGGTTGCAAATTCAGATCCCTGTGGGGACCAGATAGAGCAGGCTGGGTGTAAGACAATGGGGAAAGTGTGCTATTATAAGATTCCCAGTACTTTTTTTTTTTTTTTTTTTTAGGCTTGACATTTTAGAGTTATTTTTTTGATGTATAATTGAATTATATTATTTTAGGTGTATGATAGAATGATTCATATTTGCATACATTGCAAAATGATCACAGTAATTCTTGTTAACATCTATCATCATATTTATTTTTTTCTTGTGATGAGAACTTTAAAGACTTACTCTTAGCAACTTTCAAATATATAACATAGTAATGTTATTTTTCCCCAAATAATAAAAGCTGATATTTATTGAACAAATGCTATATTCCAGACATCATACTAGGTACCTTATTTTATTTTATATTTATTTTATTATATTTAAATTCAAGTTAGGTAACATAGTGTAGTATTGGTTGCAGGAGCAGAATTTAGTCATTCATCACCTACATATAATACCCAGTGCTCATTCTAATAATTGCTCTCCCTAATGCCTATCACCCATTTAGCCCATCCCCCACTAGCCTCCCTTCCAGCAACCCTCAGTTTATTCTCTGTAGTTAAGAGTCCTTTATGGTTTTCTTCCTTCTCTGTTTTTTTTTTTTTTTTTTTTTTTTAGATTTTATTTATTTATTTGACAGACAGAGATCACAAGTAGGCAGAGAGGCAGGCAGAGAGAGAGGAAGGGAAGCAGGCCCCCTGCTGAGCAGAGAGCCCGATGTGGGACTCGATCCCAGGACCCTGAGATCATGACCTGAGCCGAAGGCAGCAGCTTAACCCACTGAGCCACCCAGGCGCCCCCTTCTCTTTCCCTATGTTCATCTGCTTTGTTTCTTAAATTCCACGTATGAGTAAAATCAGATGATATTTGTCTTTCTCTGACTTATCTCACTTAGCATAATACACTCTAGTTCCACCCACATCATTGTAAGTGGCAAGATTTCATTCTTTTTGATGGCTAATAGTCCATTGCATATATATATATATATATCACATCTTTATTCATTAATCAGTTGATGGTATAATGTAGTATTACTGACTATAGTCACTGTAACTGTCATGAGCAGAAAAAAAGATGTTTAAGAAGGAATTTTTGTGGGGGAGGGTTTACCTTATGTTACATAGTAGAGCCTACACCATTACTTTTTTATTTTTTATTTCTTTATTTTTAAAGATTTAATTTATTCTAGAGCACGAGTGTGTGTGTGTGAACACGGGGAGGGGCAGATGGAGAGAGAGAATCACAGGCAGACTGTGTGAGCATAAACACATGAGTGTGAGGTTTGATCTTACAGCCCTGAGATGGTGACCTGAGCGAAGCCAAGAGTCAGATGTTTCACCAGCTGAGCCACTCAGGTGAGCTACTTTTATTTCTTTAAAAAAACTTGGGTAAACTCTACATTTGATGAATAGGCACTTCACAAAAGAGCATAACTTAATGGTAACATGAAACACAAAAAAGTGCTCTATATCATCAGGAAATAGAAATTAAAACCAGAATGAGGCACTACAATACCTCCACCAGAATGGTTAATATGAAAAGACTGATAAAACAAGTATTGGGGGAAGATGTGGAGCAATTGAAATTCTCCTGAGTTACTGGTGAGAGTGTTAATTAGTAGAACACATTTATAGCTTACCATGTGTCATTATGACATAGCAATTTTACTCCTGGGTATATACCCAACAAGAATAAACATTTAATATATACCAAAAGGGGGCGCCTGGGTGGCTCGGTGGGTTAAAGCCTCTGCCTTCGGCTCAGGTCATGATCCCAGGGTCCTGGGATTGAGCCCCGCATCTGGGCTCTCTGCTCAGCAGGGAGCCTGCTTCCTCCTCTCTCTCTGCCTGCTTCTCTGTGATCTCCGTCTGTCAAATAAATAAAATCTTTTAAAAAAAATAATGTATACCAAAAGACATGTGAAAGAATGTTCATTGCAAATTATAATAGTCCCAAACTGGAAATAATCCAAATATTCATCAACAGCTGAATGGAAAAATTAATTAAACATATTAATATTATAAACACATTTTCATACACTGGAGTACCTCACAGCAATAAAAACTGCTTATAACAACATAGGTGAATCTCACAGACATAAACATGAGCGAAAGAAGGCACACAAGTTATATGACCTTCAAGAATAAAAAAGAAATCTGATCTGTGATGGTATAAGTCAAAGCATTGGGTTTCTTGTTTGAGAGGGGAAAGGGTTAACTAGGGTGTATGAAGGTGCATTTTGGGGGTATTGAAATTGTTCTGTATTTTGATCTGAGTAGTAATTATAAGGGAGTAAATATACAAAGTCTTTTGAGCCATAAAATTAAGATATATGTCCTTTATAATATTTAAGTCATAATAGTAAAGTCATTTCTGAAAGTTCTACATTAGACATCAATACCTTCTTAATTAAATTTGTGTCTGTGCTTTTGATTAGATACTTCTGAGACTAAGCAGATGTAGCCTAATAAGGCAAAGCCACATGTGTGTTTTATACATAATTATAATAAAATTACCTTTCCAGGTTTATCTCTAGCACTCCCCGACATATACTACATTCCACCCAAATTGGATTATTCATTCTTCCTTGAACACCCTATCCCTTCCACTTTGTCTTTGCTCATGTTCTCTGTATATTAATTTTTCATGAGTTAAATCACATTTAAAATGAGCCAAAAGAGCTTTCTTTTGAAATGAATCAAATCTTGCTAGACCTCTTACAAAATGAAGAATCTCAGAATCTTATTATACCATTTATTTTTTTGAAAAAACTCATATTTTCATATATTGAGCTTATATAAAATATAAATCACATGATCCAGAAATATTCACTATTAATAGCTAGTAAGAGTTATTAGCATAATGAAAATAGCTAAAAACAATACTTCTGTGAGGCAGTGTAAGGTAGAGGAATGAACATAGCCTTTGATGTCAGAGGGATAAGATTTTGATTTTTTTTTTTTTTTTTTTTGCTACTTGTTAGATGTGAACTCGCCTAGGTCAGTTAGGTTCTTTCTGATAAATAGCAATGCTAAAAATTAATGAGAGTGATGGTTCTATGTCTCCTTTCAACTTTTCTGTCAGTTTACAATTATAGCAAGTTTTAGATCAATTTCAGTCACACACGCAGAAGCCAGTTACTATGTTGTAAGTATTCCCAAGCAGCTCTGTGGAGAGGTCTATATGGTGAGGAACAGAGGCATCCTACAACAGCCTTGTGAATGAGCCATCTTGGAAAATGCTCCTTTAGCTCTGGTCAAGTCTTCAGATAACTGAAGCCCAGGCTGTCCTCTTGATACCAACCTCATGAGAAACTGAGCAGAACCAACCAGCTAAACCTCTCCTGGATTCATGACCCATAGAAAAAATAAATATACATAAATATATACAATATAAGTATATAATAAATATATAATATATATTTTATACACACACACACACACACACACTAAGTTTTGGGGTCATTTGTTATTCAGTAATTAAAACAGCTTGACTAATACTCTACCCAAAAGACCTCTAGTAATCTCTTTTGACCATAAATGAGACTTCGACACTAGAAACAGATTTCTTAGCTTTTGGGGAGTCATATGATACATGATAGATATAACATTTTAAAAGCCAAATTTTAGAATCTCTTTACAATCAACATGTTGAAATATAGTTCTTAGGAAATTGCTTTTTAAGTAAATGATAGACTTTAATTTGTAATGAAAATTAATTTTATTTAATAAAAGCCTTCCTGAGCAAATTATTTGCAAATGTGAGGTGGATATAGGTTTAGTTAAACAACTATTAGGAAGAATTTTAGGGAAAATGTAGTTTTGTTGAATATAAGAAGAAAAAACAGTCAAGCCTTTATATTGGCTGACCCTGGGATAATTTTGGCAATCTGAAACATCCATGTGGTCTTCTGACACTTTGTGACAACACATACTTCTGGTTACAGAAACCGTCCCTTGGAGGGAGTGTAGTGTGCTGGTGAAGATCACTGATGTGGGAGCCAGAGGCCCTGGGTTTAAAGCTCACCGGTACCACTTCTGAGCTATGTAACTTTGGGAAGCTTATTTCACCTTCTTTGCTTTGGTCCCCACCTGTAAAAAAGGTATGATGTTCGAGGTACCAAATCTTCATATTTTTGTTAAAATTAAATCAGTTGATGTATGTAAAGCACCCAGGACGGTGTGTTTCACGAGTATAAAAAACACCATAAATAGTTGGCAGATGACCCCCATCCCCCAAAGATATTCATACCCTAATTGCTGGAACCTATGAATAAGTTATATTACATGGCAAAAAGGGCTTTAAAGGTATAATCAAGGTGTCAGACCATAAAATAGGGGAAATTAACCTGGATTGTCCATGTGGGTCCACACTAATTACATGAGCCCTTAAAAGCAAAGAACTTTTTCTTTTTGGAAGCAGAAGAGATGCAGAATGAGACGTCAGAGTATTTCCAAGCATGAGGACTAGTGCTTCTGCATTGTTGATCCTGAGAAGTAAGGGGCCACGTGACCATGTTAACTGGAAAGCGGCCCCAAGAAGCTAAAAGGCAACACTGGCTGACAGCTAGAAAGGAAACAGCAACCCGAATAAGCTTGGAAGCAGATTTGTCCCCAGAATTTACAGATGAGAGCACAGGCTGGTTGATAACTTGATTTTAACCTTGTGAGACCAGAGGAGGGGAACAGTTGAGCTTCTGACTTCCAGAAGTGAGAGGGGATAAATTTGTGCTATGTGAGCAGTGGGCTTTTTATATTAAGGAACTGAAATTTGGGGATTGTTTGTAACCACAGTCTAGCTTGCCATAATTAATATAGCAGTTTTGTAAATATAAGTAGTTACAAATTGGGAGAAAAATAGTGCTTGCCCCAAAAATGCCATCTACTTTTTTCTTCCTATGAAAACCTACCCACAGGGAGAAAAAAAAATTAAAATGAAAGTGTATCAGAAAGGTTCTTGGCAGAAATACATAGAAATCAGTCCATCATTTCATGTGTCCATCATGTCAATTCTTTAAACATATATTGAATATCTGAAAATAATGTGTTGAGCAGGACTGGATAGAGAAGTACATTGTGTAGTCCCTACTCTTTTCTTTTTTTAAAAAAATATTTATTTATTTGAGAGGTGGCGGGGGGAGAGTGAGAGGAGTGGGAGGGGCAGAGGGAGAGAGTAGTAGACTCCTGGCTGAGCCTGGAGCATGAGCTCATGACCTGAGCCAAAATCAAGGGATGGACACTTAACTGACTGAGCCACCCAGGGCCCCAAGTAGTCTCTACTCCTCTTTTTTTTTTTTTAAAGATTTCATTCATTTCATTTGACAGAAAGAGAGAGATCACAAGTAGGCATAGAGGCAGGCAGAGAGAGAGGGGGAAGCAGGCTCCCTGCTGAACAGAAACCTGATGCAGGGCTCGATTCCAGGACCCTGAGATCATAACCCGAGCCAACGGCAGAGGCTCAACCCATTGAGCCTACTCTTGATGAGCCTGTGCCAGTGGGGAGGCATAAAGGCAAGGGTAAACTGACATCTGGGCTATGTTTAGAGAAGAGATTGGCATAAATCCTATAATGGAGTGCTGGATTTTGTGATACCAGTCACTTGTGCGATCAGTATTTAGAGAAGAGAAGATATTCAGGGCTGGTGGTGTTGCAAAGATTCATGGAGAAAGTACAGAGGTATATACATGAGGAATGTGCTCTTGGCTCCTCTTTGGCATTTTTACTTATCTCTCTTCCCTGTTTTTATACCTGGGTTTAATATTCATATCATTACAGAATTATGAAATCATAAAAAAACTTAGAGATTATCTAGTTTCAGATAAGGAAACAAATTAAGTGCATTATTATAGCTAACTTCTGTAGGCACATAGTGAAAAGTATTGATCACTTGGTGGTAAGTAATATGATAATATAGGGGCACCTGGGTGGCTCAGTTGATTAAGCATCTGACTCTTGATCTCAGCTCTGGTCTTGACCTCAGGGTTGTGAGCTCAAGGTCTTCAATGGACTCTATGTTGGGCATGGAGCCTACTTAAAAAATGTGATAATTATATGTTAATAATAATGTATTTATTGATCACTAATTACAAAAATGTATTGTTGATTGGTGGTTTCAGTCCAATAAATAATCAGTTTCTTAAATATTTTCTGTCCCAAAAGATGTGAGGAATGATGAAGTCATGTATGTCTTGCATTCATGGGCTTGCCTGGTAAACACCTGTAACACTTTCATTTGATCATATCAAAACATTCTGTTTCCCACCAGCCTGACCCAAATCCCATACTGTAACTCAAAATCACTGGAGGTGTCAGCAGGAAACCAATGGCACTCTGAAACTGACTAATTTAAGGAGAGTTTAATAAGAGGATTATTTACAAAGATATGTGCAAGATTTAAGGACGCCAATGGAGGATAGTATATCCCAGAGGGTGACAACAGGGGGGCTATTTCCACCTTCATTCTGGAGAAGCAACAGGAAGGGATGGTTTCTAGAACATTGGGAGGATAGTTACATGGAGGCCTGACCTGGCAGTGTCTGTTGTCTCTGGTACAAGTACATAGGTAACCTGTGGTATCTGATAGGGAAGGAACTCTGGGAAAAGCACCCAACCTCAATCTCCACACCCATGATCTGTCAAGGTCTCCCCTGGTGAATCCCAACCTGATTTGGAAGCAATGGTCTTATTAATTTAGTTCATCAGCTCAGCCTCTCAAGCTCAGAGAAGGATAAACATTGGAGGTCAAACAAGAAGCCCAGTATACCTTCTCTTGATACAAAGATACTATTCTGAAAAGACTAAGACGTCTTAAGTTTCGCTATTTTAAATTCTTTCCTTAACTCTTTGGATATTTATCTGTCCTTTTCTCTTTTATTCTTATCTCATAGGAAGTGCCTTTTTTTGTTTTTTTTTTTTGTTTTTTTTTTTTTTGTTTTTAAACTAAAAGAATTCCCTTCATCTCACCTCTACTCCCTCTGACATAGTATGGGAAATGGGAGGGTAAATAGTTGCTGCAGAAATTTTCAGTGTTCTTCCAGGAAGTCCTAACACTCAAAAAAGCATGCCAGAATGTAAAACAGATATCATTACTGGGACAAATTTGGATATATTCTGACTTATCTAAATAGCAAATCATCAGCACACTTTAGTATTCTCACTCTTATCTTAACAAATTATCTGTGGTGCTCATCACAAGTAATTGTGACACAAGATTGAGACTGGTGGCCCCTAGCAGTGATTCAGAGGAGAGTGGTAATTTGAGGAGACCTGCATTTTAGAGCAGTTTCTGGCCATGATAGGATGGATTAAAGATCAGTAAATTAGAGGGGTGCCTGGGTGGCTCAGTCAGTTAAGTGTCCAACTCTTGGTTTTGGCTCGGGTCATGATCTCAGGATCATGGGATTGAGCCCTGGGTCTGCTTGTCCTTCTTTTGTTTCTCTCTTTCTCTCTCTCATAAATAAATAAAATCTTAAAAAAAAAAAAAAAAAGATCAGCGAGTTCACTTTAGGTCATCCAGGTGAAGGTCATGGCAATGGGGGTGAAGTGAGGGGCCAAGTATAGAGATTTCGAAGAGGTACAAGGGTAGACCTAAGGGAGTGAAGGATGGGAATGGGTGCAGGATGACTCCTGGGCTTTTAGGTTGGGTGGCTGAGTGGGCACTGTGTTAATTAGTTATCAGCAAGATAGTTGGATGCTTTGAGCTGCAAGGAACAAAGAGCCCAACTGATAGTGGCTTCAGCCAGCATTTCCCAGCCTGTGTGCCTAGGGACAATAGTGTGCAGCAGGTTGGTTGCAGGTGCTCTGACATATTGATCTCCTTAGACCCTGGGGCAACCAGATAAGAGCCTGGGATGGCCTGCACCCCCTGGGAGCTGCCCATGAACATCCTCATCTGCTTACCCCAGTGTGTCATATAAATACCACTTTTTTAAAAAATATGTGCTGTAAAATGAAAAAGTTCACTTGGCTTAAACAATAAACCATATAAATTCTGGTTGAATTTAGGTCTAAGATTGATTAATTTAGTAGCAAAACACAGTTGTCAGGAACCTAGATGATCTCCATCTTTACGTTCTGCCTTCTTCACCCTGTCAGCTTTCATTTTCATGCTTGTTCCAGATGGTTCCTGGGTATAGGTCAGCTGTTTCCTGTCCCTCAAATTGGGCTTTTCTGATGTTCTTCATGATTGGATTCAGGTAATGAATTTTAGTAGGAATGTACCTGCCCCCCTCTACCCCCCCAGTGAAAGGAAATTTTCCTCAGAAGCTCCCCATGAAACTGCCTTATGTCTCCTTGGCCAGAACTTAGTCACACATCCACTGCCAGACCAGTCCTGGCAAAGGGGAATGAGATCACCATGACTGCTTGCCAAACCAAATATGTGGTTACATCTTCTTCATCTAGGGCTTGGAAGCCAGGGTCCCCTCTACATTCTCATTCTCCCACCTTAAAGCCCTTCAATGCTTTCCCATTGCCAAGCCAAAATTTTTGGTCTGACAGCTGTGTTACTGAAATCTTTTCTGTCACCTTTAATCATACTCTGTGTTCTAATCATGATGAGATTATTTTCCCTTCTTTTTTTTTTTTTTTTTTCAATTTTGATGAAACTTATTTTTTTATTTATTTGGTATTGGTGTCTTTTTTTTTCTTTTTCTTTTTAATTGAGGTACAGTTGGCATGTTAGTTTCAGGTGTATAATATAGTTATTCAGCAATTATATGCATTACAAAACACTTACCACAGTAAGTGTGCCATCTGTCACCACCAAAGTTATTATAGTATTATTGGCTATATTCCCTATGCTGTCCTTTTCATCTTCGTGACTTATTTATTTCATAATTGGAAATTAAAGTTTTTATCTAAATTCCAGTTAGTTAGCATAGAGTGTAATAATAGTTTCAGGTGTACAATTTAGTGCCTCAGCACTTCCATACAACACATGGTGCTAACCCAACACGTACACTGCTTAGTCCCCGTCACCTACTTAACCCATCCCCTCACCCACCTTCCCTGTGGTAACTATCAGCTTGCTCTCTGTATAACTGGAAATTTGTATCTCTTAATCCCCTTCATGTATTTTGCCTTTCCTCCCATTTATTGTCCTCTGGCAACCACTAGTTTGTTCTCTGTATTTGAGTCTGTTTCTCTTTTTGTTGTTGTTTTTTGTTTGTTCATTTGCTTTTTTAGATTTCACATATAAGTGAAATCATATGGCATTTGTCTTTCTCTGTCTGACTTATTTCAATTGGCATAATACCCTCTAAGTCCATCCGTGTTGTCATGAATGGCAAGTTGTTTTTTTTTTTTTATGGCTGAGTAATGTTCCTGTGTGTGTGTGTGTGTATGTGTGTGTGCGCACGCATGCGTGTACATGTGTGGTGCATGTGTGTGATCTCTCAATGGGCAGAGTTTGCTTCCATATCTTGGCTATTGTAAATAATGCTGCAACAAACATAAGAGTGCATGCATCTTTTCAAAGCGTGTTTTATTTTCCTTGGGTAAATGCTCAGAAGTGGAATTACCGGCCTGTGTTGTATCTTTAGTTTTCGAGGAATAGCTGTACTATTTTCCATCGTGGCTACACAAATTTTTGTTCCCAACAGTGCACAAAGTTTCTCTTTTCCTTACATCCTTTTCAACATGTGTTGTTTTTTTGTTTTTTCAATCACAGATGTTCTAACTGGTGTGAAGTGATAGCTCATTGTGGTTTTGATTTGCCTTTTTCTTATGATTATGGTGTTGAACACCTCTTCATTTCTGACCATTTGCATGTCTCCCCTGGAAAATATATATTCAAGTCTTCTGCCCATTTCAAAATCAGATTGTTTGTTTGTTTGGTGTTGAACTCACGGTTGCATGAATTCTTTATATATTTCAGATATTAACCCCTCATCTGATATGCCATTTGTGAGTATCTTCTCCCATTTAGCAGGTTGTGTTTTCATTTTGTTGATGGTTTCCTTCATTGTGCAAAAGCTTTTTAGTTTAATGTAGTCATATAGTGTATTTTTGCTTTTGTTTCTCTTGCCTGGGAAGACATATCCAGAAAAATATTGCTAAGGTTGATGTCCAAGAGATTATTACCTATGTTTTCTTTTGGGAGTCTTATGGTTTCAGGTTTAACATTTAGGTCTTTAATTCGTTTTGAGTTTATTTTTGTGTATGGTGTAAGAGTGGTCCAGTTTCATTCTTTTACATGGAGCTGTCCAGATTTCCCAGCACCACTTATTGAAGAGACTGTCTTTTCCTCACTCCATATTTTGTTTCCTCTGTCATAGATTAACTGACCATAAGAGTATGGGTATATATCTGGGCTCGTAATTCTATTCCATTGATTTATGTATCTATTTTTGTGCCAGCCTACTATTTTGATTACTATAGCTATGTATGATAGTTTGAAATCTGGGATTTTGATATCTCCTGCTTTGTTCTTTTTATTAAGATTGCTTTGTCTATTCAGGGTCTTTGGTATTTCAGAATTTTTTGTGCTACTTCTTTGAAAAATATTATTGTTATATTGACAAGGATTACATTGCATCTATAGATTGCTTTGGAGAGTATGGATATTTTAATAATATTAATTCTTCCAATCCATAGTATGGTATGTTTTCAATTTTCTTCATTCATCTCTTATACTTTTCAGAGTATAGGTCTTTTACCTCGTTCACCACATTTTTAAACCTTTGGTTAAATTTATTCCTAGGTATTTTATTCTTTTTGATGTAATTGTAAATGGGATTGTTTTCTTGATTTCCCTTTCTGTTATTTCATTAGAACTGCATAGAAATAAAATAGATTTCTATAAGTTGATTTTCTTTTTTTTTTTTTTTTTTTTTTTTTTTTAAAGATTTTATTTATTTATGAGAGAGAGCGAGAACGAGCACAGGCAGACAGAGTGGAAGGCAAAGTCAGAGGGAGAAGCAGGCTCCCCGCGGAGCAAGGAGCCCGATGTGGGACTCGATCCCAGGACGCTGGGATCATGACCTGAGCCGAAGGCAGCTGCTTAACCAACTGAGCCACCCAGGCGTCCCTATAAGTTGATTTTCTATCCTGCAACTTTACTAAATTAATTTATTGGTTCTAATACTTATTTTGATAGAATCTTTGTGAATATATATATATATATATATGTATATATATATATATATATACATATATATATATATATATATATATATATAGTGGCACGTCATTTGCAAATAGTGACAATTTTACTTCTTCTTTACCATTTGGATGTTTTTGATTTCTTTTTCTTGTCTATTTGCTATGCCTAGGACTACCAGTACTATGTTGAATAAAAGTGGTAAGACTAGGTACCTTGTCTGGTTCCCGATCTTAGGGAAGATACTTTGAGTTTCTCACCATTGAATATGATGTTAGCTGTGGTTTTATCATATATACTGAAGTATGTTCCCTCTATATCCACTTTGTTGAGAGTTTTTATCATGAATTGGTGTTGAATTTTGTCAAATGCTTTCCCTGCATGTTTGAGATAATCATATAACTGTCATCTTTCATTTTGTTTATGTTATGTATCACATTGATTTATTCATGTAATAATTTTTATTTGAGAGAGAGAGAGAGCATGAGAGGAAAGAGGTCAGCGGGAGAAGCAGACTCCCTGCTGAGCAGGGAGCCTGATGTGGGACTCGATCCCGGGACTTCAGGATCATGACCTGAGCTGAAGGCAGTCGCTCAACCAACTGAGCCATACAGGCGCCCCTGACTTATTCATGTATTTTAAACCACCCTTGCATCCCTGGAATAAATTTCACTTGATCATGGTGAATTATCCTTTTAATGTATTTTTTACTTGATTTGCTAATATTTTGTTGTAATTTTTTTTGCATCTATGTTCATCCCGGATACTGGTCTATAATTTTCTCTTTTTTTGGAGTTTTTATCTGGTTTGGGTTTCAGGGTAAGGTTGGTTTCATAGAATGAACTTGGAAGCATTTCTTTCTGTTTTACTTCTCTGGAATAGTTTGAGGACGGGTATTAACTATTCTTTAAATATTTGGTAGGATTCACCGATGAATCCCTCTGGTCCTGGATTTTTGTTTGGAGTTTTATTGGTTACTGATATAACTGAATTACTAATTATTTGTGGGTTTTTTTTCAGGTTTTCTATTTTTTTTTCTGTTTCAGCCTTGGGAGATTATATGTTTTTATGAATTAACCCATTTCTTCTAGTTTTTCCAATTTTTTGGCATATTTTTCATGGTGGTTTCTTATAATCTTTTATATTTCTATATTTTCAGTAGAAACTTCTTTTTGATTTTTTATTTTGTTTGAATACTCCTTTTTTTCTTTTTCTTTTGACGATTTTATTTATTTGTCAGAGAGAGAGAGCGCACAGGCAAGGGGAGTGTCAGGCAGAGGGAGAACCAGGCTCCCTGCTGAGAAAGGAGTACCATACAAGGCTTAATCCTAGGACCCTGGGGTCATGACCTGAGCCAAAGGCAGATGGTTAACTGACAGAGCCACTCAGGCATCCTGAGTACTCTCTCTTTCTTGATGAGTCTGGCTAAAGGCTTATAAATTTTGTTTATCTTTTCAAAGAACTGTGTCTTAGTCTCATTTCATTGATCTTTTTTTTTTTTTTTTGGTCTCCATTTCATTTATTTCCACTCTAACCTTTATTATTTCCATGGGTCTCCTAACTTCAGGCATTTTTTGTTCTTATTTTTCTAGTTCCTTTAAGGTGTAAGGTTAGATTATTTGAGATTTTTCTAGTTTTTTGAGGTAAGCCTGTATTGCTATAAACTTCCCTCACAGAACTGCTTTTGCTGTTTTTTTGAACTGCTGTGTTTCCATTTTCATTTGTCTCCATGTATTTTTTAATTTCTTCATTGACCCACTGGTTGTTTAGTAACATGTTATTTAGTGTCTACGTGCTTGTGCTTCTTCTAGTTGTTTTTTTTTTTCTTTTTATAATTGATTTCCAGTTTTACACTGTCATGGTCAGAAAAGATACTTGATTTCAATATTCTTGAATTTATTGAGACTTGTTTTGTGGACTAACACGTGATGTATCTTGGAGAAGGTTCTGTGTGTACTTGAAAAGAATGTGTATTCTGCTGTTTTAGGGTGGGATGTTCTGTATATATCTGTTAAGTCCACTGGTCTAACATGTCATTTAAAGCCACCCCTACTTTACTGATTTTCTTTATGGATGATCTATCCATTGTTGTAAGTTGCATCTTAAAGTCTGTTACTATTATTGTGTTACTATCGGTTTCTCTATACCTGTTAATACTTGCTTTATATATTTAGATGCATCTATGTTGGGTGCATGGGAATTTATTATGTCTTCTTGTCAGATTGATCTGTTTATCATTATGTGATGACATTTCTTGTCTCTTGTTACAGTATTTGTTTTGAATTCTGTTTAATCTAATATGAATATTGTTAATCTCGCTTTTGGATTTTTTTTTTTAGAGTTTTATTTGAATGGAATATATTTTCCCATCCCTTCACATTTGGTCTGTAAATGTCTTTAGGTCTGAAGTGATTCTCTTGTAGGCAGCATATAGATGGGCCTTGGTTTTTGTTTTTGTTTTTGTTTTCATTTATTGTATTTTATTTTCATATGGCCAACTACCCTGAACAGACAAGCTTTTCTAATATCAACTTTTGGTGGTGGACAAATTTGTTTTTTCCCTTTTTAAAAAATATTTATTGAGG
Organism: Mustela nigripes; assembly: GCF_022355385.1. Classification (NCBI taxonomy): domain Eukaryota; kingdom Metazoa; phylum Chordata; class Mammalia; order Carnivora; family Mustelidae; genus Mustela; species Mustela nigripes. Next base: position 138,700,152 of record NC_081559.1, read on the forward strand.
TATGATTGATATTTTAAAATTATGTATTTATTATATACATCTAGAAGAGTTTGCACATAACACATATCCACGGCCAAGGTGGTAAGTATATCCATATGTGGATAGCCATAGTGATGGCCAAGGCAGTAAGCATATTCATCACCTAAAAGAATTTCCTGTGTTCTTTTTTATTTGTTTGTTTGTATTTTCTTCATAGGAACACTTAACACGGTATCTGTCTTCTGACATATTTTAAAGTCTACAATATCACATTGTTAACTATAGGTGCTTTGTTGTACAATAAGATTTCTAGAAATAGATGGGTCTTGTTTTTTATCCAGGTTTTCACTCTGTCTTTTGATTGGAGTATTTAGTACATTTGCATTTATAGTAATTATTAATAAGTATATACTTATTACCATATTGTTACTTATTTTCTGGTTGTCTTTGAAGTTCTTGTCTTCCTTCCTTTTTTTTCTTCTTCTCTTGCTCTCTTCCCTTGTGGTTTAATGGCTTTCTTTGTGTTATGATTGAATTTCTTTATTTTTTGTGTATTGATTATATGTTTTTGGTTTGCAGTTACTATGGGGTTCATATGTAACATCCTATGACTATAGTGGTTTATATTGAGTTGATTGTTGTTTGAATACATTATAAAAGCATTAAAGTTTTACTTTCTCATCCCATTTTTTGCATATGATGTCAATTTTATATTTTTAAATTTTGTGTATCCCTTGACTAATTTTTCTATATATAATTGATTAAACTATTTTGTGTTTTTGTCTCCTCATTAGCTATGTAAATTATTATATTACCTTTATTATGAGTTTAGTTTACCAGTAAAAATTTTACCTTTCATAATTTTCTTATTTTTAGTTAAAAAAAAGTTAGTTACTTTTAGCATTTTTTTTCAATTTAAAGAATTCCCTTTAACATTTCTTGTAAGTCTGGCTTAGTGGTGATGAACTCTAACTTTGTTTGGGAAATCTTACCTGTCCTTCAACTCTGAATGACACTCTTACTAGATAGATTATTCCTGTTTGTAGGTTTTCCTTCCAGCACTTTGAATATATCATGCCACTTTCTTCTGGCCTGTGAACTTTCTGCTGAAAAACCAGCTGATAGCCTTCTCGGGTTTCCCTTGTATGTAACTGTTTGTTCTTCTCTTGCCACTTTTAAGAGTCTCTTTAATTTTTGTCATTTATACGATAAGTGTATTGGAGTGGACCTTCTTGGGTTCATCTTCTTGGGACTCTCTGTGTTTTCTGGACCTGAGTATCTGTTTACTTCTTTAGGTTAGGAACATTTTTAGATATTATTCCTTCAAGTGAGTTTTCTGCCCCTCCCCATCCCCCTAGCTCTCTTTCCTCTTTCTGGGACCTCTATAATGTAAATCCTACCTCATTTAAGAGGTCCCTTAACCTATCCTCATTTTTTATTATTTTTTGTTGTTGCTGTTGTTTTGTGTAGTAATTTTCCATTATCCTGTCCTCCAGATGGCTGATCTGTTCTTGTCTGTTCTCTATTATACTGCTGAATCCTCTAATATATTTTTCTTATCAGTTACTGTATTCATCCGTCTGATTGGTTATTTTTTTTAGATATTCTGTTTCTTTGTTGAAGTTCTCACTGAGTTCACCCACTCTTTTTTCAAGTTTGGTGAATATTTTTATCATTACCTTGAACTCTTTATTAAAATATTGTTTACCTGATGGGAAGCGGTCAAAATGGCGGCGGTTGGTATGGTGGCTGCTCGCCTCCTCCTGCTATTGCTGATGGCAGCAGCAGTCCCCAGCCGGGCCTGGGGCAGTGGCTGCCGATCCGGAGCCGCTCTGCAGGGGGCCAGAGCAGAAGGTCGAGAGGGTGAGGGCCGTGGCATGGTGGGGCTGCTGCTGGAGCACTCATTCGAGATTGATGATAGTACCCACTTTCGGAAGCAGGGCTCACTGCTCTGGAACCAGCAGGATGGCACTTTGTCCCTGTCACAGCGGCAGCTCAATGAGGAGGAGCGGGGCCGGCTCCTGGATGTGGCGGCCCTGAACGGCTTATACCGGGTCCTGGTCCCTCAGCGCCCTGGGGCCCCTGATGGCTCAGAAGCTGGCAGCTATGTCTCCTCTTTCATCCCCGCGTGCTCCCTGGTGGAGTTGCATCTCTCGGACCAGCTGACGCTGCACGTGGACGTGGCTGGCAATGTGGTGGGCGTGTCAGTGGTGACGCACCCCGGAGGCTGCTGGGGTCATGAAGTGGAAGATGTAGACCTGGAACTGTTCAACACGTCTGTGCAGCTGCAGCCACCGGCCACCGCCCCAGGTCCCGAGACCGCGGCCTTCACTGAGCGCCTGGAGATGGAGCAGGCCCAGAAGGCCAAGAACCCGCAGGAACAGAAGTCCTTCTTTGCCAAATATTGGATGTACATCATTACCGTTGTCCTGTTCCTCATGATGTCAGGAGCACCAGATGCCGGGGGCCAGGGAGGGGGCGGCGGCGGGGGTGGTGGCGGGGCCAGTGGCCGCTGAGGGTGGGGGGCATCCCCGCCTGGTCTTCTTTCATGCAGGCAACCCCCTCCCGCCAGAGTGCTCTTGTCCTTGATCATCCCAAGAAAGATTTGCTAGCTCCCCCTGTCCCCATCCCATGATGGTATGGGGATACTCCTCCCAGGAGTCCTTTCCCTCTAGGCGGACAGGTGGCCAGATTCTGGAGTACCCTGCCTTCCCCTGTGATCCTTCCATAACCCCAAAGGCTTCCTTTTGGCCACAGCATGGAGCTCGAGCTCTTGGTCCAGCTCTGACCCTATGTTTTCCCCCCTTCCCCTGAGCCTTGTAGTTTGGGAACATGCCGAGTTCTCTCCAGCCTCTGTGCCTTTGTTCGTGGTCTCCTCGCCCTGCCTGTCCCAGGCCTGGCTAGAGGGTCCCCCTAACTTGTCTGACTGGATTGGGCCACACACTTTCCACCTGTCTGCCCTTCAGGGGCCTGGCACAGAGCAGGTGTGGGCTGGCTATGGGCGTCCCTTGGCCCCATTCCAGCAACCCTGCCTTGGGACCCCGCTTCTGCCTTTATCTGCCCATGGCTCCAAGCAGGAGTTGGGGTGTCCTGCCCTGTCTGGATGCCAGGCCTCCCACAGGCTTTGGGGCATGCAGAAATGTTTAAAGTAAAAACAAAGTAATGTTTGGTAGAGTTGAGAGCTGATGATGTAAATAGAATCCCTTCCCCAGCCTGGAATGTCTTCCCTGGGACAGGCCACCAGGAGAGGACTGCTGGCCTTTCCTGCCGATCTATTTAAAAAATACCAACAATCTATTGAAATACATCAATGTTTTGAAAAGGTATGACTTCCAGCAACCTAATGCAACCGTTGATTTGGTTGCAGGGAAGTCCTTATGTACAGGCTTTATTGAATTCCGCTCTTTGCTCTGTGTATTATCCAGAAACACACAGAAATGGCTGTCACAGTCGCTGAAATGTCTGTGTAATGCTTTGTGGTGTTGTATGGCGGTTTATTAAACTGTTCCCCAAATGTTAAAAAAAAAAAAAAGAATATTGTTTATCTCTCTTTTGTTTAGCTCTTTTTTTCTGTGATTTTGTCTTATACTTTCATTTAGGAGATATTTATCTGTCTCCTCATTTCATCTTACATTTTGTGTTTGTTTCTTTGTGTTAGGTAGATCAGCTATGTCTGCTGGTCTTGAAAGTAGTGGCATTGTGTAGATGTCCTGTAGTGCCCCTGGTAATGCAAACCCTGGTCACCAGAACCAGGTGCTCCAAGAGTGTCCCCTTTGTGTGATGTATATATGTTGTCATTGTGGGTGGGTTGTTATTACTATGGATACACTGGTGTGCAAGACTGCTGCCTGTGTGGCTGGCTGTAAGGCCCAGTTGCAGCTACTGTGGGCATGCTGGTGAGCAGGGTTTGCTTTTTATGCTTTTTATGCTTCTGACTTAGGGTCCTGCCTATACCTGCCTGGGGTATAGATATGGTCTGTTTGTAATTAGCCTCTGTGATTGCTATAGTTGTACTGGTGGGCAGGATTTGTTCCCTTCCTCTCCAGGGCAGGAGTCACTTTGGTTTTTGTCTGTTTGTTTGTTTTGCTTTGTTTTTAAAGATTTTATTTATTTATATGACAGAGAGAGAGTGAGAGAGAGCACAAGTAGGGGGAGTGGCGGGTGAAGGGAGAAGGAGAAAAAGGCTCCTCATGAAGCAGGGAGCCCCATGAGGGGCTCGATCCCAAGACCCTGGGATCATGACCGGACCTTAAGGCAGTTGCTTAACCAACTGAGTCATGCGGGCACCCTGTAAGAGTCACTTTGGATGGGATCTGGTGCTGGCTGCTCCTGCCCACTTGGTATGGTGATGTGGGATCTGCTTTGGAGGGACACAGGTGTGGTAGTGGATGGATTGGATGGGATGTGTCTCTAGTAGAATATCAGGGTGGGACTGGAGTTCTAGTAAGGTAGATGAAGAATGTTAGAACTGGCTTTTCAAAGCCTCTAGCCATCTAATCTGGGAGAGGACAAAAAAAAAAAAAGTGCTGGCAAGCGACTTTATTCTTAGAGAAATGTGCAAACCCCTGCTTCTTTGGTACACATGCAAACTTAGTAAATAAATTCCCTTTTCAAACTGTTCTGTGCTGTGTCTCTGGCTGATTTATTTAGTGTGCTAGTTCTTAAGGACAGAGACTTAGTTTCTTGACTCCTTGTGGACTTTTCTTGTCCTTCCTTCCTTCTTCTTTTTAAAAAGATTTTATTTATTTATCTGACACACAGAGAGAGAGAACAAGCAGGGGGAGCTGGAGAGGGAGAAGCAGGCTCTCTGCTGAGCAGGGAGCCCAATGCTCGGCTGGATCCCAGGACCTTGGGATCATGACCAGAGGTGAGACCAGATGCTTAACCAATGGAACCACCCAGGCACTCCCAGTGGACTAATCAAATCTAGACATTACATGGACTTGCCTTCCCAGTGTGGGTTCTTAGGGCCAGGGGGGCCTGGTGTGGAGTCTGATCTCCTCTCTCCCCTGTGATTGTGATGTCCTTCCCATTTGTGCTTAGTCATGCTGGGGGTTTTGTTCCTGATCTCATCTCTGCCCCTCCAACCCTTTTTGAAGTGGGCTTCTCTCTAGGACTAACTGCGGAGGATCTTCTCTGACAGTCTCAGATCATTTTCAGAGTAAGTTACAATGCATATAGCTGTTTCCTCAATGTGTCCATGGGAGGAAGTGAGCTCAGGATCCCTACTCTGCCATTTTCCTCTGGGATTTCACCCATGGTAAGCTTTTGATGCTCTTTTGAAGAATATGGGTTTTTTTTTTTTTTTTTTTTTTTTTTTAAGATTTATTTGACAGAGAGAGAGAGAGATCACAGGTAGACAGAGAGAGGGGGAAGCAGGCTCCCTGCTGATGAGCAGAGAGCCCGATGTGGGGCTCAATCCCAGGACCCTGAGATCATGACCTGAGCCGAAGGCAGCGGTTTAACCCACTGAGAGACCCAGGCGCCCCCGAGTTTGTGACATTTTAAATCATCACATTTATACTGCCTATATTCCTATTATTCTGTTTGTTTTTACTTTGTCTTGTATTTTTAAAAAAATGTTTTATTTTAATTCCAGTTAGTTAACATACAGTGTTATATTAGTCGCAGGTAGACAGTAGAGTAATTCAACAGTTTCATATATCACCCTGTGCTCATCTCAACAAGTGGGCTCCATAATCCTCATCACCTAATCATCTATTTAACCTATTCCTCTCCTCCTCCCCTCTGGTAGCCATTGGATTGTTCTCTATAATTAAGAATCTGTTTCTTGCTGTCTCTCTCTCTTATTTTTCCCCCCTCTGTTTTGTCTCTTAAATTCCACATATGAATGAAAGCATATGATGTTTCTTTCTCTGACTTATTTCATTTAGCTTGTATGATTTTTTTCTATATCCAAGATACACACTCTTTGTTGGATGTATGCATTACATATATTTTCTCCCAGCCTGTGGTGATCTTATAGGGACTATGATTAGAATTTCAATGAATTTACAGATTACTTTGAAGGAAACTGGCATTCTTATGACATTGAGCCTTTATATTCATAAATACAGTGTATCCATTTAGGTCTATAATGCATCTTATAATTTTTAATGATTTTCTTCATAAAGTTCCTATACATCTTTTGTAAAATTTATTCCTAAGTATTCTTAAATTTTATATTTTCTAATTATTTTGTTGTAATAGCATAACAAGAATGTAACAGATTTTTGAACATTAATTATATAGCTACTTTTGTTGACCTCTCACAAAAATTTGGCTTATTAAATTCTGGATTTTTTATATAGTCAATAAAACTAAGCACTGGCAGTTTAGTTTCTTCCTAACGCTTGTGAATTTACTTTTTCTTGTTTTACTATGTAGTCTAGAACCTCCAATAAAATAATGTACATATGCTTAAGATATCCCACTCTTCGTACTTACTAAAGAGAGATTCTTGCATGTGTGCCTGAGGAGCCATGTACAAAAATTTTTAGTAGCCTTTATTTCTAACCAATAAAAAGAACAACAACAACAACAAAAAACCCAAAATAAAATGAAAGTCAAAGCAAGAAAAAAAAAATCCAGAAATGACAACAATATCCATTCACAAAACAGTGAATGAATAAATTGTATATAGTCATTAATGAAGAATTATACAGCAAAAACGAATAACTAGGATGACATGTACGCAACATTAAGTCTAAAAAATAAAATAGAGAAAAATGCAGCCTGCTGACAAGTAAATACAGTATGGTAATAGTGTGTTAAATATAGAAAATATTATACATTCTATAGTACATATACAGGAATTAGAAGGACAGGGAAGGTGGGTAGGGGGACAGGGTAATTGGGTGATGTGATGAGCATTGAGTGTTATATGCAACTGATGCATTATTGAACTCTACATCTGAAACTAAAGAAGTACTATATGTTGCCTGGTTGAATTTAAATAAAAATGCATAAAATAATATTATATATTGTATACTACATATGTTGGGGTCCATTATCAAGGGAACAAGACTGAGATAAAGTGAAAGTTATGTAGAGCTTTATTCTATACCAAGCATTAGAAGTCAGACTGACCGGCAAGGGCCGCCTCTGAAGAGAGCGACCCCTTCCTGATCTCACAGGCTGGTTTTATAGGGCATAACCACAGACCCAAGGTACATGGCTTCTATTGTTAAGGTGTTTACTCCTGGAATTGATACCTGGAACCATACCAGTAACTACTGGGGCATTTATTCCCGAAATGAAGTCCGTGGATTTAAACAACAGTATGGCTACCTAGGCAATATGGAGCTGCTCTGGCTAAGCAGGCCCTAATAGTTAAACAGGTTTTAACATTAAATTGGCCCTAATATTCCCCTCTTTTCTTTGGAGATTAGTCAATTCCTTTACTTTTTAGCCAGTTTTATGTTTTCCTGTTGTAAGGTGTTATATTGAGTTTGTAGGACTAACATTTTTATTGCCCCAATTTCTTTTTTTTTCTGTACAAGTGATATTAGGGTGTTAATACCCAGAAGCAGTATTTCTTTCCCAGGACTACACAGAGTCCCTCCTATTTTTTTTTTTTTTTTTTTTTTTAGGAATAGTATGTTAAGTCCTCCTTTATTAAAGCTGCGGTTTCTATTGTTGTGGACCCTGTTATCCCTGCCACAACTAGTGCTGGAATTAGGTTTGGAACAGCACACTTTGTCCATTTTATTCCTGCAGTAAGATGTTAGAATCCCTTGGGTCCTCCATAGAATGACAGTAAATGGTTCCTTCTAATGGGGCTCCAAGTTTTCCACTTGGTGGTGGTGTATCCAGACCAAGTCTCCAGGTGGGTATGGATGTGGTTCTACTTCTGTCTCCATCTCCGTGTAGGCAGCTCAGATCCCTGCGTGGGCTCTTGTTAAGACAGACTGTAGCGCCTGCAGTGACTGGAGTACAGACTGATCAGTCATTTCTGTTAGGGCAACCTCTTGTATCCGTGGGCAGAGTGGAGGGGGTCTCCCAAACATTATTTTATTTTATTTTTTTTAAAGATTTATTTATTTATTTATTTGACAGAGAGAGATCGAAAGTAGGCAGAGAGGCAGGCAGAGAGAGAGGAGGAAGCAGGCTCCCCGCTGAGCAGAGAGCCCGATGTGGGACTCGATCCCAGGACTCCGAGATCATGACCTGAGCCGAAGGCAGCAGCTTAACCACTGAGCCACTCAGGCGCCCCCAAACATTATTTTAAATGGGGTAACCTTGTTTAAGTAGGGTGTACACTGCACCCTAAAAAGGGCGAAGGGAAGGAGATCCACCCATCCACTGCCAATTTCCAGAATTAACTTTGTCAAGGTCTCTTTAAGGGTCCGGTTTATTCTCTCTACTTGTCCGGAGCTCTGGGGCTGGTAGGCACAGTGTAGTTTTCAATTAGTGCCCATGGCCTTGGCCAATGTCTGTGACATTGAACTCACAAAGGCAGGGCTGTTGTTTGACCCGATTGTGAGAGGCAACCCAAACTTAGGAATTATTTTTTTCTAGCAGCTTTTGGCTACTATTTCTGCTGTCTTATGTTTGGCAGAAAAAGCCTCTACCCGGCCTGAAAAGGAATCCATAAAAACTAATAAATATATTTGTGTCCAAAGGGTTCTGTTATTATCCCTACAGAATATTAGGCAAGATCGTCTAAATGAACTATTGTGTGACTTCTCTGAAGTTTACCTTAAGTTGTCTAGTTTATATAAACAAACATTTAAAGACAACCAAATCTAGAATTTAACATCCATAAGGTGTGTTATTAAAACATAATTTTTCTCTCTAAAATAATCCTCATTTTCAGAGATAACTAAATCAGGACTAATTTATTTGAAAAACAAGTCCAGTTTTAACAAACTTGGCCTAATTATTTACATAAGTTCAGCAAGAACAGTGAGTGATTATATAGGTCTTTTAGAATCTGTTTTGCTGGAACTTTTTATAAGGAATCTCTAGGTTTAACTTGTAATAGCCTCTCCAGGCCAGAAGCCAAGCATATATTTGTCATCAGACATGCCTTCAATACCAGTCAATTTGGGCAAATTCCTCTTCCTGAGGTCCCCCGTGTATCCTGAGTTTCCTGCTCCTACCAGGGAGTGACATTCTTTACTCACCTGATGAGGCTGCTGGGAACTCTGTAAGCAAGGTATCAGGTGAACAGTTTTAAGGGGCTTTATGGCTCCAGGTTTTATAAAGTCAACCTTAGTTCCTTTAAGTTGTCTGGTCATATCTGAGTCTTTTAAAAATAAGACATTCCAGTCTAAGCCTTGGCAAAATAACCGGTGTTTCCTATGGTGTCCTGTTACAAGGAGAACAGATTCTTATTGAACTTATGCAAATGGATGATTGTTATGGAAGAAAGAATACTTGCTGAGACCTTTTGAGTTTTAGAGGTTCAGATAGAGAGAAAAGTTGAATGTCTTGATTTGTTTACAAATGAATATTTTTACATTTCTGTAAGTCACGGACATTTTAAGAAAAAAGTTTTCTTAATCTGGAAGAGCAAACATTAGAGAACCAGCAATGTTTCAAATAACAGATACAAGATTAAGAGACATACCATTACAATTTTTTAGTTCATCTAGTCCCATGTTACTCATTCTGGTTTAGTTTGAATGCAGCTCTTATTTCCAGAAATTTTTACCCATTTCAGTTCCAGGATTTCAACATATCACCTATATTTGTCCTGAAAGTCTCCCATATGAATTTCCTTTAAGGCGGAATTCATTTTACAAGAGAATTAAAACAATTACAAATGACAAAAACTCAGAATAGATATGGTTAAATATCAAGTAATGACCCTTGTCAAAACATTAAAACTTTAGTAAATGCATAGAATCTGTATAATAGTTATAGCGTTTACCCAAATGGAACCCAAGGTTTATCATTGGTTTAGCAGTACTTCCTGAGTAACTTAGCATACCAAGGAAAAGCCTTATGAGTCAAAGAGATCTCATTTATAATTTAAATCTTGTTGACAATTGTTAAAATCTAAGTTTTAGAGCACATGCTTAAATAGGATTATGGATGTTTAAGATCTGATAAAACATAGAAACTGGTTTCTCTGGGGTGGCAAAGAGAAAACCATTTACATTCTCTTTTTTAACAGCAGATCAATTAATACATAATAGTTAACATTTACTTGAGTGGATCACCAATATAGATTTGTCATGACAGAGGGCTTTAGTCTTCCTTCCTTAAATACTATGCCTCATTTGGACAGAAACATTTTACAGGAAAAGATTTTATTAGTCTTTTTTTCCTTCTTGTGAATAAATCCATCAAAACTGATCAAATTGGTCAATTGGTGAAACTGGTCAAATTTTCAACATATTTTGTTAGGGTGCGGAGTTGACCACCCCTCCATTAGACAGAGAACACTCTTGATAATGCAAGTCACACAGTGAGGTTTATTTCCAGCCAGCTGGGGTCCAAGTATCTGCCCGGCGCAGCGGGTTTCAACAAGGACCCCGAGCACTCAAAGCCAAGGGTTTATATAGCATTTTCAAGGCACTTCTTCATAGCTACATACATATCTTGCACCCCACTTTGACAGTTTAACTTTGTTTAACCTTTTGCCACCCTGGCATCACCCTGGCGCAATCCTGGCAGTTAAGTGAGATTTAGGCTTAGAAGAAATTTAACTTTATTTACATTTCCTTCTGCCTCAGCCTCCCTCAGTTTTACGGTGGGGAAGGCAACCTTAGGCCTTGAGGAACTGACCCCTTTGTCTCTGGAAATTGGGTCATTGAAGAGATACCCCTTTTTGTTGTAAATTACCGGGACATTTGCAAACCAAGGGAGACTCCTGTCTTGCAGGATTGTGATCTCTGCAAGTTAACTATTTGTTTTTCTTTAACATTTGGTCCCTGTGGTCGCCTAACTGCCCTGGTGGTATATGATTAAGCTTTTTCCTAGGTTTTAGCTACTTTCTCTTATCTCAAGTTATGTGTGCATGTGGGCTGGTTAGGGACGCTCAGTAAAATGGCTTCCCAGCCTTCAGGATGGCCATTCTTATGCTTACAGTGCAAGGTGCCAGCTTTTGCTTTGCCAAGATGGCTGTACTTATGTCAGGGCTAGATTCAAGGTGGGTACAGCCTTGTTTTTCTTGGCCTCCACACCTGGAGCTGGTTTCCGAGACTTGTTTTTAAGTCCCTTGGGGGAAGGGGAGCAGGGACAGTTTAAGGGTTAAACAACAAAGTTTTTGTTTAACGTCAGTGGAAGCCTCTGGCTGAAATAAAAATAGAAAATAGGTCCTTACAATTTCATTGTTTCCTTTTAAACCTATAAACCAAGGCAAATAAAAATCACTTTCCCCAAGCCTTCTACAACTTATTATATACCCTCAAGTTTAGTTTTTATTATCTTCTTTCATGTTCTGGTGCAACCAGACATTTTTACTTTAAGACAAAACTATCTACTCTCTTAGGCCCTCTGTTTTTGTGTGCGTACAGTTCTTTTTTAAAACTTACTATCAGTCAACTGCCTATCCTCTTATTTTTCAGACAACATTAAAGCTTTTAATAAAAACTTCATAACGTTTTTCTTTTGGTAGTCTGTCCTGACCATACCTAAAATTTTTTTTCTGAAGATTTCCCTTCACAAACCTTTTACAACTTTCTTTTGTATCCAGGTTTCATCCTAAGCCATTTACTTTCAAACAACCATCACATTTAGGACAAAATTACCTTTTTCTTTAACAATATGTATTCCCATTCCTTATTTTTCTTATGTATCTCCTACTTTTTTACATATAGGGTTATTTCCCTTACTTCCATCAGTCTTAGTTACAGTTATCAGAATTTTCTATTCTTAGAAAAACTTCAGTCTCTAGTGATAGTTAAGTATTAATAAATTGTGAACAGTTACAACAGAATTGCAGGAAGAAGTCAAAAGCATAAACCTACATCAAGTACTCAATGCTTTAGCATTTTATCTCATTTGGTTAAGACTTAGATGTCCATAATTTAATTGCATTTATCATCCAACCAAAACTTTAAAGTTTCAGTTTACCAAAGACTTTGAAATTTACTTTAACAATTACCCATTAAAACTTTGAGACAGACAATTAACCATCAATTAGTTATTTCTTTGCTAACAGATTTTAACAAATAGCATGAGCTTATTTGACCTTCAGTAAACTTTAAAGTTTCACATTTACTGCTCCAACTTTAAAGACATGTCTATCTTAAACCAACAAACTTAGTTCAAATACTGATTTATGTTTCACCTGGACCCACTCCACTTTTGATGTTTACCTGAGACATGGGTGGGAAGATCTGGAGTAGGGGGTGTTAGGTCCAGGGGCTGCTCTTCTTGTTCCTTGACTATGAAGAGGGAAGGAGCCATGGTGCAGGAAGCACCGAGGATGGTCTAGAGGCCAGTTATCCAGGCTGCACTCAAGTCAGCGCAGAAACAGAAGGGGGAGTGCTGCCAGAAGGCAGAGCAAGGATTCCCAGTTTTAGAGAGTTTTCCTGGGTAAACCTTGTCACCCAGCTGGGTGGTTTTACCTTGAAAATCTTTGAAATGCTGGAGAACAAGACTTAGGGGTGTCATAGGTCCCTTACTCTCCGCTTGCCCCATTTCTTTAAACACAACAAACAACAAAAAGACAAGACAAAGACAACCACAGACCAGACCCATCAGCCCTTCCTCAACCAGATATCAAGTCTAAGGGTATGCAAGACATAATCCCAACTCAAAAATACAACCTGCCACTGGTGGGGATTTTCTCGGTCCCCTGACCACCTAGGGGGACTCGAACCCCCTGGCAAGTCCTCTGACCACCTAGGGGGATTCAAACCCCCTAGCAATCTCCCAGTGGAGGGATGTGGTGCCCCCACATCCACTCCAGCCCTGGGGAGCAATGCTGCATCCAGATTCTCCCCAGTAGGCTATACCTTGGAGCTCTGCAACCAGACAGACAGACAAGATCCTGCAGGATAAACTCTCAAGATCTTACCTTTGGAGGCTTTTCCCAGAAATTCTGATGCTGACTCAGTTCTCATCATTAGATTCCGGACGAGCCCCCAGAATGTTAGGGTCCATTATCAAAGGAACGAGACTGAGACAAAGTGAATGTTATGCAAAGCCTTATTCTATACCAACCATTAGAAGTCAGACTCACTAGCCACGGGAATGAAACTGAGAAAAAGTGAAAGTTATGTAGAGCTTTATTCTATGCCAAGCATTAGAAGTCAGACTGATCGGCCAGGGCTGCCTCCGAAGAGAGCGACCCCCTCCCGATCTCACAGGCTGGTTTTATAGGGCATAACCGCAGACCCAAGGTATGTGGCTTCTATTGTTAAGGCGTTTACTCCTGGAGTTGATACCCAGAACCATACCAGGAACTACTGGGGTGTTTATTCCCGGAATGAATTCCGTGGATGTAAACAACAATATGGCTACCTAGGCAATATGGAGTTGCTCTGGCTAAGCAGGCCCTAATAGTTAAACAGGTTTTAACATCAAATTGGCCCTAGCAACATATACAGGAATTATAAGGATAAGCACCAATTGAAAATGGTGTGTACTGGGGAAGGGAATGTTACTGGCGGCTCTGGCTTTATTTGTGTTGTATTTCTTGTGGATGGTTACACTTTTTTCTAAGATATCACATGAGGAAAAAGAAAAAAAAAGAGCTTCATAAATTGCAAACTATGCAAACATAAGTTGTTATTAAAGTACAAAGATGAATCATGTGAACTCTGCAATGAGGCAGATTCTGGGCTTCCCCACTTATTATGTAAATTTTGCCAAGCTCTGTATCTTCTCCCACCTTTGTTTCCTCATCTATAAAATGAAAATTAGTAATATTACCTATCTAGTAGGACAATTGAGATAATAATAAACAAGGCATAATTCATATGAGTCCCTTAGCCTAGTTTCAGCATTGAAAAACAGTAGCTATTAAAACAACATCCACAGCTGAGACAGACATGCATTTCTGTGACATTTAAAGCAAGAGGCCACATTCTGCCATGCTCTGGTGAGGGAGGAATGTTTTTAGAGTTGGATGACAACTCCTGCATTTTCTTGGTGGATGAAAGTGAAAATAACATGGTGTATGGGATATACTTCAGATCATATAGGAGAATTCAGATCTATGGGCATCCTGTGTTTTTATTTGCTAAATCTGGTGATCCTGGATTTGAGGAATGGCACTCCAAGCAGAGAACTCGTTTGTGCAAAGGCAAGGAAGCATGAAAGAAAAAGGTATCTTCAAGAAGTATCAGTTCAGTATGGCTGACCATAACGTGAGTGTGGGAGAAACAGGTGTGCATATGTATTTTGTGTGGGGGTGCCGTGTGGGGAGAAGTATGAAATAAAGCTGAATAAATAGAGTCTAGGTCTTTTAAACATTGCATCTTATCCCAAGAAATTAGTACTTTAACCTGTTGGCACTGGAGAAATACTGAGAGATTCAAGCAGGCAGGGAAGTACCATAAGCAGACTGTGTTTTAAACTATCACCCTGGAGGCAGAATGGGGTGAAGGTAAGGGATGAGGTAGGTGGACCAGCAGCGGTGTGTAGATAAGAGAGAATGAAGGCTTAACTGAAACAGCTGGAGATGAGGAGTGCCCAGAGTCAGGCCCTGACTTGGTAAGTCAGGAGCAGACTTGGCTAACCTGGGGACCCTTTGGATATGGTGGTGTGGAGGGAGATGCAGGCACTGATTCTGAGGTTAGTGCCTTGCATTCAGGTGAGCAGTGATGTTATCGATGTGAAGCACAGGTTTGGTAAGAGAGGGAAAATACATTCAGTTTTGAGCATTCCGAGGTGCAGAGGTGAGAAACTGGAGTGCAGGAGAAAGGTGGGGTTCAGGTGTGGGAACCATCATGGTCCAAAGGAGGCTGCAGCTATGTGGTGGGGGGAACTTGAGAATCTTTCTGGGAGAGAGAAGACTGGGGTGAAGTTTGAGGAAGCGGAGGGAGAACTGGGGGAGACAAAGTAGCACAGAAGCTAAGGAAGGAGTGAGGTTTACAAAAAGAATGTCAGCTGAGATTAGCTGAGTGGTCAGGCTGAAGAGAGGCCACTGGCCAGTTAGGGTGCCAGTGACCTTACAGAGAGCACTGGAAGGAAGAAACCAGAAGGAAAGGTAAATGCAAAATGATTGAAGCCCAATAATTATGCTCTTCCAAATAGAGAAAGGAACCCAAAAGATAGACATTGGGGCAGATTAACAGTGTGGTTGTTCACGACACATCAAACTTGCAATTGTCTTCAATTTGTTTTAAGTTGTGTTCTGGTATGAGATGCTGACCTGTGTTTAGCCAGTTCTCCCACCAACCCCCTTTTGGTTGCAAAATCAATCTTTCTTTCCCATTTGCCCCTGTTCTCTTGAAAAAAAAATTATGAGTTTTTATTAATAATTTATTTTATACCCTAAACCAGAAATATGACGTTTCTTAGTTTTGCTGTGAAAATTCCCAGTCCTTAATAAGCTGTTGAATTTTTCATGAGATGGTGCATTGGGAAACCTCTTCAGAAATATAATTCTTGAATGATAAACACAAAATATAGATAATAAAACATAACTGCGGAGGCAATTTTACCTCTCCTGTATGACAAAATAAATCCCTAGAGCATGACATGATTTCACTAAAAAAAAAAAAAAAAGTCTCCCCACTCTGGTTCATTTTTGTATCTCACATCCCATCATAGTGACTTGTACTCAATAAGTATTTGTCAATGAATTAATGACATCACCCATCTGGTTTTAATCACATTAGTTTGGATTTTAAATGAATATGCTTAAATCTCACTTTGTTTCTTAAATGACTATGTTTAGAACTCCAGCAATAGGTTTTTTTTTTTTTTTTTTGTATCCTCCAGGTCAGGATTTATAAACTATATCTCTTTGCAGCTCAGGTTTGGACTTTAGTAGGTTCAGCAATGGTTCTTGAATTGTAGAGGAAATCACATTAGCCATTAAACAGTAGTGCCTGTATGTGTATTTATAGCTAGTACTGCCTGAAAACTTCCTGCAGGTTTTTTTGTGGAACTGCTCTATCAGAATAAAGATGCTCCCTTTTGGTTGTAGATTGCCAAAGTAATGAATCCTTGCTAAATTTTGTATGATCTTTCTATAGATGATTATATATTTTTTTCCTTTAATTTGTTAATGTGGTAAATGCCATTAATTATTCATTAATACTAAGCTAATCTGTATTTACAGAATAAAACTAACTTGGTTGTGAGATTTTTTTTTTCCTTTGGTGGGGGATGAGTTTCATTTCTTTGTGGGGCTGGATTCAGTTTGCTAATATTTTTAAAATTTATACCAACTTCATGAGGAATAGTTTACATAATATACTGTCATTTTAAGTATATAGTCTGAGGACTTTTGACTGATAAATATATCTGTGTAACCAATACCACAATTAAGGTCTAAAACATTTCCATTACCTCCCAAAAAATTTCCTTGTTTTCTTCCCAGTCAGTGTTCTCCATCCCTGGGTCTGGGAACCCAGTGGTCTGTTTTCTGTCATTATAAGTGATATTTTTCTTTTCTATATTCATATACATGAAGTCAGGTAGAATCTATTCTTTTGAGATCCAGCCATATTGTATGTATCAGAAATTTGTTTCTTTCTATTGATGAGTAGTATGCCATTTTAAAGATTAACCACAATTTGTTTATACATTGAAGGAGATCAGAACATGCCACCTCAAAATATGCTACTTTGGCATGAGAATTATTTTGATGCATTGAGAAATAGCAACTGGGAAATAGCAGGTACAGAAAGAAATTTTACCTCCCTACCCCCAACTGCCTAAAAGAAGGGCATGAATTTCCCTTTGTGAAGATGTTCCCCCTGTCCTCTCCTGTACCAAGAGAGGAAGAACAAACCTTATCACTGAAGACTGAAAACACCAACATGCATCTGCATAACAAATGGTAATAAAATAATCTTTATCTTCCATTCTGTGCCCCCTCGAGTTTACCTTTCTGCAATTTATCACCCCTAGAAATTCAACACCCTTTCCCCTTGTCTTGCCACTTCTCTGCAATTTATCACCTTTGTTAAGATGGTATATAAACCTCACATTCCACCACCCTTTGACTTACATATCATTCAGTTCTCCTTGTTTATATATGTTATGCATGTAAATAATGTTTCCCCCGCTCCTGTTAATCTGACTTTTTTGAGTTTAATTTGCAGGCCCCAGTCAGTGAATCTAAGAAGATAGAACAGAAGTGTGTTCCTTCCCCTACACCACTTATCTTATGACAGACACTTGGTTTGTTTTGGCGTTTAGCTATTAAAAATAAAGCTGCTATGAATATTTATGTACATATCTCTATGTGAATAAATCATTTATCTTGGGTAAATACCTAGGAATAGAGTTATAGGGTCATAGAGTGAGTATATGTCTAACTTTCTGAAAAACTGCCAAAATGTTTTCCAAATTAGTCGTGTCTTACATTCTCACCAGCAGTGTTTGAGAGATCTAGTTACTCCACAGCCTCTCTAACACTTCATATTGCCAGTCTTTAGCGTAGCCATTAGGGGATATGCAGTGTTATCTCATTGTGTGTTTTTTTTTTTTTTTAAATTTGTCAGCAAGAGAACAAGAGAGTACACAAGCAGGGGAAGAAGCAGGCTTCCTGCTAAACAAGGAGCCCTGATAGATGTGGGACTCAATCCCAGGACCCTGGGATCACAACCTGAGCCAAAGGCAGATGATTAACTGACTGGGCCACCCAGGTGTCCCATCATTGTGGTTTTAATTTGTAGTGACATTGAGCATTTTTTCATTGGTTCTTATTGATCATTTGTGTACCTTCTTTTTTGAAGGCTCTGTTCAAATCTTTTGCCCACTTAAAAAATTGTGTTATTTTCTTATTATTGAGTTTGAAGGATTCTTTAGATATCCTGGATACAAGTCCTTTGTCATGTAAGTGTTTTGTGCATATTTTCTACATATGATTTCTTTTCTTTCTTTCTTTTTTTTTTTTAAAAGATTTTATTTATTTGACAGACAGAGATCACAAGTAGGCAGAGAGGCAGGCAGAGAGAGAGAGAAGGAAGCAGGCTCCCCGCTGAGCAGAGAGCCTGATGCGGGGCTCGATCCCAGGACCCTGGGACCATGACCTGAGCCAAAAGCAGAGGCTTTAACCCACTGAGCCACACAGGCACCCCTCTTTTCTTTCTTTCTTTCTTTCTTTCATTTTTTTTTTAGATTTTATTTATTTATTTGACAGACAGATCACAAGTAGGCAGAGAGGCAGGCAGAGAGAGAAGAGAAAGCAGTCTCCCCACTGAGCAGAAAGCCCAATGCAGAGCTCCATCCCAGGACCCTGGGATCATGACCTGAGCCGAAGGCAGAGGCTTTAACCCACTGAGCCACCCATGTGCCCCCTCTTTTCTTTCTTTTAATGATGTCCTCTGAAGAACATAAGTTTTAAATTTTCATTGCCAAATTTGTTATTTTTAAAAGTAGTTTGTGGCTTTTTTCTTCTCCCAGAAGTGTTCTCCAACGTTTTTTGAAAGTTTTATTTTAGGTATAGGTCTGGGATTTATTTCAAAATTAAAGGTGCGAAGTGGACATTTTGTGGCTTGCACATGTGAAGTGTCGTGTACTTTGTGTACATATCATCAGGAGACACTGGGAGATGGCATCCTGATCTCTTGGATGAACAGTGACACTCCTTACTTGTGACCAAGAAGAATCCATGCCCTCCTACAATACCATATGAATGTCCAGTTCCCATCACCCCTTCTCCTAATGCTTTTAGCCTTCATCAGTCAAAAATCCATTCATTCACCTGTGAAAAGACAGAGCAATAATTTCATTAAGAATTGAGAAATAAAGAGTTCTAATTCTATTATTCTTTCTATACTTGTTAGTATTCTTCTATATAGTAGAGCCATTTGGTTCTCTTGAAATACATATTACACTAGAAGGACAGTATTTTATTTTCTTGCCTTTAATTTTTTCCCTTTACTAATTTTCAAAGTAGGAACCTGGTTTAATAGTTTCTTTTGGATGGTGACAAATGAGTTCCCCCTCTCCTCCCGCTATGTATTTTTTTCAATATAATGGAAATTTTCATTTTTATATATTCAATGTTTGTCATTCAACTATAATCATTATTTTTCCTGATGCTTATATTATCACTAGTAGGCCACTTAGATGTCCTTCTACTGAGTTCTGGGTCCTTTTGTTATGAATCCAAGAATCCTTGAAAGTTCCCTTGTTTTTAAGCACTATCAAAATGTTCCAGGTGCCCCTTTGTATTCTTCCTGTCTTACCTCTAGAATTAGCTGTTTTTCCAGGGAACCCTGGTTTCTTTTTGTGGGAATGATACTAGAGACCAAGATCAGGGTGTAAGTAGTTTTTATTTTCTTGCCAATATAGGATGCATTTTTTAAAAATTTAAAATATTTCATATATTTATTTTGTAGAAGTGTTATGGTGAGTACCATATTGCCAGAAATGAAAATTTTGTTACTGAATATCCAGTGTCAAGCATTTTACTACACAATTAAGTAACTTAATTCTCACATCAGTGAAATATGGTAGGGCTCTTATTATCGTCCCCATTGTAATGATTACAAAAGTGAGATTGAGACACTAAACTTGCACTAGCTCACACAGCCAGCAATTGGTATTACAGCTTTGGAGTTGGGCAGTTGAACTCTGGAACAGGAGCTCCTTACCACTATGCTATGCTATGCTATGATGTTGTTATGCTATGCTGTGATGTTGTTATGCTATGCTATGATGCTGTTCAGCTGCTCAGAAGCATTACTCAGATACTTGGCAGGAAGTAACTTACATGGCATCAATGGCCTTGTAGGGACTTTTTTTTGAGGAGCAGAGCTTATGAAGTATGCAGAAACAGGGTTAGAAGAAACAGATAGAAATCTGTTTTTGTAGAAACAAAAAGTAGTCCAGTATTTTATATTGTCAACAGAGTTAACCCTTCAGGGTGCGAAACTCCAATTAGCCCATCTCTGGCCACCCTCAAAATTGACTTCACTTGACTTTTGCAATTAAAATATCTTCTACAATTAAAAAGTGATACATACAAAAGATTAGATGCAATATCACTATTCATTATCAAGCATAATAATAAATGAATACTGCGTATCTACTACTCAATCCAAGAACTAGAATATTACCAAAAACTTGTATCTAACTTTTCCTATCACTGTCTCCTACATCTCACACCCAGGCCCAAGTTTTCAAGTGAAAATATGGTTTTAGCTCTAATCTATGTCTGCTTAAGTACTATGTTGTTATTTATCTTTATTTTTTTCTTTGAGTACCATACAAATTATATGTAGTCTCTGTCACTTGCCTTTTCCTCAACATTTTTAAAAAATTATTTTATTTATTTATTTGACAGAGATCACAAGTAGGCAGAGAGGCAGGCAGAGAGAGAGGGGGAAGCAGGCTCCCTGCTGAGCAGGGAGCCCCATGTGGGTCTTGATCCCAGCACGCTGGGATCATGACCTGAGCTAAAGGCAGAGGCTTTAACTTACTGAGCCACTCAGGTGCCCCTTCCTCAACATTCCAAAAAAAAAAAAATTTATTTATTTATTTATTTGACAGAAAGAGAAAGCATGAGTGGTGGAGAGAGGGAGAAGTGGGCTCCCCACTGAGCAGGGAGCCCCATGTGGGTGTGGATCCCAGGACCCGGGGATCATGACCAGAACTGAAGGCAGACACCTAATGGACTGAGCCACCCATGCTCCCCTCAACAATGTATCTTGTATTTATTTATGTTAGGTACAGCAGAAGTTAGTTTTCTCTGCAGTCATGTTGCTTTGTGTGGGTACACCACAGTTCATTCAACTATTTTCCTGTTGGTTGCCCCTTGAGTTGTTAGATGTTGTCAGTGGTCTTACATGTATCTCCCATACACAAGTGACAAATGTAGACATTTCTTTGGGATATACAATCAGAAATGGGATTACGGAGTCAGGAGGTATGTGAATGTTCAACTTGGCCAGAAAATGGTAAACAATTTTCCGAAGTGATTGTGCCAGTTTATACTCTACCAGCCATTGATTCACATGATCTCTAACAGGTGTCAAACTTTTAAATTTTGCCAAACTCATGGGTATAAAATTGTATCCTGTAATCCTGGTTTGCATTTCTTTAAATCTTAATGAAGTTATCATTTTTCATATTTTTATGGGCTGTATATGTTTCTTCTGTAAAATGCCTATTCTTTGCAATTTATTTGTTCCTTTACCTCTTCTTTTCAAAAAAGATTTTTTAAAAAGATTTTATTTATTTATTCGAGAGGGAGTGAGAGAGAGCATGAGAAGGGAGAAGGTCAGAGGGAGAAGCAGACTCCCCATGGAGCTGGGAGCCCGACGTGGGACTCGATCCCGGGACTCCAGGATCATGACCTGAGCCGAAGGCAGTGCCCAACCAGCCACCCAGGCGCCCCAAAAAAGATTCTATTTGGGAGAGAGAGAGAGAGAGCGAGTGTGTGTGCACACATGAGCAAATATGAGTAGGTGGAGGGGCAAAGGAAGGGGAGAGAGAATCTGAAGCAGACGCCATGCTGAGTGCAGAGCACAACATGGGGCTCACACTTCCCACCAGAAAGATCATGAGCCTGAGCCAAAACTGAGAGTCTGATACTTAAACAACTGAGCCACCCAGACACTCTTGTTTGTTCCTTTACTTCTTCTAATGGATGCATAATCCTCTCCCTACGGCTGAAATATAATTTAATTAATCTTAATATTTTTCCAATATTTTGCAATTATAAATTAAACTGACCTGATAATCCTTTGTATATATCCAAAATCATTTCTTTCAACTCTTAAGAGTAGGCTGAGGGGGCAGATACGTTCATTTTGGAAAAATTTTAGTGCACACTGAAAAATCACCTCCTGAAATGACGCCTGTCTAAATGGAGGGGCTCCCCCCCCCCAAACCTGTGGAAAATCTAAGCAGTTTTATGGCCTTTGACAAAGTTGCTGTCTCAAAGGAAATGCTCAAAGATCTAGGGAGGTCCTGAGAGTTGCTGGAAGGAGATGAGACCATGCTCTGGAAAGCTCTTCTGATGAAGGGGGAAGCATGTATGAGTTTGAGTGAGAGTGTGGGTGTATCAATCAAGGCCAGAGAAGCAGAACCACCAGCAGATATATACAAGGGGATTTGGCCTTGTGCAGTCATGGGGAACTGGTTAAATGATCATTGCTGTAAGGCTGTGATCTCAGTGTCCATCTGATGCTGGAGCTTGAAGTCCACGGGGCAGTCAGGAATGAAAGATGGATGGAAAGTTGCAGAGAGCAAGGGCAGGCTGGACCCCATAAGCAAGAGCTAGAGCCCACAGGACAGGGTTGAAAACTGTGGGTTCCTGTTGTCTCTGACCTTGATGATGTGGGTATTTCATGGGAGCCCAGAGTTTTTGTCAAGGACCTAAACACACACACCTGGCCCAGGACTCAGAGGCACTGGAGGAGGGAAGGGGAAGGCGGAGGAGTTGCAGGTTCAGCTGCGGCTACCCACCAGCAGGCTGAGTCAGCAGCTTAGCACCCCATGTGTGAAAGCAGGCGTGGATTTGCAGCTGCGGGCACGCAGCAGTGTCAAAGTTACTCCATATTAGACCTTGCCACGGCCCTGTGAAGCAGGAAGTGTAATCTTTTCTCATTTATCGGTGAGTAAAATGACATTCTGGAGGGAAAGTGGCTTGCTCAAATCACTTATCCCAGGAGCTGGAATTGAGTCTGTTCTGGGCCAGCCCGTCTTTCATTTCTATGACCAAGTACTCCAGGACAAGTTTGGAATTCTAACTCAAAACTGTAGTTTCCCCACGGTGTGATTACTTACAGTGGCCCTTGCTATATTAAGACTGATGAATTTAGTACAACTTAAAGGTGACAATAGTCTTGGAATAGGAATTTAAACTTCTTTCATGGCTGATTTTGGTGATGTCAGTAATTTAATGTCACTGTATATGAAACTATTTAGCTTTTTTTTTAGAAAATAAAGGGAGATGGGGCGCCTGGGTGGCTCAATGGGTTAAAGCCTCTGCCTTCGGCCAGGGGCGTGATCCCACCGTCCTGGGACCCCACATCAGGGTCTCTGCTCAGCAGGGAGCCTGCTTCCTCTTCTCTCTCTGCCTCTCTGCCTGTCAAATAAATAAAATCTATAAAGAAAAATAAAGGGAGAATGTTAAGGTATATTTCTTTGATTTCTGATTCTAGTTGATCAGAAATTTAGTGAAAATGAGAATGTCTGGCTTATAATTTCTGCTTTTGAGAAATGAATGTGGGGATGCTGAAAAGAGTGTTTTAAAATATAAGGTCAGTCCTAGTGTTTTTCTTTTTTAAAATATTTTATTTATTTGAGAGAGAGCACAAGCAGGGGAAGGGACAGTGGGAGAGGGAGAAGCAGATTCCCTCTTAGCAAGGAGCCCAATGCAGGGCTCCATCCTAGAACCCTGGGATCAAGACCTGAACCAGAGGCATGCACTCAACTGACTGAGCCACCCAGGTGTTCCAGTCCTAGTGTTTTTCAGCTTGTAAAGGGTATGATAAGAGATGGAAAAGAACTGTTGTAAATTATATCATCTGGAAGCAGATGAGGAGACTCAGTTTGACTAAGCATCACCTGTAAAAGGAAGGAGCTGGGAAGCAGAGGGAAAGGACCCATTGAGATGCAGGACTGGCAAAGTGTTGGCCAATACAGTGGGGCTCTTTGGAGCCCTTGTCCATCAGAGTGTCTATGCTGTGTCAGACCACAGAGCTGGGTCTATATACCCCTGCCTTGCTTAGCAACTGAAGGCAGGCTACTTGGAGAATGGTGTGATCCAGGGGACATGGCTCTGGACAGCGGACTCTGATCTCCAAGGGGCTGGAAGCCGTCTATTGACCTCCTGCCCTGCAGCTGGACTGAAGTTTCTCTTTGAAGGGGACTCTGGGTCGTGTGACTTTCTGACGACCACAGGAACTGTGACAGACTAACAGACTTGAGGAATATCAGCCAAATGTGGAGGATTCCTGATTCCAGCAAGCAACCACAAGACACGTTTGAGACAACTGGAACTGGTATTGTTGTGTTAGAAAATATACTTATCTGTTGGTGATAGATCTTGAAGTATTTGTAGTGGCATAATTAGAGGTCGAGGAAAACAGACAAAAGCAGAAGGGTGACAGAACAAACAAGAATGCTAAATGGTTGATAACCATTACATCTAGAGATGGGCTCACGCATTCTCTCTGTATATGTATTTGTAATTTTAAACATGATAACAAGTTTTTAAAAAATCCCACCAAAGATTTTCTCTTTGGAAATTGGTTTATATTACCTTCTTTAATCCTCACAACCACCCGTTCTAGTCTAGATTTTCTAGAAGAGGATTCCCATTTTGCAGATTGGGATAGTAAGACTCAGAAATGTAGCACACATCCAAGTGTTGGAGTTGGGATTCTGTCAGGTGGTGTCTGGTTCCTTAGACCCTTGCAGTGGGCCACTGGAGTTCAGAGCTGGTCACTTCTCAGGCTCCTGGGACATCTGGCAGCAATGTGGGCCAATCTGGGATAGCAGATTCTCTCTTCTGGAAAATGCAAGAAGGGCAGGTCTTCCTTTGGCTACATGTATAAGCCCAGACCTTCCAAGTCCTGGCATCACCCTTGCTCAACATGAGACTCCTGTCTTACTTCCTGAAACTAAAAAAAAAATTAGAAGGCAAAGATACCGCGTCTTAATTAGAAGCTGTAAGGTTTCCCTCTTCCTTGGGGGATTTTTCTGATTTTATTTATCTGCCCATCTTCAGGTCATTCCCTTTGTAATTTGTTGTCTTCCTGAAACCAATATACTTTGGTCTCCAAAAAAAAATTGTGTAACAACTTTGGGAGAAGGTCACAGGAGACTTTTGTTGTGAGAGAGCAGCGAATTCTTAAGGACAGAGCCTAAAAACTGTGTGTTGTGGGGAAAGAGGAGGAGTTGATCCTTATCCCTCTGTCAGGCTGCAGGATATGCAAGAAGGGCAAAGGAAAGAGAAAAATCAGGGAGGACGAGTCCTTCTCAAGTTCCCATCAAACACCATTGTGAGCAGAAGGGAGGGAGGCTGTGCACCTGGACTGAATGTAAGAACACTCCTGCAGGTGGTATTAGCAGTGTTGTTCAGGATCTTTGGAAAGCCAGCAAGACCTTCCCTGAGTGGTAGAGCCGGCTGTCTGTCAGCCTGGAGCATTAAGCAGGGCTTAGAAGCAAGCTGCAGGAAATCTATGCTTACATATTTCTGTGTTTAGCCCAATCAGCTTTGATTTCTTCCCAAGATTTTGGTGTCCCATTAAAAGCTCTTTTTGCTGCTCATGGTGTTGGTTGGAGACAACTATTCAAGAATCCAGGGAGGAGAATGGCAGTGAGAGACACTGACTTTTAAAATGCTTTCAGGTGATCTTACTTTACTGCGTTGTGGAGGGGCTGGGAACCAGGCTTTGAAATGTACTTAAGTGGCTGTGTGCCTACACCGAGAGGGGAAATTTCCAGAACGATCTGGAAATGAGGTTTAGATAAGTGCAGGTTGTAAGTGCAGAAAATGTATCAGGATGTTTATATGAAAGACTTTCCACACTGCATCCCTCCTCCACTATCACTTTGTCCCAGTAATTTTTATTCCTCCCATCTCGCTGACCAATTTCCTGCTTCCCAACATTCCTCCAAAAAGCTCCTTATCCATTTTTTGCCCAGTGAGAGAGCTAAACATCCATACAAGCTTGGAAGTTCCCTGCAGGAAGTGCGGAAGCCCCACCTTGTGGATGTGGTTTCAGCTCCTCTGAGGACTTCAGCTCTCTGCTGGCCCCTGTGGGTGAAGGTGAGCTTCCTTCAAGGCGCTTTAGTGTCCAGACTCACTTGGGGGTGCCAGACTCCTTGAGCAGAGGAGAGACTAAAGTTGTTTAAAGTCACAAACCACATCCTTGGTTACTGACTTTCTTACTTTGATTTTTTTTTAGTTCTGATTTTTTTTTAGTTCTTACTGTCTTATTAAAAATACCTTCATCTCCCTACTAGATGAATTTAAAGCAAATCCCAGGTATTATGTATACTTTACATGTAAGTATATATATATAAATCTGTAAACAGATATGTAAGTATGTATTTCAGTATATATTTCTATAGGATAAGGACTCTTTATTTTTTATTTTTTTTTTAAGGACTCTTTAAAAAGCAACCACAATGCCGTCATCACACCTAAACATGTAGTAGTAATTCCTTAAGATTATCAAATATCCAGTCAAGTTTCAGTATTTATCATAAACTTCTAATTTTATACTTGATTTGAATCAGGATCTTTTGATAGGTCCGTATTTTGCAATTGGTCGGGGTACCTCTTAAATATTATTTTAATCTACAGGTTTCCCCTAACACTTTATTTTTCCTTGCAATGTATTTGTTGAAGAAAGTGAGTGATTTATCCCAGAGATTTCCTAGTAATCTGGATTTTGCTGATTGTTTCCCCTTGATGTTTAGCAGGTTCCTCTGTTCTCTGTAGTTCCATAAAGCTGGTAAGGATTTAAAATCTAAGGATTTAAGCATGAGTTTCAGGTTGAAGTGTTTCACAGGTGGTGGTGCTACACTTTATCAGGAGATGCAAAACACTTGCTCTTCTCACTTTGTGATGAAAGCAACCCTTAACAATCATTACCTCCATTTATTAGCTCGTTATGTTGCTGAATGGTAATATTTTAATTCTGTCATTGCTTTTTTATTTTTGAAAGATTTTATTTTATTTGAGAGAGAGTGAGCAAGAGATTGCAAGAGAGTGAGAGCACAAGGGCGGGACTTCCTGCTGAGCAAAGAGCCCAATCTGGGGCTTGATCCCAGAACTCCAGGATCATTACCTGAGCCAAAGGCAGAGGTTTAAGTGACCGAGTCATCTAGTTGCCCTTCTATCATTGCTTCTTATGGCTTAGCTAGAATGATTTTCAAAAATTTTTAATTAATTATTATTTTTTTAAGAGTTGGGGAGAGGGAACAGGGGAGAGATTTTAAGCAAGCTCCACACTCCGCATGGAGCATGACTAGCGGCTCAATCTCACAACCCTGAGATCATGACCTGAGCTGAAATCAAGTTGGATGCTTAACTGACTGAGCTACCCAGGAGCTAGAATGCCTTTTTTTTTTTTTATAAAGATTTTTATTTATTTATTTATTTGACAGACAGATCACAAGTAGGCAGAGAGGCAGGCAGAGAGAGAGAGAGAGAGGAGGAAGCAGGCTCCCTGCAGAGCAGACAGCCCGATGCAGGCAGAGGCTTTAACCCCCTGAACCACACAGGCAACCCCCCCCCCCCCCACCCCCCACTCAGAATGCTTTCTATAAAGAAACTTCTCTCATCAATGTTTGGTTACCCAGAAATGTAGTGTACACACATGAAAAGCAGAATAAAAATTTGATTCTTTCCCTGTATTTATAGTTTTTAGAGAATTGAAACACTGTGAAGGTTTCAAACACTGTAGCACTCCTCCCCCAACTAGTTTTCTCTGCTTTTCCTTTGGTTCCTCTGAAATCTAGAAGTTCTCTCCTGCACCCCTGAACCTCTCTACCTCTTCACTCAAATCCAACTTTGTGGGGCTTTGGAGAAAGAATTATGGACTCATTCACACTAAAGTGCAAATGACTAATACCCACTTACAGTGTGACTACTCCAGGGAGATTTTCTGTTTGTGCCAATGTCTTAGAGAAACTGAAATGAAGCTTCTTGGATAAGAATAGCATTTATATGCACTTACTATTATGTGCCAGCTGTTGTAGTTGATGATTTGCATACATTATCTCATAGAATGCCCACAACCTTATGAGTAAGATATTTGTTATCCCCACTTTACGGATGTGGAAAACCAGGCTCAGGTTGTTAAAATAACTTGCCAGCTAAAAAGTGGCAAAGGTGAAACTAAAACCCGGATTGTCTGCCTTTAAGTCCAAAGCATTGAGTCTTCCATTTTGAACTAATTTCAGGCATCTTGAGCAAGGGGAGAAGGATGTGGGGGAAGGGACGGTTTCCCAAGCTTGAAATCCTCTACCTGACAGACGGAAGTTACTTGTTGTATAAGGCAGAGCGTGGCAATCACCCACAAAACCAGTCCTCTCTCACCAGGAGTGTTCATGGCAGAACTGTTCTCTACCACCAGAGCAGCAGGAACGTCTTTGCCTCATCAGGATCCTGTTGACTTTTCCAGTGCCTCCTCCCTCTTTTTCACTTATTCCAGGTACACTGGAGTCTTTCCTTGTTCCTCAGACCTGCCAAGCTCCTATCAGTTTCTGGGATTTGCATCTACTGTTCTTCCCCTGGGTCTTTACATGCTTGGCTCCTTGAGCATAAGTCTCAGGTCTTAGCGTAAATGTCCGTCTCCTCAGAGGCCTTTCCCCTGAGAAGCTGTGTCTAAAATAACCACTTCCTTCCTCCAGATCTCTTCCCCAGTGTCTCAGTGTCTATTACATCCTTCCATCTTTCCCCACAAAATGTAGGGGGAACATGGCTAATTTTGTTCGAGTGCTGGGAAGCCCGCATGTGGCAGATGCTCAGGAAGGCTTTGTTGAATCAGTCAGGTTAGGCAGACTTTGCTCGGTGCACCCACGTGGGGGCCTGCCTGACCAGCCCAAACCTACCACTGCTGGTGCCAGTTCACCTGAGCCACTCAACTGCCGCAGTCTCCTCTCCCATCTAGGATAGTCAAAGGTACCTGTCTTATGTATTTACAAACCACATCTTAAAGTGGTCAGAATCAGTTCTAGTGAAGAAATAGGCTGAGGTCCAAGATGGTTAATATTTTCACTAGAACCTGTGTGCTCAAGCCGAGTGTTTCGCTGGTCATAAGATGGATGGTTCTGGAAAAAAAGAAAGGTGGGGATGTATATGTAGGCGACTTAGAGCAGATCTACACTCTTCACTGTTGTACTGTGACATCTTAGCAATGTACCACAGACTGGTGGTTTAAATAACGCATTTATTTCTCACAGTTCTGGAGGCTGGGAAGTCTAAGGTCAAGATTCTGGCAGAGTTGATTGTTGGTGTGAGCTGTCTTCTTGGCTTGTGGATGGCCGCCTTGCTGTGTCCTCATGTGGCAGAGAGAGAAGGAGCACTTTAGGCTCTCTTCCTTTTCCTATAAGTTAAGTAATGATGTCATGTGGCTCCCAGACTCATGGCCTCTCAAGGCCTTGCTTCCAAATATTATCACCTCGGGAATTAAGATGTGAACATACGAAATTTGGGGGGAAATACACACTCAGTTTGTAATAGCATCTCCCAAATTTCCCCTTTTTGGTATGAACATTGAGTGCTTCTAGGGGAAAGACAATCATGACAGAAATGGAAGCATCTCAGACATTCTTCCAAAGTTGGATGGCAAAAACTGCCAACATCCTAGAAACCTGAATCTGAAGCTTATGGATTTGCTTGGGAGACGGTTTATACAGCAGGCAAAATACAGTCCTAGACCCACCTGTATCAGAATCACCTGGGGAGGGGTTATTGAAAACCCATGTTACCAAATCACAGTCAGATCTGCTGAATCAACGTCTTGGGGGGATGGGGCCTGGTGGTCCATGGTTTGACAGGTACCCAGCTGGATCTTACGCTCCCTAAAATTTGACAGCCACTGTCATTAAGACATGAGTTTGTACTTTCTCACAATCTACATATCCTAAGGAGCCTGAGGTAAGTTGCCACAAACAACATGGTCAGGATGCATGTGTCATTGGCTTTGGTATCTCCTGTGTCCCGGCACAGAGATACTGATGTCGTCCGTCTTGCTGGGGTCTAGGCATAGGGAGTTTTACAAACTTCTGGGTGGCCAAGGTTAACTGTTTCTTTAAAAGTCCTGATTCACATCACATTTTCCCTCAGGGGGCTTTTGCTTATGGCCTGCCAAATTTCTATTTCACAGGGGTGTGAAAAGTGAGACTTCTTAACAGTCTAACAACAGATGCATCTCCTGTCACTAGACCTTCTTTTGTGTTTATTTATTTTACTGGAAGAAAGACATAGTTTGGCTTCACCTTGATGTAAGCTGTGTTTAATATTCATAGTATTAGTTGGCCTCAAACATCTCTCTCCTCTGTTTTTTCTTATCTCTGTAGATTTTCCTCTGAACATTTTACCCCCCACCACTAATTTTTCTCCCCCCCCCCGACTCAAAGTATTTGTACTATATTGTTTAGTTCTTCCTAGGTATCTTATGGTTTGGGGTGCAATTGTAAATGGGATTGACTCCTTAATTTCTCTTTCTTCTGTCTTGTTGTTGGTGTAGAGAAATGCAACTGATTTCTGTGCATTGATTTTATATCCTGACACTTTACTGAATTCCTGTACAAGTTCTAGCAGTTTTGGAGTGGAGTCTTTTGGGTTTTCCACATATAGTATCATATCATCTGCGAAGAGTGATAATTTGACTTCTTCTTTGCCGATTTGGATGCCTTTAATTTCCTTTTGTTGTCTGATTGCTGAGGCTAGGACTTCTAGTACTATGTTGAATAGCAGTGGTGATAATGGACATCCCTGCCGTGTTCCTGACCTTAGCAGAAAAGCTCTCAGTTTTTCTCCATTGAGAACGATATTTGCAGTGGGTTTTTCATAGATGGCTTTGATGATATTGAGGTATGTGCCCTCTATCCCTACACTTTGAAGAGTTTTGATCAGGAAGGGATGCTGTACTTTGTCAAATGCTTTTTCACCATCTATTGAGAGTATCATATGGTTCTTGTTCTTTCTTTTATTGATGTGTTGTATCACATTGACTGATTTGCGGATGTTGAACCAACCTTGCAGCCCTGGAATAAATCCCACTTGGTCGTGGTGAATAATCCTTTTAATGTACTGTTGACTCCTATTGGCTAGTATTTTGGTGAGAATTTTTCGCCTCTTTGTTCATCAAGGATATTGGTCTATAGCTTTCTTTTTTGATGGGATCCTTGTCTGGTTTTGGGATCAAGGTGATGCTGGCCTCATATTGTTTAGTTCTTAATTGTGTTCTCACTGTGGTATAAATGTGAAAGATCAAGAGCCTCAATGTTACTTTTGTTAATTAAGTGGTAAGCACCTAGCGAGTTTGGGTGGGTTGAGTGGCTGTTAGGTCAACATCCCAGAAGATCTGGGGTAGATGTAATTACAATCACTCCAACTCGTGAAGGAAGGAAGTTCAAAAATTTCCAGCATATGTTGATACTATTGATGGACAATGGATTTTTGGCAGTTGTAAACTTGTCATTCTTCCCAATATATTTAAGAGCAGGTCTTGATCTCTAGATCAAGGATAACTCTATGCCTTTATTTACTCAAGTTTCACAGCGAGGCAGTATCCGTTTGTATTTATGAAACAGTGTTTTTTTAGACCTAAAGGTGGCTTGTAGAAACCTTTCAAAAGGAAATGAAAATGAATTTCTGTGTCATAGATAAGGTTCTACAAATTTTCCTGTTCTATCTTAATGAGTTTTAAGCAGTTTTCTCTAAGATTCTGTCCAGATACGTTTCTTTGGATTGGATGAAAATGAAATCTAATTTTCATCCTACATTTAATATTTTGAGGGTTGATTAGAGAATTGACTTACTTTGAATGTAAAAAGTGTCTTTTGTCTGCCATCTTCTCCTCACTGCCTTCACTTGTGGCGGGAGGAGAGCAGCAAACTGAGAGGCAAAGCAAACATCTTAAAAGTTTCGTGCTTTTCTGTTCCGTGACTGCAGCCTTCTAGCCAGTACCTAAGGATCTCAGAAAGGTGATACTGCCTATGATCTCATTCTAGCTCTGTCTGCTTCTCTTTATGTTTCTACATGGATCACCAAGTCCTCACCCTGTTAAGTGAAACAGGTGTGAGAGAGTTCTTTAGCCCATCTTACTGGTTCCCTCGTTACTAGGAATCTTGCCTGTTTTGTGTGATTCACCCTTCTGGAAAAACCCTGTGAGGGCTTATGGGCACCACATGCAGGGACATTTCCTCGGAGAGCCAGCAGGGGTCAGCTGGGACACCCGCTGCTCTGGCCTGTCCTGTTTGCTTCTCTTGCCAAGACTAGGACAGCACCAGCAGCCATTTTTTGGTTTCCTGAGCTGAGACAAAGCAGTTGCTAAGTCTTCAGAGATGTCTTATGTCCCCTCCTTACCTCGCCGCACTAGTCCCTTCTTTGCACCACGGAACCCTAAGCACTCATTCTTTCCTGGGCTCAGTACCCTTCTTCCCTTCTGTCAGCATCTAAGTGAAAACCCCAGACCATCCTTTTTTTCCCACTGAAATGAAACTCTCCTGTCTGTTTTAAATTTAAGCTCCATGGTAGTTAATTTTACAATTTTATCTATGTTAACATGCTATTGTGTCTCTTGCCTCTCAGGGACATTGACCCCAGTGGTGGGGGAATTCCAGCTTGTGCCTGGTAAGAGGGAGATGGAGGTGGGAAAGGTGCGGAGGGAGAATTGCTGGGAGCAATCCCATGACTCATTAAAGGGTGTAGCTGTCCTAGACCGAAAAGAGTGAAAATCCCATAGGCTTCAGGAGCCATGCTCCCTTCCTTGAATTAGTGACTCTGACTTACTCAAAGGGTCAGACACTGTGAGGACTGTTTATCTTTCAGTGGATGTTCTCACTGAGCTATTTTACTCACACATCTCTTACACTGAACCCTCAAAGCAGGCCCTGCTACATAATTTGTGAGGTCCAGTGCAGGATGAAATCATTGGCTTTCTTATTCAAAAGCCCTTAAGAATGTCAAGTTGGTGGCTACAGGGCCTTAAGCCAAGTTTCAGGCCCCTCTGAGCATAGAGCTCTGTGTCTGCACGAGTTATATACCATGAAACTGGCCCCGTCCCCAAACAGGTAGGACAAGCTCTTCTTTGTCCTGGACCAGGGGATTAATGTCAGGGCTTTCCATATGCCCAGAACTATGGTCCTGGAGAGTGAGGGAAAGCGAGTGAGATTTTATTGAACAAATAGAAGCCATAACACTGTTTTAGGCTCTGGAGAGATAAGGAGGGGGGAAACCCCCCACAAAGTTTTTGGCTCTTGTGGACTTTGTATTCTACTTAAGAAAGACAATAACAATTTAAAAGACAAGGACTGGCACATAGGAGGTCAGACGGTGATAAGTATCATGGAGAGTGGCGGAGCAGGGCAAGGGTGATAGTGCTAACATGGAAAGGGGCGGGGGCCTTTGATTTTATGACCGGTGATCAAGGCTAGCTATTGTTTTTAAAGATTTTATTTATTTATTTATTTATTTATTTATTTATTTATTTATCTGGCGGAAGGAGAGAGCAAGCACAAGCAGGGACAAGCTTGTGAGAGCAAGCACAAGCAGGGAGAACAGCAGGCAGAAGGAGAAGCAGGCTCCCCACGGAGCAGAGAGCCCGATGTGGGGCTCCATCCCAGGACCCTGGGAGCATGACCTGAGCTGAAGGCAGCCACTTAACCAACTGAGCTACCCAGGTGCCCCAACACGGGCTCTTTGAGCACAGACTTGGAAAGAGTAAGGGAGGGAGTCACGCAAGTATCTGAGGGACGAGCATTCAGGCAGAGGGACTAGCAGGTAGAAGCCCTGAGGCTTGCCAGGTTTGAGGAGGAGTGGGGCTGGCCCTGCTGATGGGGTTGGCCAGGGGAGAGAGGTGGAGAGGGAGGCTACATCTCCAGCTCTTGGGACTCTGGATTCTGCTCTGGATGAGGTGGAAACTTTGGAAGGCTCAGAGCAGAGCAGGCTTTTTTCTGACTTTGGTTTTAAACGGTTCCCTCTCTATGCTGCTGAGAAGGGCTTGCACAGACAAAACCAGGAGGCTTTGCACAGGGTATTCATGGTGGACGTGATGAAGTGGTTGGACTCCAGACATACCGTTGGCCTTTGAACAAGATAGGTTTGAACTGTGTAGGTCCACTTACATGCAGGTTTTTTTTTTTTTTCTTTTCTTTTATAGATACTACAGTACTGCAAATTTATTTTCTCTTACAATTTCCTTTTGGCTAGCTTACTTTAAAAAAATATATAATAATATAACATATGAAATATGTGTTAACCAACTATTTATGTTACCACTAAAGCTTCTGGTCAACAGTATGCTATTAGTAGTTAATTTTGGGGGGAGTCAAAAGTTTTACATGGGTTTTTGACTGCATGGAGTAGGGGTGTCCATGCCCCTAACCACCATGATGCTCAAAGTCTGCTGTCTTACAGTCTTCAAAAGGGCAAGGGGCCAGGTTGATCTTGTTTACCACGGTAATCCTCTTGCCAGATACACAGTCCGACATGTGCAGGTACCCAGTAAATATGTACTTAGCCAGTGAGGGGAATACAAATATTCAGTAAGATGTCCTGTAATAGAGTTAGTTGTAAGAAAAAAACATTAAAAGAAGGAAGTGAGGGGCACCTGGGTGGCTCAGTCATTAAGCATCTGCTTTTGGTTCAGGTCATGATCCCAGCGTTCTGGGATCGAGCCCTGCATCGTTCTGGGATCGAGCCCTGCATCGTTCTGGGATCGAGCCCTGCATCG
>NC_081559.1:138734600-138770873 GCF_022355385.1 Mustela nigripes
GACTTCCTGCTCAGTGGGAAGCTGCTTCTCCCTCTCCCACTCCCTCTGTGTTCTTTCTCTCACTGTGTCTTCCTCTCAAATAAATAAATAAAATCTTAAAAGGAAAAAAAAAAAGGATGAAGTGAGACAGAATACCTTGCTGGCTTTTTATAGTTTTTGCCCCTACTTTGCTTTGCTAAATGTGTAAAAATGTTAAAGGTCAGTTCATATGAAATAATTTATGTGACTCAGAGCCAATCAGTCCGTCAGTCTGAACATACTGGATTGGACCAATAAGGCTACTCCCTGTGTGTGGCCGATAGGTGGCGCTGTATTTTGTTAGCGTGTCTTCTCCACTAGGTTATATATGGAGGCCTACTCACGTGGATCAAAATGTATTTAAATGCAGCTGTAGTTGGAGTACAATCAGGCTATTAAAAATTAGATTACCGAGGCGCCTGGGTGGCTCAGTTGTCAAGCATCTGCCTTTGGCTCAGGTCATGAGCCCAGGATCCTGGGATCGAGCCCCGCATCAGGCTCCCTGTTCTGTGGGGAGCCTGCTTCTCCCTCTCCCCCTGCTTGTGTTCCCTCTCATGCTGTCTTTCTCAGTCAAATACATAAATAAAATCTTAAAAAAAAAAAAAATAGATTGCCTTCTCCAGTAATTGGTAAGACTGTCTTGGAATTACATGTAGGAAACTAATATTTGGAAATGTCATTCTTCCTTCAGTGGAACATTTAGAGATTATTTAAATGACAGAAAATACATCTCAGTGTTGGGAAATAAAGCAGTGCCCACATGCTACAGATGCTTTCAGTGCTTGATGAAAATTTTATTTCCTTTTCCATGTGATTCTGGTATATATGTTTTCTACATGTGTGTGCATACACATGTACATTGCAGCTGCTTTTTCTTTTCTTTTCTTTTTTTTTTTTTTTTAAGATTTATTTGAGATAGAGAGCAGGTGGGGGGGGTGGTGGTGGTGGCAGAGAGACAGCATCCCAAGCAGGTTCCACACTCAGTGCAGGGCCTGACACAGGGCTAGATCTCACGACTCGGAGATCATGACCTGAGCTAAAATCAAGAGTCAGCCACTTAACCAACGGAGCCACCCCGGTGCCCGTTTGGCTGCTATTCGTAAAAAGACCACATAATGTATCATTAGCTTTACTGAATTGGTGCAGGAAGGTAGAAGTACAGGAAGGAGTGGTGTGGGAAGGGGCATATTCAAAGGGGGAAATGAGGCTGCAGTAAGATTTAGGTGGCTGTGTGATTTTGTAGAAACTTCTATGAACACTTCTCAGATGGCAAGTTTTCTCCAGGGGCTGGACCATCTTGCTCTACCCAGAGAGCTTGCGAAAGCAGCCCCAGTTTGCAAGACTGCTTCCCCTGGAAGCCTGCAGCAGGCTAGTCCTGTCTTGTCCAATGCCCATCTCTCTACCATTGGAACGGTCCTTGCAGATGAAATGTAGCCCACGTCAGGCACTCCGAGACTCCTGTATTGTCAAATAGCCAATGCTGAAGAATCCAGTGAGCAAGGATTCTGGGAGATGCATGGTTCTCCCCTGAGTCAGACTGAGTAAACATCGCTTTACAAGATGCCTTGGGTCCCCTAAAAAGTCCCGGCATGGAGTTTTGCCGTGAGCTTCGGAGAATAAGCCTGTTCCTTCACAAGTCTTAAGGGTGTAGAGCTCCCACACCTAAGTCCTTCAAGAACGGCCTCTGCCAGGGGACCTGCAAAAAAGTGCCCAGGCCAGTATTTTCGCTCAGATGGTTTTCTCTTCAAGCTATATACTCCTGTCTCTCTTTTGCTGGAATCTGGGACCTGAGACCACAGAGGGCACAATTAGCCTGCTTTGACATCCTCCCCTTCATCTGGTAACTTCTTCCCTCCTCACTGCGATCAGAGATCTCTGTCCAAAGGACAAACTGCTCTAATTGACCAGCCTACATATCCCCATCTGCTCATTTCTTACCCTTTATGGAGGCCACCTTGCTCTGCAGGCCCTCAGTCTATCCCTTCCACTAAGCTATCCGGTCAGTACTGATTTAGCAAATGTGTGATGGGTGCTGGGAAAACATCAGGGCAAAATTCCTATCCTCAACCTTCCTTTAGAATACATTTTCCTCTTCTTTCTTCTTTGACCTATTTGAAGCCCGATTTTTTCCCCTGATGACACAACTTTACTTTGGTCTTTGCCTGAAAGTTCCCTATATCCCAGAGCTAGAGAGTGGGGCTCCCTAATTTTTACCTCATCATCATTAATATATTGGGTTTTTGTCCTCTCATGGTGACAAGCTAGCTCCAAGAACATTTAGGCATCATTTCTTCGTTCAAGGCAGACCAGCTATGTCTGTTCCTTTTATCAGAGAAGTGACAGTTTTCCCACTGGCTCCCAGCCCAGCGCCTGTGTCCTGCATTGCCGCCTCTAAATAAGTAACCAAACAACTGGGAAAATGAGTGTGTAGCTTTAGGAAGAAGAGCTCTGGGAATGGCTTTTGAGTTAAGCAGCTGAAAACCTCCATTCCCGATGGACACTCTGCCGTTGGATTATGGTCTTCCATCCATATTACTATGACATCTCAACTTCCAGGTCATTCCA
Organism: Mustela nigripes; assembly: GCF_022355385.1. NCBI lineage: Eukaryota > Metazoa > Chordata > Mammalia > Carnivora > Mustelidae > Mustela > Mustela nigripes. The sequence goes on from NC_081559.1 coordinate 138,737,184, forward strand.
TCAAATCCATCCACTTTGGGGCATCCATTTCTCTCCTGATTTGTCTCTTGTTTTCATACCGGCTGACTTGAACTTCAGCATTAATGACTCTTGGCCTTAGAGTTGCTTGGCCCTGACCCCGCCCCTTTTGCCCTCTTAGACAACCCACCTAATAGCCAATGTTGAACTCAGTTCTTCACCCAGACTTGCTTCTCCTCTTGTATTTCTGCTTTTGGATCATGAAAGTGTGTCCCATCTGACATTGTCATTAGGACCACTGGATCCCGCCCTATGTTCCTGCTTCTTTACCCGAATCCAAGGATCCCTGAGTCCTGCTCATGTCACCTCTGGAAGAGCTCTCGCCTCCTCCTCTTCCTTGGCTCTGGCCCAATTCCTCTTCTAGTCCCGATTTCCTCATCCCGTTTCAGTTCATCCTTCAAAGCGCAACAATTATCTTTATATAATTTGAGTGAATTGTTCTTCCTTGGTTAAAATGCATTCATGTTTCCTTATTGTTTCAGAATAGAATAAAAGCATGATATTCAAAACCCATCCTGCCGAACCTGTCATACCTAGTTTATCTCCTCTGTGCCCTTCCCCTGGTCATTCTACGTTTTCACTTTCCCAAACAGGTCTCAGAGCTTTGTGCTGCCTGGAATTCTCTTTCTGTCCTCCCTCCGTGAACTCCTGACCATCCTTATGAACCAAGCTCAAATGTAATCTCGTCAGTGTGGCTTTCCTCAGTCTCCCAGGCAGAATGAACCATGCTAACTTCTTTTCTCCCAATGCACTGTTTGTGTCTGTATTTGTAACTTTTTTTTTTTCACATACACCTCCATCTCCTTTAAGTGAGAACCAGTCTTAGATTTAGGTTTACATTTTTAATAGCTGTGAAAGTGCCTGGAATATAGCAGGTGCTTAATAGATGTTTGTTGAACAAATATTTCTGAACTATTGTGGCTATCAGTGGAGGAAATTTTCTGAATGTTGCACATTTGGTACACTCTAAACATGTGGTAGATCTGAATCCTCAAAGTTGAGTTAAGAAAACTTCAGAGAACAAATGTTTACTGCAGTGTAGAGTTCTTCAGTTTCCAGGATCGGAGGTGGTGTATGTGTGGCTGATGTTTTTAGAACAAGGCAATGGCTCAGCCCCGTGGGAGCAGATTGCATGAGACAAGCACCCAGAATGGGGGAGATAATGCCAGCCAATCTGTCAGATTTCATCATCTGCTGGTCTTGGGCTGGGAAGATTCTTAATATATGCCTCTCAAACTTACATCTTGTGAGGAGTTGCCTTCAGTTTTCATCTTCTGCAGGTTACTTATACAACTCATCTAAAAATAATATTTTAAGAAAGCATATTATTTATTTTGAGGTTAGTAAATGAATCTTGGTATAATTATTAAGCATGGATTCTGATTATTTTTACTCTGTGATGAGTTCTACAGGCATGGAAAAGAGGCAAATCTTTTATAGGTTACTTCTTAGTCAACCAAGGAATAACATTTTTTCTTTTAATTTTACACTGCTAAAATCATAATTATATAATTATGAAAATGCAGTTTGGGGAGTAGTCTCATTTACAACTCACATATAGAGAGAGTTGTTATTATGGACAAAAAGAAAGGACCAGTGATTTTTATTTTTTTAATCTGGAAAACCTACTTGCTGGTGGGGTGTGGGCGTTGGCAAATAAAACGTGTGGGTTGGTAAGTTGTTTGTATAATACTGAATGTTGGAGTGTGTGTGTGTGTGTGTGTGTTGATCAGTACTTACAACAAAAACAGTGGGTATGACCTAGTGAATTCTTGACTGTCTATCTATCACACGTAAACATGTATACTGCCTTTCTGTACTGATACCATCGGATAGCTTTGTTTTAACAAATACATAATGTTTGAAACACTTTATGTTGTAAGTGGGTTAAATATATTTTTTGAACACTATTGATGTGTTAATTTTCTTTGCAGTGCCCTCTTTTCGGTCATGCTACAAAAAGAATCTTCAGTCAAGGTTGAATTACTGGTATTTTCATAGTGGGAGCTAAAATAATGAGATTTTTATTGAAATCTCCCCCTTTTTAGCCACAGAAGTTAATGATAGTTAGTTCCATCAAGTGAAACCAAGCAGAAGGTAAGCAGTGTAATATCTTAGGTACTTTCTTAGGAATATATTTATCTTCTGGTTTAACTGGGGAGAGAAGCAGTTGGTAAATTGCTAATGAACTAGAAGGTACTGTTCAGGAATTTTGGGGGCAGATCTTCCATATTTGAACTAAAGAAATTCTGATGGGTTTAAGTATATCATCTCTTCTGCATTCCACATATGGCTTTGTGTGAAAAAGAAAGAGACAGTTCTAAATGGGTAACTTGGCAGGAATACTGGTGACAGGAGATGATTTTACGGGAGACGGGGTGTGTGATGATGGAAAGAGCAAGCTTGGCCTTGAGCGTAGAAGTCTGGCCTCTTGGGATAGAACACGGAGAAAGGATGGCACGCATTTCCCAATATTGTTGTTCCAGAGGTGTGGCAACAATATCGAAAGCAAAAATCCATTGTGGGAGCAGGGCATCTCCCGTTAAAGAAGAATGTTGCAAGCTTCCCTTTTATGTAATGAATTAAGTCCAGGTTTCCTATGAGTGATGGCTTAATTGCTGGTAGGTGACCTTTTATTTATTTTTTTCTTCCACTTAAAAGATTAAGCTTATTTGGGACAGAGTTGAAGAGCAAACAAAGAGTCAGTAAATTAGCAGCATAATCTGTTGAGTCATGAGAGAATGAAGGTTTATACTCTCACAGAACATCTCTTCTTGGCTCATACACAAGTCTGTCCCTTAAATGCCAAGGCACTGTCATTCTCTCTCCTTTCCTCTCTAAAGCTTTAGTGCCAGGCACTGTGCTCCTTTCCTTTCTTTTCCTTTTCTTTCTTTTTTTTTTTTAAATCATTAAGGTTGTCTGTCCTTTCTGAGGATAAAAAAGTTCCTCTCTTTACTTCCCTGAAACTGCTTGTGAAGGTTGCTCATGGCCTCTGTCTTCCTAAAGTCAAAGGTCAGCTCTGTCTTTGCCTTACTTGACCTTTCAGCAGACTCCACATGGTTGGCTCCCTCTCTTTTAGCAAACACTTCTCTTGACTTCCCCGATGTCCCAGTCTTCTGGTTTTCCTCCTACCTCACTGGTCAATTCTGGGATCCTTCCTACTTCCTCTCTTTTCATGGGCGCATCCAGGGCTCAGATCTCAGATCTTAAATCTCTTGTTTTTCTTGACTTCCTGCCTTGGAAATCTCATCTGGTTCCTGGCTTTGTATGCGAACAGCTGTCACATGTGCATCTCCAGCCCATATCTGTCCCTGATTCCAGACTCCTGTAGCCAACTGTCTATTCTATGCCTCTGCATTTCCACCTTCGCCTGTCTGAAACCCAACTCTGTATCTCCAGGTTAACTTCCTTTGCAGTCGTCCATATCAGCTAAGGACAACTTCATTCTTCTAAGTGCAGGAAGCACCTCTGAGTCCTCTCTTTCCCTCATAGTCTACATCTAACCCTTCAAGAAATCATGATACCCAGAGTCTTACTACCACCTCACTGTTACTGCTTTTGTTGGAACCACTAACATCCCTCACATGGAGACTTGCAATTGCCTTTTAACCTATCTCCAGACTTCTATCCTGATCTACATGCAGCAGCCAGCTGTGTTCTTCAGGACAGCAGTGAGATCATGTCATTCCTCCTGTCACTCAGTGACTCCCTCTTTCCCTCAGAGTAAAAGCCACAGTCCTTATGTAGGCCTGTAAGGCTCTGCAAGATCTGACTGGTCCCTCTCTGACTTGGTCCCTTGTTACTCTTTCATGGCAGGTGCAGTGACTCCTGCTTACCCTGAAGCATTACAGATGTGTTTCCATTTTCAGGCTTTTGCACCTGGTGTTCCATCTGCCTAGAATGTTCTTCCGTAGATATGTGTGTACCTCTCCTTTCAAGTCGCTTTCTTCCAGGTGACCCCAATTACCATGGCAATCATGCTGTCTGCCCCCGGCTCTCCTGATCCCTCTGCTCTGTGATAGGTAAACCCTGGAGAAATTGCAGGTTTGGCTCCAGACCACTGCGATAAAGCAAATATTGCAATACAGAAAGTCAAATGAATTTTTTGGTTTCCAATGAGTGTAAAAGTTCTGTTTATATTATCAGGTATTCTGTTAAGTGTGCAATAGTATTATGGATACCTATTAAAAAAAAAAGGTACCTACTTTAATTAAAAAGTACTTTATTGCTAAAAAATGCTATCATCCGAGCTTTCACTGAGTTAGAGTCGCTGATCATGCGTCACCATAAAAATATAATAATGAAAAATTTGAAATATTGTGAGAATTACCAAAATGACACAGGAACACAAAGTAAAAAAATGCTGTTGGAAAAATGGTGCCAACAGATTTGTTTGACATAGGGTTGCCACAAACCTTCAATTTGTAAGAAAATGAAAAGGTAGTATCTGTGAAACCACGATATGCCAGTATTTTTCCATAATACTTATTCAGGAATAGTCTGTATACTATGCTTATTTATTCTCTCTCTCTCGTTCTTTTTTTTTTTTTTTTTTTTGGTCTGCTTCTCTGGGTAAAATGTAATCTTCATATCTTCATGAAAGCAGCACAGCACCTGGTACGTTAGGTAGCACATGTTCTCAGTGTGTGGAATGAATGAAATCCGTGGATGCTGGGGGCTGTAGGCTGGTTTCCTCCCACACACTGCCCTTGTTCTCTACCAAGCATTTGTTCCATCAAGACCCACTTTCTGGGCTGCCTGGATGGCTCAGTTGGTTAAGCAACTGCCTTTGGCTCAGGTTATGATCCTGGAGTCCCAGGATCGAGTCCCACATTGGGCTCCCAGCTCCATGGGGAGTCTGCTTCTCCCTTTGACCTTCTCCTCTCTCATACTCTCTCTCTCAAATAAATAAAATCTTTAAAAAAACAAAAACAAAAATAAAAGACCCACTTTCTTAAGTGTTTGTTTTGGGGGTAAGAGCAAGAGTGCAGTTTCCTGTGGGATGGATTCCAGGAGAGGGAAGAAAAAGAGAGAAGGAAAACCTGTCCTGCTCTTGGGATGAAGAGTTGGCTTGTTCCTGTTCAAGTGGTGGAACCTGGATATCAGAGGGCCCAGCCTGGTTCGATGCATTTGTATTCTGCTTTTTTACTTAACATCATCGGAGCATTTGCCCTCTCTTTTTATTTCATAGTTTTCATGATTATTTTAATGGCCACATATTTAAAATATAGTCCTAATGACTCAGCTTGGAAGCTGACTTGTGTAAACAGAGATTATCTTGCATTGTTTTTAGAAACCTAAGAGTAGGGGCAACTGGGTGGCTCAGTTGATTAAGTGTCTGCCTTTGTCTCAGGTCATGATCCAGCCCTGCACTGGGCTTCCTGCACGGTGGAGAGCCTGCTTCTCCCTCTCCCTCTACCTGCCGCTCTGCCTACTTGTGCTCTCGTCAACTAAATAAGTAAATAAAATTGTTTAAAAAAAAAAGAACCAAAAACCTAAGGGTAAGCTAGTAGTTAAGAGCACAGGCTAGAGCTTGGAAACTAGATAAGAGCAAGGCTTTGGAAAAATGGTTGCAGATATTCCCTGTGGTGCAAGCTAACCCTACCAGAATTACTGTTTTTTAAATCTCACAGGTACATCTCATTTTGTCTTAATGTTTGTTTATTAGAACTAAGAACTGGCAGAATCCTGGTGCTCTTGGTAGAAGCTGCTGTACATGATCATTAATCCTTTTAGAATAAAGAACAGTGATCCTCCAGAATTATCTTTTGGTGACATAATAGCTTCATAGGCATATATCAGAGAGAGCAAGAAATTCCAAGTGAATAATCTTCTAAAATGTAGTCTGTAATCACAGCATATTAGTCGGGAAGGGCTTCTGGAAAATAGTCCTTGTTGTATAGACCAGGAAAATGAAAAGGATGGTGGTTCCTTTGAAAACATCTTCATAACAACTTTCAAGATTTCTAATATCTTCCTACCATTGACAGAACAGAGGTCAAACTCTTTGGCCTACTTAGTAATCTTGACCTCTCTAGTTTTGGCCCCAAATCATTTGTTATGGACTGACTTGTGTCCCCTCAATTTAATATATTGAAGCCCTAACTCTGTTAGGGGTTTAATGCAATCGTTTTTGGAGACTTGGAAGATAATTAAGGTTAAATGAGGTCATTAAATATGAGGTCTGAAGCCTATAAGATTCATGTCCTTAGGAGAAGAGAAAGAAACACCAGAGAGCTTGCTCTCTTTCTGTGTGTACACACAGAGGAAAGGCCACATGAGGACGTGGTGAGAGGTGACCATCTGCAAGCCAGGAAGAGAGGTCTCACCAGAAGCCAACTGCAATGGTACCTTAATCTTGGAATTCTAGCCTCCAGAGCTCTGAGAAAATAAATGTTTAAGCCAGGCACCTGTGACTTTCTGTTATGGCAGCCTGAGCAGAGAAATACATCGTCTTGTAGCTTCTCTTGGGTGCTTCTCACCTCTTAGGCACCCAGGACTTGCCTGCTTCTTAACTTTTCTCCTGAATCCTCTTTGGATGGCTTTCCTGTCCATTGTGGATTTCAAAATCTTAGTAGGCTCTTGGCAGGTGTAATTAGTTAAGGATAGGAAATGAAGTCATCCTCTATTTAGAGTGGACCCTCAATTCCACAACTGGTATCCTCCTAAAAAGAGGAGAGGACTTAGGGACCCAGGGGAAAAGACAATGTGAAGCTGGAGGTGGAGGTTGCAGTTATGCTGCCACAACCCAGGGATCCCAGGAGCTAGAATGGGTAAGGACGATCCTCCTCGAGCGCCTTCAGAGGGAGCCTGGGCCTGCTGACACCAATTTTGGCCGTTTGGCCTACAGCACTGGGAGAGATTAAATTCTTGCTACATTAAACCACCAAGTTTGTGGTGATCTGTTAGTCCCAGGAAACTAATATACCTTCTCTGCTCTCTAACATACCTTCTCCTACCAGGGGGGACATTACTGTCCTGGTAGGACAGTCCTACCAGGGACTCTTTACCTCTTCCCTAAACTTTCTAACTACTGTTACAGCTTTTTAAGTGCTTTCCATTATTTCACTAAGACTGGTCCCTGGAGGGGATAATCTCTGGGCCATTAAATTGCTCATTGCAGAGTCTTGGATGTTGCCGTGTTGGTCCACACAAAAACGTTAGTGCACGACTGTCAGATTTCCTAAGGAAAATAATATTAATTGCCCAGGACAAAAATCTCAGTGTGATGCCACCCGCATGTGATACTATCCAGATTAATTTACATGGAAGCATGTGGTAGAGAACAAGAATTTTTTTATTAAAACTTTTTGAGCAATGTTATTTTTAATTTTTTATCTTCATAAGTAATCTCTATACCCCATGTGGGGCTCAGACTCACAATCCCAAGATCAAGAATCTACGAACTAAGCCAGATAGGTGCCCCTGTGAGGAATATTGTGTAGTAGAAAGGAACCAAGGCAGGAATTGAAAACTCTGAGTTGGGGTTTGAGTCAAGGTCCTGGTTATTCCTGGCTGTGATATCTTGGGCAAATCACTTACTGAGGCTCAGTGTTAATATTAGCAAAGTGAGAATAAAAACGGCAATGCTACCTGCTTTGTGGGGCTGTTATGAGACTTGTAGGAGGTAGGTTATGAGAGAGCGTTCTGGGAGCTGCAGAACATATAAAGAATGTGAGCGGGTTGACCATTCTCTAGGTGGCCTCATGGAGTCAGGGAGACACAGGGTTTAGCCTTACAGGGGAATTAAAGGATCATATAGGGAGCTCCCTAGTTTCACATGAGGAAACTGAGGCCAAAAGAAATTGTGTCTTGTTTTTTTTTTTTTTTTTAAAGATTTTATTTATTTATTTGACAGAGAGAGATCACAAGTAGACAGAGAGGCAGGCAGAGAGAGAGAGGAGGAAGCAGGCTCCCAGCTGAGCAGAGAGCCCGATGTGGGACTCGATCCCAGGACCCTGAGATCATGACCTGAGCTGAAGGCAGCGGCTTAACCCACTGAGCCACCCAGGTGCCCCATTGTGTCTTGTTCTTATCCATCTAGTTTGAATCAAGGGGATGCACAATGGGAGCCTGTGTCCTTTCTCACTGAGCTGAGAGGCTATGTGTACATAGTAAGGGGCCACAGTTAGCAGGAAACTTGCAAAGTTAAGAAACTTTGTAAATAATGTTATATTATGTAATTATGTAATACATATATAATTCATTTCATAAAATGATTTTTTGGAATTTACTCTGAAAAACGTGATAAAAGCTTTAGCAGTCACTGTCTGGTATAGGCACACTTTCTGATGGCATTTGTTCAGGACTTAGGTTACAGTGTAATATTATGACTTAGATTATTTGACAGAGGGGGTATGGATTTTTAAGGCAAATGGACTAGATGTAGATGCCCAGAGAAGACACAGGCAAGTCAGCTGTTCTCAATGAAAGAGTAAAATGAATGTAGTGTCAATAATACAATGTAGAGATTGATAGCCTAGTTCTTGGACCTGAAACTATTAAAATGCAAATCTTTTTGATCTCAGCTGCTAGCTAGTGAGGAAAGATAGAAATGTACTGTATTTTAGGTGCAAATGACCTGTTAACTTTTAAAATATTCTTTACTGTGGGAAGAAAATAAAGGTCAGAGCAGAAATCAATGAAATAGAGACTTAAAAGACCGTAGAAAAGATTAATGAAACTAAGAGCTGCGTCTTTGAGAAGGTAAACAAAACTGACAAAGCTTTAGCTGGAGCCACCACGAAAAGGAGAGGACTCCAGTCACAAAGGAAAGCCATGTCACAGCAATCCCACACCAAAGGTTGTGAGAGACTACAATGAACGATTATGCACCAACATGTTTGACAACTAGAAGAAACTGATAAATCCCTAAAAACATATTATGTACCTAGAGTGACTCATGAAGAAGCAGAAAGTCTCATAGACTAATTATTAGTAAGGAGATTGAGTCAGTAATCAAAAATCTTTCAACAAAAGTCCAGCACCAGATGGTATCACTGGGGAACTTAACCAAACATTCAAAGAAGAATTAATAGCAATCCTTCTCAAACTCTTCCAAAAAATAGAAGAGAAAGGAATACCTTTACCCTCATTTTATGGGATCAGTATTCCTGTGTTACCAAAATCAAAGACACCACAAGAAAAGGAAATTACGAGCTGGTCTCGCTGATGAACATAGATGCAAATATACATATCCTCAGTGTAATATTAGCAAACTGATAAACATTAAAAGAATCCCATACCATAGTCAAGTGGGATTTATTCCAGGGATGCAAAGGTGATTCAGCACAAAATGAAGGATAAATTTCATATCATCATCTCAGTAGCTACAGAAAAAGCATTGTACAAAAACTCATCCATTTATGATGAAAACCCAATGAAGTGGCTATAGAAGAATGTACCTCAGCATAATAAAGGTTGTATACCACCAGCCCACAGCAACTATCATACTCAGTGGTGAAAAGCTGAAAGCTTTCCCTCTAATATCAGGAATAAGGCAAGGATACACATTCATGTCAATTACAGTCAACATAGTGTTAGAAGTCCTGGCCAGAACAATTAGGCAAGAAAGAGAATGAAAAACATCCAAATTGGAAAGGAAGAAGTAAAACTCATAAATTGCAGGTAACATATTTTATACCAAAAATCTTCATTTTCCGTCAAAAAGTTGTTAGAACTCATGAATTCACTTCATAAATGAAGGTGCAGGATACAAAATCAATATATAAAAACCCGTTTTTATACACTAAAAACAAACTATTAGAGAAATTAAGAAAATCTCATTTACAACTGGATCAAGAAGAACAAAATACTTAGGAACAAAGTTAACCAAGGGATAAAGACCTATGAACTAAAAACTAGAAGATACTGATGCAAAAAATTGAAGATGACACAAATAAATGGAAAGATATTTTATGCTCATGGACTGGAGGAACTAGATATCATTTAAATGTCCGTACTGCCCAAAGCAATCTAGAGAGTCATGTAAACTCTATCAAAATTCCAAAGGCATTTTTCATAGAAGTAGAACAAACACGATGAATCACTGAGCTCTTCCTCTGAAATTAATAACACATTATGTTAACTGATTGAATTTAAATAAAATTTAAAAAATGGAACAACTTAAAACTTGTATGGAAATATAAAAAGCCACAAATAGCCAAAACCATCTTGAGAAGAAAAAACTGGAGGCATCACGATCCCTGATTTCAAACTATGTTACAAAGCTATAGTAATCAGAATGACATGGCATTGACATAAAAACAGACCCATGTATCAATGGACTAGAATAGAGAGCCAGGAAATAAAACCATGTATATACGATCAATCAATCTATGACAAAGGAGCTAAGACTATAGAGTAGAGAAAGAATAGTTTCTTCAAAAAACTAGGAAAACTGGATAACCACATGCAAAAGAATGAAACTGGACCCTACCTTACACCATACATAAAAAATCAGCTCCAAATGGATGAAAGACTTGAATGTAAGACCTGAGATTATAAAACTCCTAGAAGAAAACACAGATAGTCACCTCCTTGACATTGGCTTTGGCAATGTGTTTTTGGATTTGACACCAAAAGCAAAAACAAGTGGGACTTCCTCCAAACTAAAAAGCTGCCGCACAGTAGAGGAAACCATCAACAAAATGAAAAGGAAACCTGTGGAAGGGGAGAAAATATTTGCAAATGACATATCTGGTAAGGGATTATCATAAATATAGAATATATGAAGAACACATATAACTGAATGGCAGTCACCCACCCCCCCAATCTGATTTAAAAATGTGCAGAAGATCTGAATAGACATTTTCCCAAAGAAGACAAACAGATGGCCTATGGGCACATGAAAAGATGCTCAACCTCATTTATCATCTGGGAAATACAAATCAAAACTACAGTTAGATATCACCTCACACATGTTATGATGACTATTTCCAAAAAGACAAAAAAAAAAACCCCAAAAAACAAAAACGGGTGTTGGTGAGGATGTGGAGGAAAGGGAACCCTTGTGCAAATGTTAGTAGGAATGCAAAGGTGTAGCCACTGTGGAAAACTTTTTGAGGTTCCTCAAACAGTTAAAAATAGAACTACCCTATGATTTAGCAATTCCAATCCTGGGTATTTATCTAAAGGAAATGAAAAGAATAATTCAAAAAGATATATGCACCACCTTATTCATTGCTGCATTAATTACTCTCTCTCTCTCTCTCTTTCTCTCTCTCTCTCTCTCTCTCTCTATATATATATATATAGTGTGGAATATTCATCCATAGAAAAGAATGAAATGTTGCCACTTTGGATGACATGGGTGGACCTTGAGGGCATTATGCTAAGTGAAATGTGTCAGACAGAAAAAGATACTGTATGATCTTACATGTGGAATCTAAACAAATGAACAGTAAGAAACTGAACTCATGCATGTAGAGAATGGATTCATGGTTGCCTGAAGCAGGGGTGGGAGGTGGGGGAAATGGGTGGAGGTGGGCGGGTCAAAAAGTGCTAGCTCTCAGTGGTAAAATGAACGTCTCTGGGATGTAACATTTAGCGAGGTGACTGTAGTTAATAATACTGTGTTGCATATTTGGAAGTAGCTGCGTGAGTGGATCTTGAAAGTTTGCATCACAAGCAAAGTATCTGTATGTGTGGTGATGGGTGTTAAGTGGAGTTACTGTGGTGATCAATTTGTAATATACACGAATATTGTATCACTGTCTTGTACCTATGAAACTAACAAGGTGTTGTCAATTAGTCTTTTAAACAGTCTTTTACTGTGAGCAAGATTACATGGTTGGTTACATGAAGGAATGCTCTGTGTGGTAGTGAGGTAAGAAAGATGAATATGAAATGTGGATAATCGTTTCAGAGGGGAGCTTATTTTATTTTTTAGTAAGGGAAAGATTTTGTGGCGAGGTTCTGTGATTGTGGCAAGGTGCATGTTTCAAATGAAGGTTATGCTTTGCTAGCTATATGAAGAGCTACATCTTTAAATGACTTAACAGGACATTTTCAAACAACTCAGCACTTGGCAGATTTAATTTTGATGAGCAGGAGCAGGTGGGTGGCTCAGGCTTCTCAACCTTGAAGAGTTGACCCCAAATGACTTTGTTTTTTTTTTTCTTGGTAGCTGCAAGATAAAATAAGATTTAACTAAGGGCCTTGGGAGAGGTATATCCATTGTTCAGGTGAAAGGGAGAGGGGTGTGTGACAGACAATAGGAAGAAACAGGTAGAACACAATCACAGAATGATGTAAGCCCTGGGAAGCACGCTGGCAAGAAGTCCCTGGGGTTGGTGCTAACTTGTGAGAGCAGTTTCTGTTTAGCACAAAGAAATTAAATCCAGCCAGCAAGAGGACTCAGACAAGCGTGCGTACGTTTTGGACTTCTGAGTGCCGGATCTCTTTTCTATTCTTCTGTGGTTGAATGAGAAACTTCAGTGCGGGAAAATACCTCCATGCAGGTTCATGCCTTTTAAGAGCCTTGAGAGCGTTTAAATGCTTTGAAAAAATACCTAACTTTTTTGAAATTATTTTCTATCGTAAGCATTTTGACACCATCTTTCTCTTCTTCTAACGATACTATTTTCTTCCTTCGCCTTCCTCCCCCTTCTGTTTCCTCGCCTCTCTTTCCCTCCCGAACTGGGTAAAGTTTCTGGCACCTGGCTTGTTTGCCAGGAAAAAGACAACTGTTTGTGAAGGAGAAAACTCTTTCCTGCTTTTGGGGCTGCACGGGGACCCTCCCGTCCTGGGGTGGAAAGCCTGGCTGTGCACAAGGTTTCCTGTGCTCTTGGAAGGGGGAAAGGCCGCGCATCATAGTCCTCTTTGCACAACGTGGGCAGGTTCAGGTTCTTATGAAAGATTTTGAAACGGGTGAAGTCCTTAGTCCACCTATCTTTCTAAAAATTCTTATAGGTTAATCATTTACTTAACATTTTGTACTTGGAGGCATGATTATGGGGACGGAGCATGTTCTAATAATGCCTGGCTTCTCGGAGAAAACCATGGATTGGAATCTGGGAACATGCTGAAGCTGCCATCAGTGAATGCTGGGAGAACCCGGACACTGGGATGGGGTTAGAGTAAGGTGTTGGAGTTGGCTTTGTTTGACATAAAAACTGTCAGTTTCCCTTATATTCCCAGCTCACTAACTTCCTTAAAGTTTTAAAACCAGGATAAAGATATATTTGTTAATATGGCTACAACCACCATTGTTTTAAAAAATCAGGACTCCCCTCCAATTAGTACTGTTCTTTATCAATATCATTTCCTCCCGTTGTTACTATTTGTAGATCTGCCTATGGGTCTGTCTACACCTATGAAATGGGAAATTAACAGGAACTATTTATATAACACACATCTCCCAAAGACATCCATGAAGCAGTCAGATAATTTAAGAATTGCTACTCCAGATTTTTCCAGCTTTCATTTCAGTTTTGTTTTACTTGTTCCCTTCCTCTCTCCTTCCCTGCATCTCTCTCTTTCTCTCTCCATATATAAACATACACATGTAAATATTATGTAGAATATTTTTGAAACCTTGATCATTTGATCAAAGTGCTGTTTACTGGGTTTCTCCTCCATAAAGTACTATTTTTTTTCTCCTTTGCAATTAGTGAACAATTTGTGAAGCGATGCTCTCTATTCTGTTTCTTATTAAATTTGCAGCCACTAATTAATGTTAGCATCCGTAGACTTTCCCAGCTCCATCATGCCAAGTAACAAATGTGGAAGAAATGATGGAGATATAAAATCAAGGTGGTTTTTACAAACAACTATAGGCAACACTCCCTTTACTATTTTACAATGTGTTTTATAGATGATATAAGCTATCTACACATAACTTTCATTATAAGGGACAAATGAAAGAAGAGTGATTTTTAGGAAAATCTGTATTTCAGTAAGTAAATGCTTTGACCTTTCTAGACAAGGGGACACATTGAAGAAGTCAGATCTGAGAAATCCTGGTGATGGGTATAGCATACAGAACTGGCTTACTGATGGCTCATTCAGTCAGTGGCATTATGTTAGTAACATGATTTTTGAAAACAATGAACAACTCTTGGTAAAGTTTGGAACAAGATCGTGCAAAATGTTCCCTCAATTTCCCCCATAGCGGCAATCTGTGCCACACTGCTCCCACTCCTGCAAATCTCCCAAATGCATTATGATAGTGCAAAAATTAAATCTAAAGCCTATGCATAAGATTTAGACAGTTATAAATAGGTTTTTTACCTCCATGGATTTAGGGCAAGATACTGGACAAATTATACAGAATGTAGAAAAATTTTTGAACCGTGCCACCAACCTACTTACTTCAGGACATCTGCCATCTCTGACCCACATCCACTAAATGTCCTTAGCATCTTCTGACCATTTGTTTATTTTTTCTAAGATTTTTTTTTTTTTTTTTTTTTATCTTAGAGCGTGCACAGAAGGGGAGGAAAAGAGGGAAAAAGGATTCCAGACAGACTCTGCCTTGAGCGTGAGCCTGACACGGGGCTTGATCCCACAACCCTGAGATCATGACCTGAGCTGAAACCAAAAGTCCAATGCTTAACCAACTGTGCCATCCAAACACCTCATCTTGTAACCATTTAGACAATAAAATAACCTCCACAAATGTCCCAAATGGCCCCTGTTGTTGGTGTCATTGGTTGAGAAGCACTTTTTAAGATTTCTCATAAGCACAGATTCCTACTACAAACCAACCAACCAACCAACAAAAACATATTTTCTCATGGAATTGTGTGTGTGTGTGTGTGTGTGTGTATTCTCAAGTAATTCTTTTGTCCCTTACCTATTTGTTTTAGGCTTCCCTATTATAAAACTTTTCTGTTTCCTCAGATGTATACTGTATTGATTTGAGGTTTAGGAGAAGAATGTCAAAGAGTGTGAACCACCATACTCACCACTTCCACTTGGGGATGGATACAAAGATCAAGATCTCCTTCACTTAAGACCAGAAATATGAGACATTTCCTAGAACTCAAACCGAGCTCCTCTAAACATTCTGCTTACTTCTTCCCCTCATGTTGTGTAGAAGTCTTTAACTTCACTATAAAATGTTTTGACCCTCAGTGTCCCTGACTTGAGATTAAATCTGGAACAGAAATGTGATCAGATAACAGATAGGTCTAGTTTTGAAAGGTTGTCTTGACACATTGGAATAAGAAGCATCATAAATAGTACTTGGATGGCTAGCATTCTACTTGTGGATACCCAGGCTGTCGAGAATCTTCTAAGAAATCAAGAATGTTTTGACATAGGAGTGCCTTGACCACCTAAATAATTAAACATTTTATTTATTTGGCAGGGAGAGAGAGAGAGAGAGAGAGCGAGAGAGCACAAGCAGGGAAAGCAGCAGGCAGGGGAAGAAGCAGGCTCCCTGCTAAGCAAGGAGCCTGATACAGGACTCGTGCCCAGGACCCTGGGATCATGACCTGAGCTGAAGGCAGACACTTAAAAACTGAGCCACCCAGGTGCCTTGGCCACCTGAATAATTAATCTGTTATGAATAATGATAATATAAAAAGAATAAGTTGAAGGAGTCAAGAAGAATTCTACTTGATCTGAGGAGTTTTTGTGGACTGAGTTTGGACAGACATATTAACAAAAACTTAGTTTCACTATTTGTCATTGTTGGAGTATCCCTGAATCGATGTTCTCTGTCTCTCTCACTTTCTCAGGCCTCCTATAATTTGTCTTCTTTATTTTATTTTTATTTTTAAGATTATTTATTTATTTATTTGACAGACAGAGATTGCAAGTAGGCAGAGAGGCAGGCAGAGAGAGGGGAGGAAGCAGGCTCCCTGCTGAGGAGAGAGCCCGATGTAGGGCTCAATCCCAGGACCCTGAGATCATAACCTGAGCCGAAGGCAGAAGCTTTAACCCACTGAGCCACCCAGGCGCCCCAATTTGCTGCCTTTAATGCTTTCATGTTCCAACTTTTCAGACCTGATGAGTCTGATTTCTGAGAGGACCACATGGTTTTACTACATTCATGCTCTAAAATCACATTTGCAATTTTCATGGGTCAGCAGCAGAGATAAACTGGAAGTGCGTACCCAGTAACAAAGGGGTGCATTCATTTTGTGGTTTTTAACTTTGTGGGTTATTATTATTATTTTGTTGTTGTTGTTGTTGTTGTTCTTTCGGGTTATTTCATGCAATCTCTCCTGCTCACCTTTTTCTCAGGAGTGCTCTAGGTGCCTTGACCTGGATCAGTTACTGCTTGGGCTTGTGGCAACATGACCAACCAGCACAACAGGACAATAATGAGTTGATTATTTCAGCTAAATTTTCTGGGAATTTCATTCACAGTACAAGAGAGGCAGAATGAGTAGAAAACTGGAACATGTAGCTCCTCGTTGTCCCTTTGTTGTTCATCCATTCAGCAAATGTTTACAGACTTCCCTGTATGCTTCATAGTAGGGGAATATGAGGGAGAGAGACTGGGTTCCCATGGCTACGATATGATGTGGTGAGGTGGTTTAGAGAATTCAGGACAAGGAGTTAGATGGCCTGGTTTTGCCTTCTGGTCCCACCTCTTACCAGCTAACATCGTCTGAACCTTAGATCCCTTAAAAAAAAAAAAAATGGAATGCCCACTTTGTCAAAATCCCGTGTGACTGTGAGGGTCAAGTGAAACAAGAAAGTTTGAAGAATGATTAATGAATTTTTTAAACCAAAACACAAAGCAGCTTTTTTGGAACCGCATAGATGAGAATTAAGTTTTGGGAGTCTGGGGTAGAAGTCTGACCGCCAACCAGATTGTAGCTCTTCCCTGTGCCTCCCAGGGCAGCTGAGAGGATTGTATGTTATAGCGCAAACCCTTTGAATGAGGGCAGAGTGGGCAGGAGAACAAGCCAGCCGTCCTATTGTCTCTTCAACCTCAAAATGTCAACATTGAACTCGTCACATCTTAACCTTGGCTTTAGGCCACCACTTGTCCTTTGCAGTCCTTTCTGGCCCTAATGCCGCAGCCTTTTGAAGCTGATGGCTTGGAAGGTGGCCATGTCCTCCCTCAGTAGGATCCTTGGCTTCACTGGCACAGGGACAGAGATGGGCCAGAGAAGACATGTCTCTGACAGTGTGTGGTTTTCCCCACTGTATGCTCATGGCTATTTTCTGAGTCTGCCAAGGATGGAGATGACCTAGAGGTTTTCACTAAATAAGAGTGTGTTGAACAAGAATCAAAAGGCGATGATAAAGCTGGGAGGAAAAGGCTGGGTTTAGATGATCCAGATTCTAGTCTGGGCTGTCTACCCCTATGTGCGTGAGGCTTTAGGAAAATTAGCAGACACCTTTTTGCACCTTGGGTCCCCAGTCTGTGAAACGAGGCTCCTGAGACCTGCCGTCACCATGTTACAGAGCGACTGTGAGAGTTCCATGGAAGGGGTATTTGGAATGTCATTGGCTAAACTCCCTAGTGAAGCAGGAGAGCGAGGTTCTTGTCTCATGGACAGGATGAATCTCATGGACAAAAGAGAGTAAGCAGAGTGGTGGAGTTTTATTAAGCAAGGATACAGAAAGAGCTCTCAGGAGTGAGAGAGGTCCCAACCAGGTTGTCAATGAGACTTTTTCATCTCTGGCCTTTTATTAGGACTTTACCAGCAAACTCCCACTGGTTAGGCCAGTGGTCTGGAATGAGACAGGACACTTTTACATTGCATGGGAGTCTTTGTTTCTTGTGACATCTGTGATCTATAGATGTTTTGCTAGGTCTGGTTAATCTTTATAGTTCTTCTTTGAACTTGATCATTTTTTGTGGTTATTTTCTATTTTCTGTGGTTACAGTGTAATTATTAGAAAAACACTTTAACCCTAGCAGTTGGGACAGAGGAATCTGATTTGTCTTTATTTTTGTTCTGTCTCAGTGTCTGCATCCCAGAAATACCCTCAGAGCCTAGCTGAGGCCCCTCTTCTTTCCCCACCTAAAGTCTCATCTTTTCTCTATTCACTAAGGCACAATGAACACAAAGCACAAAGGTTTGGATTGTAATCACTACTGAAGAAAGGCAATTGAAAGGAAAGAAAAATTTGAGCATTTACTATGAAGTTGACCTAATGTTAGGCATTACATGCACACATATGTGTGTGTGTGTATGTGTGTGTGTGTGTGTGTGTGTGTGTGTGTGTGATCCCATTTAATCTGCATAACAATGCTGTGAGGTACGTGTTATCTCCATTTGGGTCAGAGAGGTTAAGTAAATTGCTCAAGGTGACACTGCCAGGTGGACTTGGAGGAACTCAAATCCAGGTAGGGCTGCCTCCAAAACTCTTGTTTTTCACATGACACCTGCTGCCTCACTAGTAGAACAAATGTGCTCTAGGCAGTACGTTAGTGATTTCTGTGCTGGGATATACAGAGATAAAACCAAATCAAACAAACAAAACAACCCAAAAGATCTAATCTTTGTATCTTAATCCAAATAGGATTTCTGTATTTGGGAAAGGAAAGGCCAGGATAATGCATGTATCAGAGCGATACAAAGCTGAGGGTTCTTCCAACACCATACGTAAGTGGGTGTTTAATCTAGGAGTATTAGAAGAATGCCAGTCGACCAGACTGCCATGAGATCCCACAGGGAGAGTGACTATCCATTGTGGTATCTCGAGCCAGAACACGTGACACCAGCAGGTGGTTGGATTGACAAATCCGGCTGAATCTGCCTGCTGGGAAGCATTTCACATCATCCCTTGCTGGCCAGAACTAAAAGTCACTAGATTTAAATGAAAACTACTGACAGGAAATGCAAAGAATTTATGAAGGAATGTGTTAAGTGGAAACTCAAGTGTAAATCTCCAATCTTTTTGTTTCTCTCTCTTTTTTTTTTTCTGTTTCTCATAGGCATCTATGAGAAGGTTTAGGAATCCGCGTCTTATGGATGTGTTCAGCGCCTGGCCAGTATGTGGCTTTAGGTTTAGAGTGCCATTTTAAAACTGGCCCCTGGGTTGCAGGAAGACAGAAAGACAATATAGCCATTTGGTACAACTTGTTATAAAACATAGCTAGTGCTTTTTAAAAATAGTTCCAAACCAAATTAGCTCTGGGCACCTGCTGGAGCTTAGTGTGTTTTCGGATAGACTTGTTTGCTGTCAGTCAAAAAAAGAAAAAAAGAAAAAACAAAACAAAAGCAAAAAACACAACAACAACAAAAAACCCACCCCTCCACCCAAAACAAAAAACTCCACAGAACAAAAAATCCCCAAAACCCAACTCAAAACCCTCCACTCATATGGTTTGTTACAAAACCTGGCATTCTTAATGCTTTTTTTCAAGCCACTTCTCTTAGATCAAATTATTCAAATAATAAAAAAAAGATATTTGATATTAGAAAGAATGGGGCCAATTATTTGTTGTCAGATATACTCTCAGGGTCGGGGACAAAGAAAGGTAGGAGAGGTTATATATAATGTGAGATAATGTGATGTACTAATCACATTGTGAAAGTTTTTCTAATTCCTTACATAATGTTCTTTCAACACTGTTATTACAATATTACTGGAATTTTGGGATGCTGAAATCTGGACCCACACTCACAAATGAAAAACTAATTTCTGCCAAGCGCTGGGACTGATTTAGGTTTTGCAGCCCTCAACAAAATTTTCACCTGCACTAGCTCTCTGATTACAGTCAGGACAAAATTCTGCTTCGTTATATATATGTTTTACATAACAGAAAGGCTTAGAGAAGCCTATCTTACCATCACTAGGTACATATTATTAAATAAAATACACTGACTTACTAGTGACTCACTCTGCCTTACTGAATAATTTTGAGTAATTTTCCTAACCACTGCAGTTTCTTGAAATCACACTGGTATCGTAGAGGTCCTGATGGGGTAATTGGAATAAAAGCAACATGAAAAATGAGGACTACTCTGCTGCTACCATTTATTAACTGCCTGGTACTGAAATAGATGCTTTATATGCATTTTTTATATACCTGATAACAATCCTGTAAAAATAGTTATGATTAGCCCAGTGTTAGAAATGGGGAGACTGAGCATCTGAGAAACCACACTGTTAAAAAATGGGAATAATAGAATTTGAATCTGAGTCAGCCTGACTTAATGTTGTTTTTATTATACAAGGGGAAAAAAGGTCAAAGAGAAGGTAAGAGGAGACATTTTGTCTAGGAAGTGACCCACAATATGCCTAACTTGCTTTGCTCCTCTTTAGGTTCTGAACCTAAAACATAAATATTATATGGAAATATAATATAATATGGAAATATAATATAATATATACAATATAATATTATAATATTATATGGAAATATAATTCTCAATAACCCTGAGGAGATGCTTGCAGAAATTCTCTAGATACCCTTTTAAACAGGTGTGGTTTAAATTAACCCAGTGTAACAGGAAAGCTGCTGTGTTTGTTTGCCAAAAGGACTGGTCGGACACAACCATTAAAATGCTTGAGTTCTTTGTTGAGTAATCCACTTTTGTCATGGAAATCTTAAAATAAACTCTTCTTTATGAATGTGAAAGCTCACTAATTCTCCCTTCACTAAACCTCAAGCCCTATAATTTTTACTAAGTACCTGAGTCTCACAAATGCTAATACCAGAGCGTTTTAGTCTGTTACAAAGATTGTTTAAATTATCATTGCAATATCAGATTCAGTATTTCCTACAAATAATCGAAGCCGAATTTACATTTGCCAAATAAAAGTACTTGACTGGAGTTAATCCCTGATCTGTCTTATTGACAGCAATTTTGTTGAACCTTTGGCTTTATCTATGTTACTATTTATCAGATGGGGTTGAAGCATAGCATTGCTATTTGCATATTATTTATCTCATAGTTATTAGGTATTGGTTTAACAACCTGAAAAAATATTTACTGGTTTTAGGATTTTTTTTTTTTTTTTAACAAAGAGAACCCAAGCTTTATGTAGATTTTTGTCTGTACACCTGTGGCCAAATCAGAACTTTATTTTCCATCATTTATTTATAGAACCGAGTCATGTATTAAGTATTTGGAAGCATCTTCTACTACTAAGGTAGCCCTCAATTAATTGGGTCAGAGTTGAAAAAATCCCATCATGATTGTCTGAGGTTATGCAGGCTTGGCTAAAAATCCCTGTGTCTCATCCTTGCAGTATATTAAAAAATTGTAAAGATCAAGTAACTGAATAGCAGTACATTTATCTCATGATAAATGTAATCATGAGATATCTCCTAGCTGAAATCTTTCTTTATTGTCTGATATAAAACTTTTCTCTTACTGCCCAAAGTACTTAGGTCATATCTTTTCTTAATGTATGACCATCTGCTAGAATATACCCTTTCTTTGTGCATTTTGCCAAAATGAACCCCTCTAGGTGGACTAATTATCATAAGGTACCCCTTCCTCTGGGTCGGGCTAAGGCAGCTGTGTGTCAGCTCTGTGTAGACTGGATCTCAGCTCCACTTGTCTTTCCTTGTGTGTGTGGTCTTGTTATGTATAGCCTGTACTGTATTACAGATACTCGCTCTGTCTTTCATTTAATCAACAAATGTTTAATACCTACCTATTATAAACCAGGCACTGGTTAAGCTCCAGAGAATACAACAATGAATAAGGCTCCTAAGTAACTCCTATTTTATAGGGTAAGAATGATGCTTGTGGCAGTCAGTGTCACAGCAGCAAATGGTTGGTGTGTCCGTAGGGTAAAGAGACTATTCCCAGGTCAGGGTGTAGGGATCTAACAAGAGATGGTTTAGGATCTAGGGGGCTAGTTATGGAGAACTTCAGAGAAGTTGATGGCAGGAGACAGTTACTGGCTGGAGCTGAAATCTAGATGGGAAATACAGGCAGGAACTCTACAAGGCAGGCGGGTGGAGGGAGTATATACCCCATCCTTGCTCTAATTCTGTCCCCTGATCTCCTGATTTTCCTCAACCAGAGGTTAGGTGGCAAGGAAGTTCACTGCTGATGTCCTTAGAGGTCAGCCCTCTGGGAGCAGAGAATGGGGTGGAAGAAAGTGCAGAAGAAATCTGGAAGGGGAAAAGAAGACACCCAATACAGTCCATGCCTCTGTCCCTCTATATCCACTCTTGTCCTCCACTCCAGTGAATGTTTGTGTCCTAACACAGGGAACACAATTCCACCAGTCAATCACTGATATTGATGTCATCAATCATACTTTAAGCTGAAAACAAAAATATTAGTAATAAGCAGTGTTCTCCATTTGAAGTCATAAGCATATGAGGGAGAAGGGGAAAAATTAATGCAAAATATAGCTGCTACATTTTATATCTCTGTAGTTCATCACGAGAGTTAATGGGTAACCTAGCTGCCTTTGTTAGCAGCAATTCCATGTTTCCTCTGCTACCATCTCACCTGAATAAAGTACTTCACTTAATGAGGTGGCTCAAGCTGTCATTCCTCTGGGATCTAAATCCTTACATGTTTGTCCTGAGTTGCAAAAATTTCCTTGCGGCCTGGGTTGTTAGGCAAGAGAGTACCAAGAGGTGCCCTGGTAGATCTCTGCATTTCAAACATTGTTCTTCATGTCTCCATTAGATAGCAGCCATCCAATTTCCTCCCAGTTAATGGGATCAATCATCCCAGCCAATAGAGTGACCTTCTTCTGTCTGTTGACACAGAGGCAGGAGAATTTTGAAAAGGCCAGAGGACCGCTTCAGAATTCATCATAATGTGATTGTGCTTCTTGGTGGAAGCATGCTTCCCTTGGGCACTAAGACATCTAAACCCAAGAAGCTCACAGTCAGGTTGATAAGACACACAATTTCCTTGAGTTGTGGGAACAAGAGGAAAAAACTTACTCGATATTACTGGGAAAGAGAGAGAGCACTTCTGGTTCCTAGACCTATGCATTTTACCTCTGGAGGAGTAGAAACTGGGTTTAAGGCATACACTGTGTCCTGTAGGATAGCCTCCTGACCTCACAGTGGGTTATCAGGACTTTAGTGTTGGCCTCTACTATTGGCAGTTTGGGCTCTGAGCAGGTGTGGTAGCCCATGCACAGCCATTATCCCTGCTACCATGATGACGTTTTACATGGGTCTATTGAGCAAACACCTGGGAGGGGGGTGAGGGGTGGGGATAAGGTAAGAGGCTGCTTGGCAGAAAATGAATAGGTCATTTTTGTTTGATTATTGAGAGCCTCCTCCAAAGTAATCCTTCTGGTGAACACTCTTCATACTACTTCATATTTATTCTAAGTGTCCATCCACATTCTCTCCCCCTCTTACCTTTGTCACCAGTTTTTCAATTTTGTTCTTTTCGAGTCATTGACCAGTCAACCAAAACTGTTGGTCCCTGCCCATGAGTTTGTGTAGATCTAGACTTCAACAATTTTTCCCTTCTCATGAAGCTGACAACCAGATGTACCTCTCAAAGTTCTTCCCGTGGGGTGGGCACGATGGTGCCCATCAACCATTATCTTTCAGGGATGGCCTGAGAGACAGACAGTGCAGATGTCTCTGTTACCAAGCTCAAGCATTGTCCCCCTCTCTTAACTGATCACAGGGAACTTCCAATGACACCATTGGTGGATTGAGGGAGAGATGTGGCTTCTAAACATGCTGAGGCTGATCTGTATTGTACCATTTCTAATGTACAATGGAACATTGCACCATCAGTTTTGTGATTTGGTGGCTCAGGTAAACACCCCATTCATGATAGACATATTGCAATGTTTTGCAATGTCCTATGCCCCCTTGATGCCCACTGGTCTGGCACTCTCCCTCGCAGAGTTTGGGAATGAGCCAGAAGCTACATTTCAAATGCAGAATCATTGTTGGCAAAAGAGAGCAAGGCCTGTTAAAAGCTCATTTTTGCTCTAACCAGGAGGTCACACCTGGAAGAGGAGATAACTAAGTCAAGTCTTGACTACTTACCAGGTGGGTGGACGGGCTTTTGAACAGCATGTGTAAAGATATGCAAAAGTGAAATGACAGAAATGCGAATACAGTTTGGTATTACTGAATTATGGAGTATAAGGAGATATGTTCAGGGACTTGGTCATAGGGGCCCCCAAACCCTGCAGGGGAAGTTACTAAATTCTTTTAAACAGAGGAGTTTCCCATTATAGAAATGGACTATTTGAGTCTCTTCTGGTGCCTTGCACAGTCCCTTACAATAGTCGATCATACAGATTGTTTTAGTTTTGAATTTTAATTAGAAATATGGTTCAAGTTACATATTGTGTTCTTTTTATTACAGTAATTTCACAACTTGTTTCTACCAAGCCTCTAAATCATTACCTTCAAACTAAAATGTTTTCTTAGACCAGGCCTCCTCTTCAACAAATTTCAAACACTTGTTTAGGTGTCTCCCTTCCTCCTGCTTCTCCTTCCTCCCTTTCCCCCAAGTAAATGAGAGTCCATGGGTGCACTTAAATGAGAATTGGTTTCTATTCTGCTATTGGATTTTCATCGTTAAAATTGTGAATCTATTTAGGTTCTTTGCCAAGTAAATTCCTAAGAAAAAAAGGTTTCACCTTCTCATTTCTATGAGTAAGATACTAATGCAAATATATCCCATCTGTTAACCTTTTTGTATTCCCTTACTACATGTAAGAATATCTTTCCTAAGCTATGTGAAATATTCTATGGGTAGGAGCCTTGTGTTTTCGTTAGTGCATTATGTGTTTAAAACATGAGTGAATCCATTGCTAAAATATTCATAGTTTAGTCACATATACAAACTTGAAGAATGATCAATTGTGGTAACAGATACCCAAATCTTTGACACATCTTGAAAAATATATTACCTTACATAGAATACCATCAGTTCTGAAACACTGCTCCCATATTTGGAAATTTTGTTGTTCTATGACTGGAGCACGGCACAGCACCAACGAAAAGTACCATCTGGGCCAGGATCCCGGGAGACAAGGGAATAGGGAACAAATGGCAGATCAAAAGTTTGGATCAGAAACTCATGCAGCATTTAGAGTAGGTCTGAGCATGGTGTGCCTTTGGTTTCAAAGACAGCTCCGTGCCTGGATAAGTTTTGTAGACTGTAGAATGTGATGATAATTGACCCTAGGGAACACACAGAACGCTGGGTTACCAGAAGAGAAGATGAAGATCATGTTTATAAAGGAAGTGTGAAGGAAACTTTGACTAGTGCACCGGATTTTTAGTTTCCTTCAGCGAGCATTTTGAGAAAATACAGATGATATTCACCGTGGAACAGAGTTTCAGGTTTTATGGAAATGGAGTTGAGTCTCTGGAGAGCCGGGTGTCGATAATAGTGCCTGCCAATAAAAAAGAGGTAGAGAATGAATTATTTTGCCCTTCAACCTTCATTTTATCCCTTCACCCTCTAGAGAATAGTATGGCTATAATATGCAAAGGCTCTTAGCCCTACTGAGGTTGTCCAAACTTGGGTATTGTTCTTAAAAATGTCAATGCAATGATGACCATTTTACGTTTAAAACAAGAGGCTAATTTAAACATAAAAAAGTCTACTAAAAACATAAATCAGAATTTGTTTTGAAAACTAACTGAGGCAGTGATAGTGACCAAACATACCTTATGAATGGGATAGTGATCCACATGTGTTAGTTTAAACATCATCCAGAATTATTAAGTAAGCCTAAAATTACAAATTCCCTTAATAGGTGCTGTGCAAAGAAATCTTCGCAGACTCCCTCCCTGTCCTCTAGAGTCTTATAAAACCACTAGGGAAGCCATGAATACTTAGTCATAAGATAGAGAGGGAAAGAAAAGAATCATCATCCTGAACTAAAAGATGGCTATCCCAGTGAAAAGGAACAACAGAATCAAACACTGTTTTTCTCCCCACTGCAAAACTTTTATTTTTATTTTATTGACTAGAAAGGCAGTTTTTGTTACTGTATCAGGTCATTATCTAACTATAGATTTTTAAACTTTTAAATTGTTTCAAGAGTTACATTTGGAGCTCTATTGAGCCACATATAGCTATAACTAAATAAAAACTTAGTTTTACGTTAAGGTGTTTACATGTCTAGCCTAAGGGTGTTTTCAGGATGAAAAGAAAATTTGTTACGGAATAGAAATTGTGAGATCTTGAGCAAGAATGAGCAAAGGAATCTTACTGTCATTTATAGCTTGCAGATACTGAAAATAATTAAATATATTTTTAGCTTCTTGAATGAGGGTTTGTAGAATAAGCAGCTGTAAAGTTCTCCATATAGTTTGTAGAAGGACTTGTTAAAGACTACTTCATTGTACTTCTATCCAATAATTACAATGTATACTGTAATATATACTGTAAAACCCAAGTCCCTGGGAGAGGAAATTTTGTTACTGGAATTAAAGGAAAATGCTCTTGAGCGCACTCTAACTTTCCAACAATTTAGATATCAAATATTTAAGAGCCTGTAGGTGATTAAGAAACTAAAATTTAAATCTCTGAAGGTTTCTGACTGATTTTAGATAGGTAAGGAATAACATATTTATCCTTGAGGCAAATGCACCAAAGAATATAGAGCTTATAAATACTTGACATTTTATTTATCTATAAATACAGTGAAGCAATGAAATTTATTTTTGATCAATTACCTCCTGGCGTTTAATAAATAATGCCTGTGTGTCTGAAATGGGGAAAGATCCTTCAGGCTCTTTAGTGTAAAAGGAGAATCAGGATTCTGAATGGGATATTTCTTGGTAGGTGCTAAAACTGGTGAAGTTTTTCTGTTCCTTTATTAGACTATTTTTATAGTAATAAATGCAATTTATTTATTTTTGAGAGAGAGAGAGAAAGAGCATGAGCGGGAGGAGGGAAACCCTGGGATCCCTCTCTGCTCGGCAGGGAGCCTGCTTCCCTTCTCTCTCTGCCTGCCTCTCTGCCTACTTGTGATCTCTCTCTCTCTCTGTCAATTTTTTTTTTTAAATAAATAAAAACCTAAAAAAAAAAATTATTCTGTAGGATCCTGTCTTCAGAGGAATTAGAAACCTCTCTGGGTATGACATTATATATTGTTTGATTGTTTTTTATCTGCTGATCTATCTTCATGCTGGAGAGGAATCAGTTTCTTATCACATGAAAGATTTGCTCTCTTAAGCATGGCAAGTAAATCATAAGCTGATTTTTAAACAATTTACATCACATCATTTAGTATTGTATATATTGCTTGATAAAATGATGCAATTCTAAGAATGTCTAAAACCAAATATTTGGTGAATAATCCTTACTGATGATTGATTAATAATTTCTGGAATTGCATCTTTTAAATTATAGTTGACCATAACCATAAGATACAACATAGCCATTAAAAACTGTGTTCTGGAGAACTTCTAAGGACATGAAGATAATTAACTTGTTATATTACTAAATGAAAATATTAGATTACTACTTGGTACAAACTGTCTATTCTTATTCCAACTTGTTAACAGTATTTTCTCTGGTTTCCAAATTTTCTATGACGTGACCTTGCTTTTTTCTCCCCTACTTAATTCTTTAAAAAGATTTTTTATTACAGTTTTACATACTGAAGAGTAGAACCATTATAATAAATCCTCATGTATCTGTCCTTTAGGAATAGGGATAGAGGGAACATTCTTGAACTTCATAAAATCTATCTATGAAAGATCCACAGCAAATATCATCCTCAATGGGAAAAAGCTTGTGTCCTTCCCGTTGGGATCAGGAACATGACAAGGATGCCCACTTTCACCACTCTTGTTCAACATAGTATTAGAAGTCCTAGCAGCAGCAATCAGACAACAAAGGGAAATAAAAGGTATCCAAATTGGTAATGAAGAAGTCAAACTCTCTCTCTTTGCAGATGACATGATTCTTTATATTGAAAACCCAAAAAACTCCACCCCCAAACTACTAGAACTCATACAACAATTCAGCAACGTGGTAGGATACAAAGTCAATGTACAGAAATCAGTGGCTCTCTTATACACTAACAATGAAAATACAGAAAGGGAAATTAGAGAATCGATTCCATTTACTATAGCACCAAGAACCGTAAGTTAACTGGGAATAAACCTAACCAAAGAGGTAAAGGATCTGTACTCGAGGAACTACAGAACACTCATGAAAGAAATTGAAGAAGACACAAAAAGAGGGAAGGCCATTCCATGCTCTTGGATCGGAAGAATAAACATTGTTAAAATGTCTATACTGCCTAGAGCAATCTATACTTTTAATGCTATTCTGATCAAAATTCCACCAGTATTCTTCAAAGAGCTGGATCAAATAATCCTAAAATTTGTATGGAATCAGAAGAGACCCTGAATTGCTAAGGAAATGTTGAAAAACAAAAATAAAACGGGGGCATCATGTTACCTGATTTCAAGCTTTACTACAAAGCTGTGATCACCAAGACAGCATGGTACTGGCATAAAAACAGACACATAGACCAGTGGAACAGAGTAGAGAGCCCAGATATGGACCCTCAACTCTATGGTCAAATAATCTTCGACAAAACAGGAAAAAATATACAGTGGAAAAAAGACACTCTCTTCAATAAATGGTGCTGGGAAAACAGGACAGCTATATGTAGAAGAATGAAACTCGACTGTTCTCTTACACCATACACAAAGATAAACTCAAAATGGATAAAAGACCTCAATGTGAGACAGGAATCCATCAGAATCCTAGAGGAGAACATAGGCAGTAATTGCTTCGATATCAGCCACAGCAACTTCTTTCGAGATATGTCTCCAAAGGCAAAGGAAACAAAAGCCAAAATGAACTTTTGGGACTTCATCAAGATCAAAAGCTTCTGCACAGCCAAGGAAACAGTCAAGAAAACAAAGAGGCAACCCACAGAATGGGAGAAGACATTTGCAAATGACAGTACAGATAAAAGGTTGATATCCAGGATCTATAATGAACTCCTCAAACTCAACACACACAAAACAGACAATCATATCAAAAAATGGGCAGAAGATATGGACAGACACTTCTCCAATCAAGACATACAAATGGCTATCAGAAACATGAAAAAATGTTCATCATCACTAGCCCTCAGGGAGATTCAAATTAAAACTACATTGAGATATCACCTTTCACCAGTTAGAATGGCCAAAATTAGCAAGACAGGAAACAACATGTGTTGGAGAGGATGTGGAGAAAGGGGAACCCTCTTACACTGTTGGTGGGAATGCAAGTTGGTGCAGCCTCTTTGGAGAACAGTGTGGAGATTCCTCAAGAAATTAAAAATAGAACTTCCCTATGACCCTGCAATTGCACTCCTGGGTATTTACCCCAAAGATACAGATGTCATGAAAAGAAGGGCCATCTGTACCCCAATGTTTATAGCAGCAATGGCCATGGTCGCCAAACTGTGGAAAGAACCAAGATGCCCTTCAACGGACAAATGGAGAAGGAAGATGTGGTCTATACACTATGGAGTATTATGCCGCCATCAAAAAGGATGAATACCCAACTTTTGTAGCAACATGGAAGGGACTGGAAGAGATTATGCTGAGTGAAATAAGTCAAGCAGAGAGAGTCAATTATCATATGGTTTCACTTATTTGTCAAGCATAACAAATAGCATGGAGGACATGGGGAGTTAGAGAGGAGAAGGGAGTTGGGAGAAATTGGAAGGGGAGGTGAACCATGAGAGACTATGGACTCTGAAAAACAATCTGAGGGTTTTGAAGGGGTGGGGGGTGGGAGGTCGGGGTACCAGGTGGTGGGTACTATAGAGGGCACGGATTGCATGGAGCACTGGGTTTGGTGCAAAAATAATGAATACTGTTATGCTGAAAATAAAAAAATAAATTAAAAAAGCCTGCAATTAAAAAAAAATTAGGAATATTTTGCCAATTTTTTTTCAATTTCCTAAGTTTTGGGGGGAAAATTCCCTGAATTTTGTTTTAAAACGAATTTTTGACATTATGTGTTTTCATACAAAAATACCTTCATTGCTCTATGTTTTTTCTTTTTCTTCTTTTTTTCCCCCCAAATACCATTCTTTCTGGGTATAGAATTCTCAGTTAACAGTTTTTCTTTTAGTTCTTTAAAGCTATCACTTTATTGCCTTCTGGCTTGCATCATTTCTGTTGAGAAGCCTGCTGTATTTTTTTGTCTTGGTTCCTCTATTAGTGTCGTTTCTTTTCTCTGGTTGGCTTCAAGGTTTACTCTTTACCTTTGTTGTCAGCAGTTGACTGTGACTTGCGTAGGTGCAGGTGGATATGTATTTGATGATGAATGGTTAGGACTTTGTGCTTGACCTGCCTGCCACTTACATCTGTGGGAAGACTCCCTCTGTTCTCCTGCCCTGCCCTTACTCATTCTTGTGAGCCCCCAGTAGAGAAAAGCTTAGGAGTAAGTGCAAATTCCTGATGTGTCTTGGGCCCCAGCTATTCCAAACTGCCACTCTAGCCAGCTTTTCACCTGTAAGAATTCACTAAAAGTTTAGCTGATTTTTCTTACCTACTGGTGGGATGTCTACCCCTTTCTCCTATGCTTTGCCAGAGGTCAGACAGTTCACGTATACTGTCTTTCCTTGGAGGGGCTTAGCATTTTGTTTACTTGGTTACTTTGTGTTTTCAGCTTGTGATGAACTTAAAGTTATGATTTTGTAGATTTCTGGTCTTTTCTCATTCTTAGAGTAGGAGTGACATTTTTGCAACTTTCTACATCCTAAGCAAAACAGGAATCTACTTATATGTCTATAAGTAGTCAGAACTCTTGACTTCTCCCTTGAAATCTGGTCTCCTTCCTGGCTCCTCTATTGCAGTAAGTGGCAGCACCATCCAGATGGTCAAGAGTTTCCTTGATTTCGCTCTTTTATCTTAGCTTCTCCTTCTTGCTCTTGTCCAATTCATTATCAGTTTACACTAACTTCATGTACAAAACATATCCCAAATCTGTCCGTTTCCTTTACTCCAAGCCATAATCACCTCACGCTGGGGTGACTGCTATGGCTTCTCAACTGGTCTCTCTTCATTTTTGCCTTTCCCCCATATCACCCGGTGGCTAGAGTCACCTTTAAAATATGTAAATTCAATTGTTCTCTGCTCAAAATCTTCTAATAACTTCCTTTCCCACTGAGAGTAAAATCCAAAGTCCTTACTTTCGCTTACAAAACTTTACATGATCTGGCTTGTACTGACCTTGCTGAACTCATCTGCTACTCCCCCCTTTCCCTGCTGTGCTTGGGACTCATTTCAGTTCCTGAAACACACCAAGCTTGTTTCTGCCTTCGGAAATGTGTCTTAGCTATTAGTCTTCTGTTTGGAATGTTCTTCCCTCTGACTTAAATGTCCAACTTTCTTCTTCTTCTTCTTTTTTAAAAAAATTCAGATATTGTCTTACATAACTGTCCTTTCCTTAGAGAAGCCTTTCCTGACTATTTTATCAAAAAAGCCACCCAGTCACTGGGTTTTCTATCACTCTGTTTTCAATACTTGCAAAAACACTTAGCACTGTTGGACATTTTGACCTATAGTGATTGATTGATTTTTCGGAGTTCATTGTTAGCAGTAATGCCTTAAATCCGGGCAGGAGGTTCCCTTGTCTTGAGCCCTTTGCTGCAAGGATCCCACTCTGACCCTCCTAGACTTGTACCCCATCCCATACACCCAGAGATCCATGAAGGCAAAAATATGTTCCCTTAGAATCTACACCACCTTTTCCCCAGTTTTAGGACCATACTAGGGATAACTGGAACTCTAGAATTCTCTGTCCAAGCTGCTCTGTGCCAGATTTTGAGAACTGTGCAGATCTCATCCCTGGGTACTTTTTCCTACAAGTGAACTGCATTGCCTATGAATGCATTTTGAGGTCTGACGGATGGCCAGCCAAGGTGTGTGTGCAGCAAATGTGCATAAAACTTCATACAATATCTAGGGATTCCAAACATGTATGCTCAAGGCCTCCTGTAACACGGTCAGAGTCAGGGATGGAAGAGAAAGGAAATATAAGCTAAGGGCTGAATTTCTACAATCTGAGGAATCAAAAAATTCCAAATCTGAATGTAGACATCTAAGTTGTTATGAAGGACTATTATCAAGGTAGGAGGATGGAAAATATTTTGTCTAGCAATTTGTCAATTGTTATAACTTGCTTGAATTATGATTTTTAATTATTTAGGCATAGAGTATGTATGCTTACATTTTTACTTTTGCCCTGAGAGCTGCAAATGTTAAGGGATAGGACTGAATGTCTGTTTTTTACTAGAGTCCCCAAGAAATGGATCTTGTCTGTCTTGCTCACTGCTACAACCCCCAAAACCAGAAGATTACCTACATGTAGTAGGTGTGCCTAGATACTACTGAAGAAAAATGAAATCATTCTCCCATATCCTTTCTCTCTCTCTTTTTTTAATAGACTTTATCCATCTACCTGACAGAGTGAGAGAGAGAGAGAGAGAGAGAGTAATCACAAATAGGCAGAGAGGCAGGTGGGGTGGAGCAGGCTCCCTGCTGAGCAGAGAGCCCAATGCTGGGCTCTATCCCAGGACTCTGAGATCATGACCTGAGTCAAAGGCAGAGGCTTAACCCACTGAGCCACCCAGGCACCCCCATGTCTTTTCTCTTGAAAAGAGTGTTATCTCTTGAAGCTTCTTTGGTCTGAAATTAATATTGCTACTCCGGCATTATTTTGTTAATATCTGCCTCATGTCTTTTTCCATTCTTTTATTTTTAGTCCCAAGACATGTTATTTTAAATCCCTTTATTATTTATTATTGGCTGGATTAGAAAAAAGTAATGAGTGTCTATCTTTCAATAAATATTTAACCCTTTCACATTTATTGTGATTATGTATATGTTTGGATTTATTCTGGCATTCTTAATTTCTGTTTCTCTCTAGTTTCCTTTTCTTCCCTCTCTCGGCCTCTTCCTTATATTTCATTTCTGACTTTTGGGTAAAGATTGAGTTTTCTAGGTTCCATTCCTCAATTTATATTGGTTTGGAAGTGAACTATTATCTCTCTTCCAGCGATTAATTTAAGATTGTTATCACACAGAACCATGTTTTTGTATGGTAATCTGGAATTAATTAATATCTACATTCTTTTCCTAAACCATATAAGAAACAGAGCCCACTTTTACTTCTTTTCTCCTGTCCCAAATATTCTTGCCACAGTCTCAGTCTTCTCTTTTTCCCCCAATTACTATTTTTCATGTCAAGTTAATTTGAAATTGTCACTTAACAGAAGAGTTTTTAGCGTTTCCCCACCATTTTGAATATGTCACTTCTTTCTCTTGGATGAGGTTTGTTTGGTTTTAATCAGGACTGCTTTTCTGTATTCTTTCAGATAATAAAATGTGGATGGAAAGCTTCCTAAATCCTTGCATGTCTGCAATATCTTTATTAATGATACTGTAAGTGGATTGAAAATACTGCTTCAGTATATTTTCATATCCATTATTGTCTGTGAGAAAACTAATGACAATATGATTCTTATTTCTTTGCAGATAATCTCCACCCCAGCTACCGAATTTCATTTTTGTCTAGGTGTTTGTCTATTTTCACTCATCTTGCTGGACATTTGTTGAACCCATTTACACTGAGATAAATCCTTGCATGTCTGCAATATCTTTATTAATGATACTGTAAGTGGATTGAAAATACTGCTTCAGTATATTTTCATATCCATTATTGTCTGTGAGAAAACTAATGACAATATGATTCTTATTTCTTTGCAGATAATCTCCACCCCAGCTACCGAATTTCATTTTTGTCTAGGTGTTTGTCTATTTTCACTCATCTTGCTGGACATTTGTTGAACCCATTTACACTGAGA
>NC_081559.1:138770883-138973561 GCF_022355385.1 Mustela nigripes
ATTTTTATCTTTCTTGGAAATCTTTTTTCCTGTTATTTCTATGAGCCTGTCTTTATTCTTTCTTTTTGGAGTTCCAATTAAGCAGATGCCAGAACTTTTTAACTTTTTTTTTCATATTTACTATTTTTCCTTTTTGAGCTGTGTTTTATCTCCGTTGTATCGTGTAAGTAACCATTCTTAGTTATATCTTTCCTGTTATTCAGCGTATTTACCATGTTTACCGAGTTAAAAACTTTTAATAATCATAGTCTTCCTTTCCAAGGCTCCTAGGTTTTGTTAAAAAGATAACCTATTTAAGTTTAAAGGAACTATTACCCTTCCTTAGTCCTCTGAGAATTGTTAACTGTATGTATCATATGTGCTTTTAAGTCTCATTTGTTCCATTACCTTTGTCTCTTCGGGTGTTTATCCATATGATGACTGTGGTGCCTTTCATTCAGATTACTTTTCCTTAAATATTTGCTGAGTTTGGATGCTCATCTGAAATCTGAGCTCTATGTTAGTCTGTCTCTGCAATATCTCATTACCTGGCCGTTCCCAGGATTCCAGGCAAAGATGTAGCCTGTGGTCTCCTGGGTAATGGAAGCTTCCCCTTCCTTCTTGGTGAGAGCGAGGACTGTCTTAAATCCCCAGTACAAGGAATTACATCTTTCTGGTTATACACTGCTCTGATCTTGGAGCAGAAGCCTTTACTGAACCTGCATGGTACAAGAAGAGTAATAAAGTATTCAGATTTCTTGGATGCCTTTACCTTAACCAATCAACCTTTGGTTGACCCTAGATCTTCTCTTGCTCTATTCTTCTATCATCTCAGCATGGAGCTCAGAGACCCTCTCACCCTCTTCATCAGTTCTCTAATGTCTGTTTGGGCTATTATTTTTTTCCTTTATCATGAATTCATCTCCTTTAATTTTTGAAATTTCTATAATTTCTGGTTTATTGAGGGCACCAAGTCTTTTCTTTCTTCTTTTTTAAACTGAAGGACAGTTAACAGACAACATTACATTAGTTTTAGGTGTATAGCATAGTGATTGGACAAGTCTGTGCATTATGCTATGCTCACCACAACTGTAGCTATGATCTGTCACCATGTGACAGTATCATAATAGCCTTGACTATATTCCCAATTGTTCCTTTTATCACCATAGCTTACTCATCTCATAACTGTATCTCTCACTCCCCTTCACTCATTTTTCCATGTTCCCACCCCCCGTCTGCCAACCACGAGTTTTTTCCTCTGTATTTATGAGTGTTATTGCTTTTTATTTGTTTATTCATTTTTTTTAGATTCCACATATAAGTGAAATCATGTGGTATCTATCTTTCTCTATCTGATTTATTTTACTTCATATAATACCTTCCAGGTCCATCTATGTTAATGCAAATGGCAAGATCTCATCCTTTTTCATGGCTGAGTAATTTGCACTGTATATATATATCTCACATCTTCTTTATCCATTTATTTATCAATGGACACTTGGATTGCTTTCATTTTTTGGCTATTATAAATAATGCTGCTATAAATATAGGGGTGCATATATCTTTCTGAATTAGTGTTTTTGTTTTCTTTGGTTAGATAGCCAGAGTGTAATTACTAGATCATATGGTATTTCTATTTTTAATTTTTTTAAGAAACTCCATACCATTTTCTACAGCAGCTCTACCAATTTACATTCCCACAACCGGTGCACAAGAGTTCCCTTTTATCCACATCCTTGCCAACACTTGTTATTTCTTATCTTTTCACTTCTCACCATTTTGATGGGTGTCAGGAGATATCTCATTCTGATTTTGATTTGTATTTCCCTGATGATCAATGATGTTGAGCACTTTTTAATGTGTCTGTTGGCCAACTGTCTTTTTTGGAAAAATATCTCTTTAGATCTTCTGCCCATTTTAATATCTATATATATCTATATATATTCAAGTTATTTTTCTTTGGTGTTGAATTGATATGTTATTTGTATATTTTGGATATTAACCCCTTATCAGATACATTATTTGTGAATATTTCTTCACATTCAGTAGATTGCCTTTCATTTTGTTGATGGTTTCCTTCACATACAGTAAAGGAAAGAATTTTTTCTAGTACTGTTTTTAACTACCAATTTTTTCATGTGATTTACAGAGATTTGGGAGGGGAGAAAGGTTTTTAACATGTTCTTAGTTTGCACTCTTTGGTCTCTGATTGGTTCTCTAGGTCTGTTATAAAGTATGTTAGTCTAATTTAAAGGAAGTATATGGCAAGCCATATTTGTTCCTAACACTAAATTCTAGCAGAAATTCATACTGTGAGTATAAATCAAATATATTGTTTATTACATTTCTGCTTGTTAATGCCTTTAGTTTGGTCCTCTCAAAAGATCTTGAGATCTGTCAGCTGTGAGATAGGGAAACGAGGATTAAGAGAGGCAAAATAATTTATCAAAGTCTAACAGATAGAAGAGACAGAGCCAGGATTCATTCATACCTATGTCTTGCCATGGCAATAGCTGTTTTTCATTGAAAGACATGAAGTAAAAGTAATAAACAGTGTCCTTACTGTAAGAGATCAACAAAATACATTTAGTACTAACCAGAGTGGGCTCTGTTAGAAATCATGATATTAGGAATAACTGATTGTCATGGATAATTTGTCAACAAATCACTGAGCTGACAGCATTTTTCAATTCCATTTTGTTGCCTTGTCAATAAGATTTATTCTTGGAGCAATTTGTGAACTGTTAGTGTTATTTTTTTTTTCTCCCAGAGGGCAGTATTCATAAATAGTGTGTGCATATTGGTAAACATCTCTCCAGTGTTGGCAAGTTAGAGATTCTCTTTTGAGTTGATTTTTTCCATAGCTTTCAGAGGAGGCTTATTTTCATATAAGCAGTAATTACAGAAAACAAGTGCCTGTAAGGGTAAATGTTATGCTAGTGAAAGAGCATTTATGTATTATGTGGCAAGCTGTAATTATTTGAGTTATTTCACAGAAAGAAAGAAGTCTTTCTCAGCAATTGTGATATATAGGATTCAAGGTCAATAAAGGTAGAGAGTGTGGTTGATTTAGGCTTTTGTGAAGTCCATGTTGTTTTGTTCAAGAAGCATTTTTGGAAAAAACCATAATAAATCCTTGGGAAACTGAAAGAGATAAAGAAATAAAAATACAAAGTATTTTAGTTAAATTTAAAATCACGTGCCAGAGGACTTAAAATAGAAATGTTGTCAGAGTATAGTGGGGTCCATCAGAAAAGATGGGCAGCATGCAGTTGTGGTGATGAATTCCAATTGAACAACTCTTTCTACTATTCAATTTCCTTGATGTGGAGTGAAGTAAAATACTACCTACCTCAAAAAGTTGTGAGATAATTAGGTGCCTGGGTGGCTCAGTGGGTTAAAGCCTCTGCCTTCAGCTTGGGTCATGA
Organism: Mustela nigripes; assembly: GCF_022355385.1. NCBI lineage: Eukaryota > Metazoa > Chordata > Mammalia > Carnivora > Mustelidae > Mustela > Mustela nigripes. The sequence goes on from NC_081559.1 coordinate 138,774,291, forward strand.
TCCCAGGGTCCTAGGATCCTTCTCTGCCTACTTGTGATCTCTATCTGTCAATAAATAAATAAAATCTTAAAAAAAAAAAGTTGTGAGATAATGGATGCAGGTGTCTTAGCATTCACTTTGGACCAATCATTTGAGACAAGTTCCTTTTTTTTTTCTTTTTTAAGTAAAGTTTAAAAAAAGTTTTTTTTTTTTTTTTTAAAGTAAAGATTCTTAAACTAAACCTAACACCTTTCTTACATCTCTTTATAGTTTTCTCCCTGCCCCAAGGTCGGCCTGAGTGACCAATGTCAGAGTGTGGACCAGAGGAGATTAGTCTAAAGAGTCAGCTCAGAGGGACCTGAATTCAGTTGTTGCCTCCTTTGAGTGCCTTGGTTAAGATGATATGGGACCCATGCAGATGACTTTGTGCCTAAAATTTTAAGTTCTGAAGTAGGGATCATGTGTCATGACTGTTCATCTTTTAGGGGGTCTCCCTATGGAAAAATTCCTATGGAATTTTTACCTCCCCAATAGAGAAGTAGACCCAAATTCCAAATCCCTTTGTAACAAGGTTGCAAGCATGGGAACCCAGACTCTGCCAGTCAGATGCATTTGTATGAGTCTGCAATTGAGGTGTGAAGAGTATGAGAAAACAAGCTGGGAATAGAGCCTCCATTTTTGGTTACCCTGATGGCCATGGCAGCACCTTCGCCAGTGCTCGGTGTGGTGGTGGTTTCCTTATTGAGTCAGTTCTGTGGTTTGAAATTGGGCTTTGTTTTGAGAAGTAGGCCTTGTGACTGGTTCTCCACCCCTCTATCAATTTATGTGCTACCCAATATCTTTTAAATGAAATCCGTTTCTCATTAATCAGCCAGGGTTAAAAATTCTGCTGTTCACAGCTAAGAACTGCCCTTGACAGACAAATAATCTGGTGCGTTGGACTCTCTGGCATGGCTCATCTTTAAAGAACACCTCTGCTTTTGCATGTAAATTAAAGGAGACTTTGAAGTTGAATTCATTCACATATTCAGTCAGTAAATATTATTAGGTGTCTTCAGTGTGCAAGATGCTGCATCGGGTACGGAATGTTCATTGAAAAAGACTGCTCCTGGTCTTGAAGGACTTGAAACCTTGTAGAGTAGACAAATATTAGCATATAAACCAAATGTGCTGTAATGGAGGACTGAATCGGATGAGACCTGTGAATGTGATTACACTTGATAAAATGCTGGGAATCATTTCCAGCCATTTGGCAGAAGCCGAGGACAAAGCAGCTGGGGATAATTTATATTAAAATGATCTAATACATAAAAGGAATTGTCTTTAAACGAGGAAGAAGGAAACCCATATTCATTGACCACTTCTAACTTGCTTTGGGGACTGGGATGGATGCTTGGACGGTTTTATTTCAAGCTGATGGAACATTTGATATTGAGGGGGTAGAGGTGGAGACTGCTGGTGCTCATTTAACAATATTAGGGAAATGATGGTTTGGCTGAAAGATACAAGAGGCACAGGAAGCTTAGATCTAGGTTCCACCATTGTTTAGTGAGTGCCCACTCAATAGCAGGATACTAGACATTCTACTAGGGGTTTTCTGTATGTGATCTCAACCAGTTTTTCTTTCTCTTTCCCTACCTGTGTATGTGTGAGCCTCTCTAAATCACACGTGGAACAGATACCACTCAAACTAGCAAGAGCAAAAAGGGGAAGGTTTTGGTTCATGTAACTGAAAAATTGGGGAGTAACTTCATGGAAAACAGGATCTAGGGGCTCAGACAGTGCCATTAGGAATTTTTGTATCACTATCTCTAGACAATGCTTCTCTCTCTTTTGACTATATGCTATGACTGTTGCCTCCCTATGGAGGCTTGTGAGCCTTAGAGGGTCACATTATACCTGAGAGTCACATCAATAGAAGGAAAACTTCTGTTTTCCAAGCGAAGCAGCAAAAGTCGCAGATTTGACCCTGGGTCAGTTTGGATGATTTTGGCTATAAGTAACAGAAAACTGGATAAAATGGGCTTACTTTTTTTTTTTTTTTTAACATAGCAAGTAGCCCAGAGTTAGAGATCAGTTCTAGAGTTAGTAAACTCAGGATCAGTTACGTTAGCTTTCCTGCGGCTCTCTTGGTTTTCTTACGGTCTCGGATAGTTGAAAGAACTTCCAGCATCCCATCTTCATATGACAATGTCCAAAGGTAGGAAAGAATAAGTCCCTGGTTTGTGTCTTAAGAATGCAGAAAAACTCTCTGGAAGCCACTGAACAGACCTCTCCTTATGTCTTACAGGTCAATTATATCACATGCTTATTGCTTTACCAATCCTTTTCAAGAGAAATACAATTACCTTGACAGTTTTAAGCTTGTTAACCTTTTTCACTTGGGGCTAAGTAGGAGCCCATGGATGCTACTCACATCACCCAATAACCAAAAACAATCAGAGTTTTATTAGCAAGAAAGAAGTGGTGAGCTGGGCTCAGTACCTATTGGTATCTGCCAGTATCTCACTAGATTAACTCAGGTTATATATCCTTTCTTTTCTTTTTTCTTTCTTTTTTTTTTTAGTATCAAGTTTTTGTTTAAATTTCATTTAGTTAATATACAGTGTTATATTAGTTTCAGGTGGTTCATCACTTATAACACCCAGTGCTCATCACAAATGTTCTCTTTAATCCTGGTCACCCACTTAATCCATCCCTCCCCACCCCCGACTACCCCAGCAACCCTCAGTTTTTTCTCTATAATAAAGAGTCTGTGTTTCAGTTTGTACCTCTCTCTTTCTATCTCCCCCCAACCCCCCACCCTGCCCTGCCTTGAGGCAATTACCGTGACCACCTCTAGTTACATGCCTACTTGTGGAACTGTGGAGGCGGTGCCCATCATGGTAGGAAGGTATTGTGTCAGTCTGTTCAACTTATGTGAATTGGGGGTGGAAGAGGTTGGGTTCCTATTATTCAAATATGACTTTCAGGCTAATGCTCCTATCCAGAGGGAGGATGAAATTCCTTTGTTAGATTTTTGACTCAGTTGTTCGTTAAAAACAAGCAAACTCATAAATATTTCAGAGTCATCACAGAAAGTGAAGTAGGTGGTCAAGGATAAAGGGAAGCATGTGTTAAATAGGATCTTTCATTACAGAAGACACATTTTAAGCTGCTCCACAAAACACTGTTATTATGGACCATCTGCAGAACATGGAAATTTTTCAGGCAGAGTGATTTATTGCAAAGATACTTGACATTGTAAAATTTCACTGTTAGTCTGCTTCTTCACCTTGGTATATCTTTTGTAAAGCTTCCTTTCTGAGATTCCTCTGAATAAATGTAGATGATTTAAGGACTTTATCAAAGAGATGATAACTTTGTGTGGGCATATAAATAACCATGGTGGGATGAATCTTATAAACGGCTTGTGGATTGAGTGGTTAAACATTTCTATCATGAAATTCTTAAAAAATGTGTAACAACTTCTTGTTCCCTGTTATGATAAGACTTTATTCCCCTTCCTGATTTCTAGGATGCTTAGTGATCTGCTCCTCCCTTACTATTCATTCTTGATTCTTGATGCCTAGCCTTCCTTTTTTTTTTTTTTTTTTTAAGATTTAATTTATTTATTTGACAGAGATCACAGGCAGGCAGAGAAGAGAGGGGGAAGCAGGCTCCCCACCGAGCAGAGAGCCCGATGTGGGGCTTGATCCCAGGACCCTGAGATCATGACCTGAGCCGAAGGCAGAGGCTTGAACGCACTGAGCCACCCAGGTGCCCCCAGACTCACCTCTTTCAATCCATCATCTTTACTATTGCCCACAGAGGATAGATTATGCCACCCATCTGCTTAAAGACCTTTAGTCATTCCCATTGCCGGAAAAAATTCAGATCTCTCAGCATAGCTTATAAAGTCATTAATAATCCAGTGTCCTGACTAGTTTTCCAGCTTCATGCTCCATTTTTCCTGACAATGGATCTTTTAGCCAAATTGAGCTCCTAGTGGTCACATGAATACCTGTGCTCGTTCGGGTCAGCAAACATGGATTTGGCATCTGGAATTAACAGGTGCTGTATTAAATGTCTCATAGTACCAGTTATACGTTTATGTGTTTCTTTCCTCTTGGAATATGAGGTCTTGTCTCTTAATGCCTGGTACAAAGTAGGAACTCAATAATGATAGATGAATATATGAATGAGGTAATAGTGATATGTAAACTCTCTGTGTGAAGGGACCAAATAGCACCACTTCAGATCTCTCACAGATGAAATGTAGCATTAGGGCCAACACAGGCATTCAGTATATACCCATCATTGGATGAATTGTTTGCTAATGCTCAAGTCAAGGAGTCTAGAATGTGTACTTACAAAGAAAAATAAGCTTAGGATCCATAAATGTCTTTGCCCTTATTAAATGTATCATTTTTATTTTTTAAAGAATTATGTATTTTTTAGAGAAAACATAAGAGGGAGGGACACAGGGAAAGAGTGAGAGATTCCCAGGCAGATTCTGCACTGAGCACAGAGCCCAGTGTCGGGCTCAATCCCATGACCCTGAGACCACGACCTGAGCCGAAACCAAGAGTCAGATATTCAACCGTCTACATCCCCCAGGCACCCCTATGAAGTGCCTTATTGACTAAGTTTTTGGAACTGGTACTGGGCTTAAATATATGTCATCCTTTTTTGGGTAGAATTCTGAGTTTTTCAAGCAGTCATTTGCTGATGCGTACTGGTTATGAAGTGGTCTCCTTGGATTGATCCTATAGTAGATCATTCACATAATAGGTGATCAAGGGAGTAAGAGCAATACATGAATTAGAACATAGTTTAGAGATGAAAACCCACTTTGAACTCTTTTTTGGATTATCCATTAATATATTTTAAGTTGCATACTTTGGGCGGAGGTAGGTTTTAACACGTTAAGTGTAAATCTGTAAGACAGACTCACTAAAAGGTTTCCAGATAAAGTCTAAATGAGACGTTCTATTTTCTAGTGATGAGTAACATCCAGGAGAGATTACATCTATTCAGAAACAAAGTTGTCACATTGACATAAGCACAGCAGTTTCTCAAAGAGGACTTTCTGAATGACTCAGTCTTTACTCTAAGCCCCAAAGCTCTGTTACTGGATCTCTTGTCCACTGTCCCCTTTCACTGCTGGTAATTTTTGTGGTCTTGGCTGCTTCTAATCTCTAATGCCATATTCCTATCAGCCACCTTTTCAGCTTGCCATTCATTTTCTTTTAAGTTCCACTTTTTATTTAATTTTGTGATCTTTCTTCCTTGTTCCTGATTTTGTTGACAATGAAGCATTTCCAGCTATTTCTAGTCAACTACACATCTCTTTCCTTGTTTTTATTACTATTAAAGATCCACGTGCCTCTTATCTGGAAATAGCAGTATTGCCCATGGTTTTCTGATTTGCGGAGATCTGATGTGTGGAAGAGCAAGGTACCAGAGCATAAAAAACATGAAGATCTTCATCCATCAGACAGTAGATTTGCATATTCTTTTTCATCCTATTAGAAATAGAATCATTTTATTTAAGGAAAAGTTACTGCATTCATGGTCTAGTGAGGGAGACAAAAATTGTTTGTGATCACTAATTTACCTGTCCCTTCTATGCTAAAGCATAAATTACTCAAGGTGGGAACCATGCCATATTAATGTCTACTGTCCCCACCTCTTTATCTATGGATCTGTACATATCTATAAAGAGATATCTCTATATATTTATAGTATAAATAAATATAAAAATATAAATATACATCACACAACATCTGAGGCTCATTAAGTATTCAAGGTATGCTTCTGGAATGTATGAAAGAATGGTTGAATGATAAGATGTATGGCAAAGGTATTAGGGCAGTGGTCTTATTAGCATCACCTAAGGCTCATTTAAAATACATTCATACTTAGGTCTTCAAACTAAGTCAACTGCTATTTTTAGCTGGTTCCAAAATACAATTTTCCCTGTTTTTAACATCTCAGGAATCAATACTTCCTAATAATTGATGTGATAAGAAAGGAATTGTGCCATAATTCAATATGAAGTACGTTGCTTTCTTAGTTGCACATAAAATATACTTCCAATAGCCAATATTGTTAGATTGGATGAAAAACAGTAAATCAGTATCTCCCTAGGGAGTAGCCTGGGCAAAAATACCATCTAAAGTGCCACAAGTGAGTCTGATACATACTGAGAGTTATAGGCTCTGTATTAGGGGGCGTATATGAGGGAGAAATTACATGGGATCACTTTCCATCTCTTTTTGAATCATTAGCATGCTGCCTCGCCCTTTGTAGAAACCTCCTTTGCTGAATTGAGTGGAATTATTTGGGGCATTGGAGAAGTCATTGAAACTGTAGTACGTATATATAGTTTATACTATACATAACATGTTCTCTATCTACATACACATACATGCATACATGTGTACACACATATATACAGTGCTTGTTTCAGGCCTAATTGTGTTCCTGAATTTCAGAATTACCCATGACTTCGGTGATAGTTCTCTGCTTTACCATGTTCTGTTTGGCAGAATATGATGGAATTCAACGGAGGATGAAAATTAATTTGATGGACACTGTTTCATTCTATCATCAAGCATTAACGTATTTTGGAACATCTCCACTTAGAGATTACACAATGAAATACTTAATGTCAATTTACAATATCAGTGGAAAGACAAACATTGAAGGTTCCCCTTTGCAGGTTGGGACTCTAGATCTCTGATTGACAATATGAGTTATTTTTTATTTTCTGGTAAGTGGTTTAAATTTAGGTTTGGCCTTGTTATACCAAGTACAAACTCTCTGGTGCTTCCTTAGGTACCACATAGGCAGCGTCTTGATTTAAAGACAGTACTAGCCCATTGTTGGGACCTTCTTGTATCCTATTAAATCCAATCAGGTCTCTGCAGACCACATTTTACTGGCAGTTTATTGTAAAGAGGGCTGCCTCAGATTTTAAAGTTAATGTTAATTATGGAACGATGTCAGGGGGAGCAAACTGAAATGTCTTTAACCCATTTTTTAAAAGCAGGTCAAATTCAGCATCTGGAGGATAACTTGCAATTTGGTTGAAAATAATTGAACAGGTTTAACATGAAATTCAATAAAGGGGTCAGGGATATTCTAAGCTTAAAATTCTGAGATAAATTCATTTGGCCCAAGGCTCTTAAATTCATTTGGACCTCAGCTGTCTGCTAATGCCAAGTCCAAAAAGGTACCTGGATTTTCGTTTTTCAAGAATGTATCTGTCTTATTGAAAGAAGATTGTGCTGAATCATTCTTTATTTCTTTGGAAAAACATTTTAAAAAGTCAGTGGTCTCTCTACCATAAGTGAGGTTTGCTGAACTACAGTATAGTGTTATAGAATAGACCATGAGTTTGTACTTGCCCCTTCTAGGAAGAAGAAAGAAGAGCAGTGGAGGGAGAGTACTTAAGTCAGGTTCCCCAGAAGCAAATACTGAAGGAAGATTCTTTTTTTTTTAAATTAATTTATTTATTTTCAGAAAAACAGTATTCATTATTTTTTCACCACACCCAGTGCTCCATGCAATCCGTGCCCTCTATAATACCCACCACCTGGTACCCCCAACCTCCCACACCCCCGCCACTTCAAACCCCTCAGATTGTTTTTCAGAGTCCATAGTCTCTCATGATTCCCCTCCCCTTCCAATTTACCCCAACTCCATTCTTTTCTCTAACACCCCTTGTCCTCCATGCTATTTGTTATGCTCCACAAATAAGTGAAACCATATGATAATTGACTCTCTCTGCTTGACTTATTTCACTCAGCAGAATCTCTTCCAGTCCCGTCCATGTTGCTACAAAAGTTGGGTATTCGTCCTTTCTGAAGGAAGATTCTTAAGCAAGTAAAGTATTAAAAAAAAGTAGCCAGGGACACTAGGAAGGAAATGGGGCATCATGGAAGGAAAGCCTGGAGGGTTGCTTCAAGCTGACCCTTCAGGAGAACTCTGGGGTCATGCTCTAGGATTGTCCCAACCCACAGCAAGGTTGTTGAGGCTTTCTTGTTTCTGCCCACATCAACTATTGTTTAAGGATCATGAGGGGAGGAGGTCGGGCATTGGGGACATACATTCTCAGACACTACTGGTTAGATATGCAGGCAGAGCATTCAGAAAAGATCCTTAGATGCTCGCTGTTAAAGATGAAATTCAGGGAGTGCACAAAATGATAAAAAGGAACCGAGGGGGACCTGGGCAAAGCACTGGCCTTGTCCACTACAGAAAAGAGAATAAAAGGTGCTTTTCTCCCTGCCTCCCCACTCCTTGAGCCAAACTTCAATGGCTGGGGAGGGAGTATAACTGTATAGCTCTAGTAACTTCCAGATATGAGAGAAACATGCAAGGTGGGGTGCACATGCCAACCTGGGAGAGCCTGGCACAGTTAGGAGTGGGGACTGAGACATTTCCTCACGCAGATACAGATCTTGGGGTCAGCTTTTGTCTTCCATAGAGCAGGAAAGATGTCTAGACATTCCCACAGGCAGATGGACTGTATTGGGTTGTGCACCAATTGGGAGTGAGCAGACCTCAGGGTATAGAGCAGAACCAGTGTCATTCAAAGTGGAAAAAAAAAAAAGTTAATGAGGGGAGGGGGCTGGAAGCTCATAAGGCTAGGGGTGTAGAGATGCAAGTGAAGTGGGTGGCATCAAAGGAGCATAAAAAAACAACTTGGGGGTGGGAGTTTGGGGGAACCAGGCGGTGGGTATTAGAGAGGGCACGGATTGCATGGCGCACTGGGTGTGGTACAAAAACAATACTATTATGCTGAAAATAAATAAAAAATAAATTTAAATAAACAAACAAGTTGGGGAATCGGTCCCCTTTCGTTCCCTGCACTCTTACCTCTTTGTTTGGTTCTGTTTGCAGGGCTCCTTTCTGCTCTGGACAGTGAGAATGGCTAGGTAGGGCCTGGAGGAGGGGAGACAAGGAAGCAAGTTCTTTGGCCTAGTTCTGGACACTGAATTCAAGGGTGAATGACAAAGGGGACTTCAGAAATCATGAGCGGAGGAAGGGAGACAGGTTGGGGTTCTGGGCAGGTGCCCCAGCACACCACAAAGAGTGCGAGTGCATCCAGCTGTAGACTCCTTCCCCCTGCATGCCTTGGGAGCTGGCAGAGAGGGGTCGATGACGGGAAGGGGAGGGATGAGATGAGTCTGTCTCCCGTGTCGGTTTTTGCAAAGCCTTCCTTCTCTGGTTGACCTCAGATGCCTTAATCATAAAACTATCCCCTCACCTAGGCCAGTTTCACCTAATGCAGAACTATTCCATCTTGTCTGAACATATCAATCATCTCATTTCCTCAGTACTCTGATATGAGCTGGCTGGCTTTCTAACTAATTAACGGCAAGGTATTAACACCTTCCTCTCAGGCTCATAGCTTAATGGGTTTCTTTTGCCAAGGTTATTTGTAAAGGAGAAGGGTAAAATCCTTTTATCTTTGAAAAATTGTTTTTAACATTTTCTTATTACAAAAACACCTCAGGCACATTTTAGAAAACACATATATAGAAAAAAAAAAAAGAAATACCAATAATTGTATATCCCAGAGAAAACCATTTTTTTCCATTCTGGTGTGAGCCCCTTTCATCTTTTTATCAATAAAAAATATTGAAGACATAGAGGATATAAATATGTATATATGCTAAGGTCATTTGCATTTTAATGGAGTCTTGGTTGGCAGATAAAATTCTCAGTCATGGAAATGAATGCGTAACAGTGAAATATGTACTCTCCTCTCTGATTACATTGACCCTGTCCTCAGTGAGGCAGGAGAAAACCTTCTGTTTAGCCTGGGATTTTTATCCCATGTTGGATTGGCCTGGGCTGGGGGTTCAGGAAGTTTAGGTTGTAGGCGCAGAGTCTTCAACAACAGGCATTAAAAAGAATAAAGGGAAGGCAGATGGGAGGCAAGGTTGGAGCAACCCCAGGCCCGTCACGTAGTAGCTTTTCTTGCCTGGACAGGAATCCAAATCAACTTTTGCTCACTGTCAGCTAAGTTCCTCTGAAATTGCTTTCGTTCTTATATTAAAGTGCTCTAAGTGTGAAAGATTCAGAAACTCATTAGGCAATGCTTGACCCCTGTTGTAGATGTCAAAATTTAATGTGTTCAAGGAACAGGCAGGTTATGTATCATAGGCTGGGTTCTCTGGGACACTGACTCTGAGATGGAGTTTAGTGAGCAAAATGTTTTTTTGGGAAGTGCCCTGGACAATAGCACTTGTGGAAGCGAGGGAATGAAGCAGGGTTAGGCAGGAGGAGAACTGAGTTACAACGCATATTGATAACCTCATCCAACCTCACTAGGGCTCTGACATTGGAATGGCCTATTAGAATCATTCTGTGTTAGGCCAAGATGACCTGGCCTTTATCCCTTTCTTCCCTATGATCAGCCGTGGGCATGACTTTGGGAGAGAGAGCATTCTAAAGTTCAGGCAAACCCTGAAGGATCTCACAGTTGGTTGGGACAAGTCCTCCCAGGAAAGGGGACCTGGACAGTTCATCTCAGTGTCTATCATATCATGTAGGTGGACACAAGATGGTCTGGTATGCTGGGGCTAGTGGTAAACTTGGGGAGCAAGGTTCAGGCTACAGCCAAAGATGTTCAAATTCAATTTGTAAAAGGACTGTGCTGGCCAACCAGAATGTATTTTGGGGTAGGTTCTGGACTTGTCCTCTTATTTAGAACCTCTCTGCTCTAGAGAGAAGGCAGTATCCCAGCTCCAGCACTTGCTATAGGACCTGGGCTGATTTATCGAGCTTCTGTATTGTCTCAGTTGAGTCATCTGAAGAGTGGGGATAATAATTCCATTTCTTTTGAGGAGTTGTTATGAAAACTTAAATGGGTAATTTGTGCAAAGCACTAAGTGTTAGGCATGTTGTTAGCAGTTGTAATAAATGTTACTTGCTTATATAGTAATTAGGATACTGGTTGTCACCTTCAGATTATCTAGAAGCTCCTGGGGTTGATGACTCCGTGACCCTCAAGTCTTATTCTTATCACCCATCTCTCCTGGTCTCACAAATCTGGTCCCATTGGCCTGTTGGATTTTCCCACTGGATTCCAATTAACCTGAAAGTCAATGTACCCAATTAAAATTTAGGATCTGTAACTCCTTCCTAACCCTGGCTCTCTATACTCGCCTCCTCTCAAATCAGAATTTCAGTCCCCAAACTGGGATCTTTAGAGCTATCCTTCGTTTCCTTCCTTTCTCTCCCAATCTTCCAGATTCTGATAGTCACCAAGATCTCCCTGTAGACTCCATCTTTTCCTGCTGAGTTTCTGAAATCCTCCTTCTTTCATGTCTTACTTTTGCTCTCATTCCTGTGTCCACTCTTGATGAACTCAGTTTCATTTTCCAGATGACTTTCAAAGAGATTTTTTTTTTTTTTTTTCAAAATGACGACTACTTTCTTATTGCTTCCAGCAGGGATGCTAATCTCCTCAAACTACTTTTTGTGATCTAGATTCAACCTACACACCAAGCCTCACCTTGTGCCATGTACCCACAGGAGTCCTTATTGCGGTACTGATCTCTCGGCAGTCCTGGGAATGTGCCCTGTTCTCCCACAGTTCAGTGCCTTTTTACGCATGATTGCCTTCCTCTGGAAGGCCTGCCTCTACTCTTACCTTCACTCTGAATTGTTATTTATCTACAAACTCTTAACTCCTATATTAATGAATATTAATATATTGGGTTGGGAAAGAGATACACACCTCCTTTGTGATATCTCCTCTGGCCCTGTTCGGACTTAGGCATTCTCTTTTTTCATAAATCTCTATCATTCATTTATTTGAAGTTTATCTTTTCAGCTGATACTTACCAAGTTCCTATTGGATGCCAAGAAATCTTGGTCAATGCAGCCATTATAAGTTGTTACATGTCTAGTAAACTTGTGAGGTTTGAGTTTCTTAATGGTGTGTTCTTAGCACCCAGCATAGTGCCCAGCATGTAGCAGGTGCTCAATTAATGCTGTTCATATAAATCAAGATATGGTTATAGTTCCTAAATAGAAAATCAAGACATATGGTCTGGCCAAGCATTTTTTCTTATTAGTGGATGTATTTATGTAGAATTCTGTTAAAAATTAATTTATTCTGTTGGCTGTGTTGAAAACAAGAAGCCATGAAATAGAACAAGTTCCCCAAAGTCATTTACTCTGATTACAGAGTCACTTTCTTTGGGCAGAATTGGAGCTCCCCTGGGACCTTGGTATTCTGTGAGTCCATGAGAATTGGGGCTCCTTCCTCTTTTATACCCTATTCCTTTAAGGACTGGAGTCTGTCCTGGTCCAAAAATGGTACAGATGTTGATTTTTCATATGGCTTTCCAAGAATCCAAATTTGTGTTGCACTATTTTATGTAGGCCAGTTTCATAAGAAGAAAACATTTCCCACCCTCTTATTTCACCTTTCGTTCTTTCTGCTCTTGAACTTGTCTTTTTATGTGTGGGCTATTTCAAGATCTACTTTAATCCCAGGTTTGCTGTGGCATATATAAACTGGATAGCCATTTGAGGCAGAATGACTAGAAAAGAACAGAGATGCGCTCTGTTAATGCTCAGAATCCCTCCTGCCCCAGCCTCACCACACAGAGCTAGAGCAAAGTGAATCTTACCGGTGATCGCTTTAAAGACAATGCTTCACTCTGCCCAGTGGTCAGAATCCCAGACTGAGGCAACGGGAGTGGTTTATTTCAACTGTGAGCCCTGTGTTTCTGGACTGGAGGTGAGGCATGAGGCAGTCATGTGGGGCAGAGGGTGGTAGGCAAGTGCCCAGAAAACATCAGTCTCTCCTGACTTTTAGCTGGTCTTTTTTTGCCCCTCCTTTTCAACAGAACTATCATTATGGAAAGATACAGAACCGAGAAGTTGCTATTAATGTGACATAACTAATTAGTGATCTAAGGAACTTTGAAAGCACAGTGAGTTCTGTAACAAGATGACGTTTACATTAAAAATGATACTGGGCTGGGGAAATGTACTAGACATGCAGTTTATATAAGGAAAGAACATCCTTCTCTGACATAGGTTCCAGAAAGTAAATGGGCTTTCTTTGATGGACAGGCGACTGGTTCACATCCCAGGCATAATGCTGTAATCAAGAATTGGCATCTCTCCCTACTTGCTTGTTATCTAATATTTTTCATAATATGCATTCATCAGGGAGTTCATTCCCCACAAACTAAAGCTTTTGTCACTCTGTCATTCTGGATGAAAATGGTTAGTTGTATTATGCAGTAATCTGGTCATCTTTTTTATAGACATTGATCATTATCAATTCATTTCAGACCAAGATTTATTGATTTTGTCTCTGAGTTAAAAATGTCCCCTGTTGGAAAATGTATTTATAAGCCCTGATTACTAAATCTTTATGAATTTAAATAATTTTTTAAAAATCTCTTCTGGGTTTATATGGTCCTTCTGGGAAACCCTCACATCACTTTATTAAAGGGGGGGCAAACAGAGATAGATTCCCTTATATTGCCCTTTATGTTTTAGGGTCAAGGACATCTGCCTTTTGTTTTTGTTTGTTTTTAATACATGTTTTTAGTAGATATTACATGCATATGGTGTGAAATATACAAGTTACAAAATCACATATAATGAAAATTAAGCCTTTAAGAAAATTAAACCACCTAGTTTTTCTATACTTATTTAGAGATATCTACCTATTATCAATATAAACTTCCAGAAATATTCAATGTATACCAAGAATATAAAATATATGTATTTTTTTTAATAATTATTTATTTAACAGAGATCACAAGTAGGCAGAGAGAGGAGGGGAAGCATGCTCCCTGCTGAGCAGAGAGCCCGACGTGGGGCTCGATCCCAGGACCCTGAGATCGTGACCTGAGCCGAAGGCAGAGGCTTTAACCCTCTGAGCCACCCAGGTGCCCCTGTAATATGTTTTTAATATGGAAGAATAAAGCTTTGGGTCTTTCACTTAATAATAGCTGTTGGGGTTGGTCGTAAACATTACTGCTAATCACTATTTCCACTGCTCATTTTGGCTAAAACAGTAGAAGGCACTTCTCCAGAATTTTCTATTTAGATGATCATGTGATTTGCTTTATCCAATAAATCATAATCAGAAGTGACATATTACTTCTGGGTAGAAGCACTTAAGCAGGTACATAATTCTCTTTTACCTTCTCCCCCCTGCTATTATGATTTTGATGTTCTAGATGAAGAGCCCATTTTGTATGATTAAAAGAATACAGGGGCACCTGGGTGGCTCAGTGGGTTAAAGCCTCTGCCTTTGGCTCAGGTCACGATCCCAGAGTCCTGGGATTGAGCCCTGCATCGGGCTCTCTGCTCGTTGGGGAGCCTGCTTCCTCTTCTCTCTCTCTGTCTGCCTCTCTGCCTACTTGTGATCTCTGTCTGTCAAATAAATAAATAAGATCTTTAAAAAAATAAAAAAATACAAAGTTTGATTGCGTTAAGCTACTAAAGTGTTAGGTATATGTTTGTTACTGCAGTATGACCTAGGCTATCCCGGATGATATAGAGTACAAGCTCGAGTATTTTATTAATATGTATAGAGCTACCTCAGTCTTTTAAACAGATACACGAAAATTGACTGTTTGGAGGTATTATAATTTACCTAAACTAGTTGCCTCTTGATAGACATTTAGTGTGTTTCTAATCTTTTGCCATTACTCTGAAAATGTTGTTGTTTTAGAGCTGGATCCATTTTGATGCTTCTTCTTAGAATGAGGTGAGATCTTGAACCAGTTATTTGCAGAAGGGATATGTGTGTCCTGGGCACACTGAGAGGACATTGTCATATTCAGGTCGTATTCAGGCTAGCAAGAATTCTTCCAGTTTCACAGTAACATTCTTTTCGTGAGGTGGAGTAGTTCTGTATAGGCTAACGTAGAACTTTTCTTCCTTTCAGCCAACAAGAATGAGCAGCTGTATCTACCCTGACTCACAGATTGCTTCCTGCAAACATGGCATGGTTATCGATCTCTCATTTAGCTTTGAACCTCACTGTTTCTTCTCAGTGTCATTCCTGATCCACAGAGCTTGTTCTAAACCAGGAATTATTTGTTCTGTCCATCTATACATGTCATTTACTATACAGCACCTGGGCTTTGCTCCTTTTGCTGAAATTCGTAGTCATAGGCCTTCTCTTGCAGCTTCTTCCTACACCCATGTTTGATGCTCTCTGCTTTTGGCAGTTACTCCTCCCGTTTGGTATCTGGGGCTACGTATATCTTCTAGTTTCATCAGAGATGTGATTTGCTTTGTATTTCCTATTGTTTTGGCTTTGGAGTGAGCTGGACCCATGCTGAGCCCATGCAGAGGCCAGGAAAGCTCATTCTAGTGTAAGGACCTGTCAGCCAGCTTTTTTGATTGTGATGTAAGTGCCTGACATTAAGCTTTTGATTGCTGATTGCATCTGCTTCAAAGATATCCCTCTTGAATAAACACATGGCCGGCTACTCGACGAGGTAAAGAGCCAGGCTGCCCCACCCATGAAGTTCCTTTTTTGTTAGAAAACTCTGGTCTGGGCACCTGGGTGGCTCAGTGGGTTAAAGCCTCTGCCTTCGGCTTGGGTCGTGATCCCAGGGTCCTGGGATTGAGCCCCGAGTCGGGCTCTCTGCTCCGCGGGGAACCTGCTTCCTGCTCTCTCTCTCTGCCTGCCTCTCTGCCTATTTGTGATCTCTGTCTGTCAAATAAATAAATAAAATCTTTAAAACAAACAAACAAACCAACCAACTCTGGTTGCCTGACCACTTCCTTTTCCCTTCTACTGTTCTTAATTCCTGCTCTTAGGTTTTACACTTACCGATAAAGAGCGAAGTCACAAAACCCTAGGCACACTGCCCACAACTGTAGTAAAAACAGAACCCCAAGTTTCTCCCTGCGCCACCCTCCCTCATTCCAACCTTGCTGTTTGGCTCTGAGTGAACCCTCCAGGACTTGGGAGTAGCAAACCCTGTTTTTGTAAGTTCCCTGATGATGGTTGTTGCTGAAGGTATCTTGCAACCATAGTTAACAACCACAAGGGGTGGTCCAGCCCCAGCCATGGCTCCAGAAGGGGAAAGGTCTATGGGGATCTGCTTTGGGTCCAGGTGAGCACCTCCAGGCACCTTCAGTGGGAAAGCACATCTAACTCTAGGCAGAGAGTGGGACAAAACACTCTTGTAACTCAGGGTTATTCGTTTAAACAGTATGACATTTGCAATTTTGGTAATAAAAAATCATGGAAGACCAACAATTTTGTTATGGCTCAACCTATTAATATAATAGGAAGAGTTTATATTCATGGCAGAAAACTTAGTGCTCCTTCTGCTGAACACAAGGGGCAGAGTCGTTCCTTCTGGCAAGGAGGACTGGCATGACAGTCTCTTATTTGAAATCCCAGGCTTTGTTCTACTTGGCATGAAGCAGGGGGGAAGGACAAAAATTGTATTTTTTTTCAGTCCTAAGCAACTATGTTGACACCGTGGTTTATGTTTTCTCTAATTTCTTTCAAGACCAACTGTAATATCTTTATAGAGAGCATGTCAATATTTGTTTCCAAATGACAGCATTCTCTAAGTTACACCGTGCTCCTCACTAGAAATTGTTAAATAACAAATGCTGGAATCCTGCACGGGGGTGACAAGTAAAGTTTTTTCATGGTGTGACCCAAGAAATAGCAATATAGCAATTGACTTCTACCCGGCGGTGTTTGTTTGTTTGTTTTGGCTAACATCCCGTCTAGTGGTTTTCCTCCACCAGCTCACACCCAGGGAAAATGCTTTCAGCGCCGTGGAAACAGTACCCAACGAAGACGTTTCTGAGGCACACAGAAACTAATGTTCCAGTAGAGGTTGTATATTCTGCTCAGCAGCTAGAAAAGACTGCAGGAACTATAACTGAGTAAATACAGGTTATTACTCTGTCCTTGAACAGATGGCCTCTTAGTTTTCTGGACCCCACTCGCTTAAGTGAAAAGGTCTGTTCCTTGGGGGCAGTGACTAAGGAAAAGTGACATCCATTTTCATCCTACACTACCATTTCAAAGTTGACCTCATCTCTGCCCCAACTCAAGTCCACTGTCCCTGAGTTTGTTAGATTGCGGTGTAGCAGCATGGGGTGTGCTCCTTCTGTAGCCCCTCAGCATCACTGTCCGTAAACAGACAGTTGCTTCTTATTGCAAGACTTGTATCAGGCTTTCTCTGGCTCCCAGGAGTGTGCTTGGCCCTTACATGGGGCAGACCAGAAATGCTGGAAAATTAACACTCCTGGGAGCAGCCTGCAATCAGTAACAGATGGGAGCTGGGGGGTAAATACCCCAGAGTTCTTGCCTCTGCGGTAGGCAGCCCCTGAGGTGGGCACACCCCTGAGGTGAGTTCTGTGAATTTCCCAGAGTTCCCCAGTAGGAAGGGTTAACTTCCTGCTCATTAATATTTCTATCTGAGCTTCCTTTCCTCCTCTTTCTCATCTCTCCAATCCCTTATGGTGCTTTCTAGCACCTCTCCCAGGTTATCTCACAGTTCTAGAGGCCAGAGTCTGAAATCAGGGGTTGGTTGTTTCTTGAGGGATCTAAGGGTGAAGTTGCTCCCTGCTTCTTTCCAAGCTGCTGGTCATTGCCAACATTCCCTGGCATCCCTTAGTTTGCAGGTAATTCATTCCATTCCTAGTTTCCATCTTCACATGGCATTCTCCTCTCTGGGTCTGTGTGCCTTCTTCTCTTATAAAGATACCAGTCACATCGGAATATGACTAGTCCAGAATGAATGAACTCATCTTAATTTGATGACATCTACACATTCACAGGCACTGGGAGGTGGAGCTTCAGCATAGTTTTGGGGGGAAGCAATTTGGTCTGCAACACCTGGAGCCCATGTAAGAGACTAACCTGAGATGGATGTTCTCCAGGATGATGCTTGGCCTTCTCAAGATCTGCTATCCTCTCTGCTTCCAGAACAGTCACTAGGAAGGATTACCTTTCAGCATGGCCCATGTAGGGGCAGACTTTCTCTGATATGAAAAGCAAAAGATTATTAATCAAAAGAACTTCAGGACAGGGTTCATATATAGTAACAAGAACAAAAAATTAAGTTTGGGAATTGATCTTGAGGGTTTGGACCATAAGGCTGATCTGGGACAACATTTGACATAGTGCAGAATTTAATAAATTGGCAAGGGTCTCTTTGTAGCCAGTCTTCATATGCTGATAGGATGGACCCTTGAAATATGGAAACTACATCAGGATCCAGTAAATGAGGTGGACATGCTGGAACTGCCTTGATAGGTCTTGAAGAAAGAGGTCAAGTGCTCAGAAAGCTGCATCTGTTAAAATAAGAACCCTAATGTGGAAATAGAACCAGATAATTAAGGAATAACACAATTTGGGCAAATCTCGTCAGGCACCTTTCTCTTTATTCCATTAAAGTTCCCCTCAATTCATTATTGTGGAGGATAAGAATTAGTACCAAAGACATATCGTAATTAGAGCTGTGTATTCCTTAAAACTTTATTTATAGAATCAGAAAAACTGCCCTGTATGTCCCTGCTGGTGGGGAGCTATGTCATGTTACTGAGGTCCTCCAACTCTTTTTATTGTTTTTATTTTTATTTATTAAAAATTTTTTTTTCTCCAATTCTTTTTAGAGGGTTTAGAGTCAGAGCTGAGTTTTGCAAAAATTCTATCAGCCCCCTTACCACCTGAAATGTGATATGATCTCTCTTAGCTACCATCTTGGGATCAGGAAAGATGTATCTATGATCTCCTTGTGCACCACGGATTCCTGGTAGAGACCTGTGGGCAGGAGGTACCAGGTCAATCAAATGTCCAGCTTCTTGGGCTTACAGCCACAAAAGCCACTTTCCATGCACACATTTCCCTGCATTTTCAAATGCCTTTTAGCTTCCTCCTAATCCCCGAGTTGAAGGCAGCTGCTTTGCTTTCATCGCATGTGCTGATGCATTTATTAAAAACTTTATTCTGACCTCTATTAAGTGCTACATTTATGATTTACTATAGAGAATCCTATTCTGCAGAAATAAATGAATGGAAGATCATAATCTGCTTTTCGACTGCGACATGGGATCTTCAGTTACAGCCTGTGTGGCCGTTGTTGTGGAGGGAAAATTAGTCCCTACTGTGAGAGGAAGGAGGCTCCTGCCTGTTACAGCTGAACCACCGGGGCCTGGGAAATGCAGAGACAACTTAATTGAACAATTGGTTCAGCGACGATAGAGTTTTACATTTTCTCAACAAGACCATCAATTACCATAAAAACAGAACATACTGTGTTTCTCGAAGAATCTGAAGCAATACATAGCAATTAGGGGATGGGATCTATTGTGCACCGAGCTCAAAGGAAGAGGAAATGCGAATTCCACAGGAGTTTATGGCAACTCAATTCACTTTCATGCAAGGATCCTCCTTGCAGAAATTGATCACTGCTTAGTTACTGCTTTTCTGTGCCATCTAGAGAATTTGAGGCGATGCTTGGACCCTGATGCCCTCTTGCCCAGTTCCCCTTGCACAGCTTGCCACACTTACTCTTGACTCGGTGACTCCCACATGGAAGCTGCCAGCCAAAGCCTCAGGCGAGATGCTGCCTGCAGAGCTCCCAGGATGAGCGGGCTGATGGCACTGATTACGCAGCAGGCAGCCTTCTGAGACCTGGGGCAGTGAGTGCTCAGTGGTTTCTAAGTTGTCTGGAAGGGCCAGCGCTGCCACACCTGTCGCTGGCAGCTCAGTGAACATTCAGCACATAACTCACCCATCAACTAAAACATATACTAAACGAACTTAATTATTTAGATTAAGATGAAGGAGGCTGAACACATAACCTTAAAAAGGGCTCTGTTGAACTCCTTATGGATGGAGCTACAGAAGGCTGTTAGGAGATAAGCAGATGTTTAGCTTTTTGTTATCATCATTGATGACAAAATAGAATCTTCCCCAGTGCTTATGTTTGTAGGTATCCTCACGGCCAAGTCAAATAATAATAGCCAACATTTATCAAATGTTTGTTATATGCTCGGCATGGCCTATTTTAGTAGTATTAATTTATTTAACCCTATGCCAAACCTGTAAGATAGAGATGATTATTATCCACACTTCCCAAATGAGAAGCTAAGTCAGAGTGGTCAAACGGCGTACCTGAGGCCAGGCCGTAGGGAGAAGCTGGGATCTGAACCCAACGCCAGCTCCAGGGAACCTTCCCTACCAGAACAATGCAGCTACCTCCTAGGTAATGGCAGTCCCTTTTACTGCTTTTTCTGAAGTGATTTGCTCACGGTATTGTAGCACTGAGCTCAAAATACCAAGGTCGTGGGGGGTAATCCATCCGAGTTAGTCATTCTCTTCCACAGCCTTCGATTGCTTTGTGAAGGCTGGTTATGTGCTCCCTGCCGGAGCGGCGGTGAGAGGGTGACGGTGGTTCGGAATGGCTCCATTTCCATTACCAGAAAAATGACTCCAACTGTACGCTCAGTGAGAGTAGGTAGGGTCCCCTTTAATTTTGTATTGCTCTCCTAATTCTCAAATTCAACAGCTAAATGGAAACTTTCAGCTCTGTGCTTTCCCTTTAATGGGAAAAGGCTGAAATCATAAAGGATTCAGTGTGAGATGAGAAAGGCACGTCAGACGAATGGCAATTTCTTTTTAAGATTTTATTTTGTTTATTTATTTGACAGAGAGAGATCACAAGTGGGCAGAGAGGCAGGCAGAGAGGAAGGGAAGCAGGCTCCCTCCTAAGCAGAGAGCCTGATGTGAGGCTCGATCCCAGGATCCTGAGATCGTGACCCAAGCCGAAGGCAGAGGCTTTAACCCACTGAGCCACCCAGGCGCCCCCAAAACGACGGCTTCTGATTGAGAGAAGGCCTATCCATTATTAGCTCAAGTGGAGAAAACAGCGAGACTGGATGAGGAGGCTAAGAAAATTCCAAGTATTAGGGCCTTAAGGGATTACAATGCAATACTCTCTTTTCCCCTCCTCCAGTTCCAAATTGGGTGAAGGACCAAAGCAAGAGAAAGGCAGAAGCCAGGAGACAGCCTTGCATTAGACAAGCATTTCTACCGAGTCATTGGAACAGCAGCACAGATGCAAGTCAGCTGCACATACGGGCTCCTTACTGTGCTCCTAGGAGAGCAACCCTAAAGACTGCTAGCTGTCTGGAGCCCTGCTGGCTCTGAATGAGAACCCAGAGAGGGTTGAGTGGTGCATGCCCTGTTCATTTTTCTAGACCCACCAGTCACATAATGCACTTCTCCCGGGTATTGGCGGGGGAGGGAGGAGCAGGATGAATGACCAGCAGGGTTCATGTAGCTGCTGTTCTTCTCAGTGGGCACAAAAGGAAATGAGGAGGGGACAACCAGTGCTGGTTTTTGCTAACCCTGGTCAAGTTCTGCATATATGGTAACATATACAATCAAGTAGTAGGGGCATGTTTACAGATATAGTAAGACTAAAACACGAGAATATATAACAGAGCCACAAACATTGGAGGGCTAATAGGCCTCTGGACATCCTCCCCAGCACGGCCTAGCAGCAATGCTCTGAGCATTAGATAAAAAGTTATGTTAGGGGTACCTGGATGGCTCAGTGGGTTAAAGCCTCTGCCTTCAGCTCGGGTCATGATTCCAGGGTCCTGGGATCGAACCCCACATCAAGCTCTCTGCTTGGTGTGGAGCCTGCTTCCCCTACACCGCCCCCCACCCCACCTGTCTCTCTGCCTACTTGAGATCTCTGTTTGTCAAATAAATAAATAAATAAAATCTTTAAAAAAAAAAAAAAAAGTTATGTTAGTAGAAGGGATGACGCAATAGTCCAAAAACTTTAGCTTTGGAAGAAGAAAATAATGTTTCACCTTTTCCCTCCTTTCCAGTTGTTGGAGACTGTGGAGGTACAAATGGAGGATTTTGAAATAAGATCATGTACAAAATACCCAGTGGAGGACAAGTCATTTAAAAAAAAAATAAGTTCCCAGTGGTCTTAGATGGACTAGAGTTGATTGGCCAATCTAGATCTAGAGGAAGATGCCCCAAGAAGGTATTTGGATTCTTCAGCCTTGTGCAGGAGGTGGAGGGTGGACCCAGATTCGTTACCTGGGGAATTTGGGGCTCCTTCCGATATTACTGGCTCAGTGTTGTAATTGTTATCTCTAATTCTTTTTTTTTTTTTTTAAGATTTTATTTATTTATTTGACAGAAAGAGATCACAAGTAGATAGAGAGGCAGGCAGAGAGAGAGAGGGAAGCAGGCTCCCTGCTGAGCAGAGAGCCCGATGCGGGATTCGATCCCAGGACCCCGAGATCATGACCTGAGCCGAAGGCAGCGGCTCAATCCACTGAGCCACCCAGGTGACCCTGTTATCTCTAATTCTTATATACTTATTTCCCCAAAACTCTGTATAGTAAGCTTGTCTGTAGATATTTTAGCCAATTCCTAGCAGTGGTATAGAGGAGCTAATGGTAAGAATTGACATGTTCCACAAAACCAATTGTCTAGAGAATATAGGTACGCTGAAATTAACACGGTTCTTCACAAACGATAGTAGATCCAAATGCTGTTTTGTTGATTATGCAGAGCTGGGCTTAGAACTACCAAGGTGCGCTTGGCTCAGAGACGAGAGTACTGTCACAGTCTCACCCCTCTGTGCTTCAGGTTCCTGTTTACAGAATAAATGCCTATGTCTACAGGTGTCTGATGTTGCTTGGAAGAAGGGAAATATTATAACAAGGGTTCCCTATGGTAGTGTAGAAAAAGTCTTTATAAATTTTATTTTATTTTTAGAGATTTATTTATTTTGGAGAGAGAAAGAGAGTGAGCACTAGCACATTAGCCAGGGGAGGGGCAGAGAGACAGAGAATCTCAAGCAGACTCTGTGCTCAGTGTGGAGCCCGACCCTGAGCTCATGACCTGAGCTGAAATCAAGAGTCAGACTGAGCCATCCAGGCACCCCATATATAAAAAAATTATAAATTTTAAAAATTATTTTTATTAACATATAATGTATTATTTGCTCCAGGGGCACAGGTCTGTGAATCATCAGTCTTACACAATTCACAGAGCTCACCATGGCATATACCCCTCCCTAATATCCATCCCCCAGATGTCTTATCCCTACCCCGCCCCCCACAGCAACCCTCCGTTTGCTTGACTTTATAAACTTTAAATGCCGATTTAAAAACATTTGGCTTTGGACACCTCTTTGGGGGTGATTATTTCTTTTTGAATGCCCTATCTTCCTGCTCTAGATGTGTCTTCTTAGGCCCTCCTATTAGGCCTTACGTAAGGATCCCAGCAACTGCTCTCCTCTTCTTTCTGTCCTCACCTTAAGAAACCATACAGGGCCAAGTTGTGGTTAGCAAATCCCCAGTGGGTTAGGCAGGTTCCTATTCCTTATTGCATCACCGAGAGTGTTTTCTTAGATCATCTACATTGTCATATGTTGCGTCTTGTTAGGATTAGTGGGCAGAGATGTACACAGTATGCCAGCCCTCCCTTCTACTTTTCCTTTGGGGGGAGTTGGTGGAATACTGCAAATTGCAGAAAGAGAACTCCCATGTTGCAGTCTCCCGCTCACAGCGTGAAAGCTGCCAGAATAGGAAGTGGAACTGAACTGCCAGGCTGTTGAGGTCCAAGATATAGGAGGAGGTTCACTGCAGCCATCCAGCTTGGTCCTGAGACCCTGAGACACAGGGCTCTCCAGCTAGGACACTGGGCCTTTTCATGACATCAGCCCTTGGGTTTATGCAGATATGTTCTTAAACTCATTTGACTAATAATAATTTTTAAAAGTTGGATTTACACAAAAAAAATTTTTCCTTATTTTATTGGATCCTCTCAATGACTCTAGGACATATTTATCATCCTTTTATGGGGCTGGAGGTGGGGAGGAATACTGTTTCAAAGAAATGAATCCAAAAACCATATAAGCCAGTGAATGAGGAAACCAGGACTAAAATTCAAGTTTTCTGATTCCAAATTCTGCCGCCTTTTTATGAAAGCCACTTCCTCCCTTACCATGATGATTTTAAGTAAACTGAAATATTAGGCCATATTCAACTTCTAATAATGGATAATGGATTTTTTTTTTTTTTAATTAAGTAGGCTCAAGGTGGGGCTTGAACTCAAGACCCTGAGATCAAGAGTCAGACACATAACTGACTGAGCCCCCCAGGCACCCTGATAATGGATACTTTTTGAGCACATACTATGTTCCAGGCTTTATGCTCAATTATTTCACTGAGTCCCCACACAAACCCTGTGAGCCATGTACCATCATCATCCCCATTTTACAGACGGAGAGATAAAAATCCTAACCAAAGTCACATGGATTGTAAAGGGCAGAGTTGGGATTTAGACCCTAGTCTTGGGACCCGGAAGCTCAAGCTCTTAATTACAGCATTATGTTGCCTTCTGGAGATCTGGTTTAGTCTTGATGACATTGAGAGTCGCCTTTGTAGCCAGTAAGTGAGAAATTGGAGGGCGGAGTCCCCTAGGTGCCTGGAAAACACAGTAATGGATCCTTGAAGAACTAGAGGGCAGGCAAGGCTCACTCAGGCACATGTAATCTGATCTGCTGATGCAGGAAAGTATGTGCTGTACTGTCCTGGGGCAAAGCCCAGGAGCGTGCAAAGACTTCTAGCTTTTATCTTTTAAAGGCAATTAGAAGACAGAAAGGCTGCTTTGGAAACTATAAACTCATGAGCTGATTTTAAAACCACCAAGGACAAGTTGCCATGTCTGAGAGTGGATAGAAAGTAACTCAACACCTCTGGTTAGTTACTTGTTTGTTTCATTGTAGTGCTAGAGAAATGGCATTTAGT
Source organism: Mustela nigripes (assembly GCF_022355385.1). Lineage (NCBI taxonomy): Eukaryota > Metazoa > Chordata > Mammalia > Carnivora > Mustelidae > Mustela > Mustela nigripes. Next base: position 138,799,086 of record NC_081559.1, read on the forward strand.
ATTTTCTTTTCTTTTCTTTCCGATTTTTTTGTTTTGTTTTAGGATTTAAAAATCTAAAGTATTATCTTGGATTGTATTTTGTATCTGTGTGATTTTTTTTTTTAAGTGAAGTTGCTTCTTTTACTCCCAATATAGACTCATTATTATAGCAACAAAGAGCTTCAGCAATAAGATATTTTCTTGCTGTCTCTTAGCAATGATGCTTGCTGTGGGAAAATTTCTAGGGAGCCTCAATTACAGTGAACCTGGGGAAAACATATGACTTAATTTTTTTTTTAAACCAACTTGAAAACGTTGAGAAAGTGCAACTCCTACACATACTGGTTCACTCTGGCCTCTGCTCTGAACTCTGCCTCAGGTTCCTGACATTAGTGTGTCATGCTGTACCTGTTTGATTAAACTGGTGTTGCAGTTAGGTTTTGGAGTGTCTAAGAAAGTAGGAGAAGCATTTTGTTTTAGAAAATTAGGAAATACAAGTTTTCACTGTAGGTTGACTGTATGATTTATTGCGTAAGCCACGATGCCTTTGCAAGCCACCATGCCTTTGTGAGCCAGAGGGCACTGTGCTTAGTTCCCCCGGCACAGCAGCCTAGGTCATGACTATCGCAGAGAAATGGGACGTATGGTCACCCAGCTTTCCTGAGTCATGCTTTGTAAGGAACAAGTTCTATAAGCCAAATACCATTTGTTGTCACGGATTACCTGTCCCGCCTGTCCCGTGGTTTTTTTTTTTTTTTTTTTTTTCAGATGAGCCACACAAGTTATCTACGGATCATCTGAATACAGACATAACCTTCACTGTTCTGCTGCCCTGACATCCTTGCCAGGTCACCCTGCCTGGGTGGTTTGCTTCTTTGACGCACACTGTGGAGGAGTAGCCATCCCCTGAGTGTGCTGCCCAGGGAGCCAGAGCCGGTGGGCGGCTCACTGCCCCAGCTCGGGGAAGTCAGAAGTCACAGCCTCAAGCCTTGTTGCTGTTCTTTTAGAGCTGCGCAGATGTAAAGAAATCCTTTCCTTCTGTGAACCCCAGGTTTCCGTTCTGTGGAATGGCAATAATGATGATATGTACTCAAGCTATCTTTTGGGTTTACTGTGAGGACCAGTACGTAGAAGTTCGTGGTAACCAATAGTACTATACAAATACTGGTTATTAATTCAGTGTTGCTTTTACCATTAACTAGCTGAGCAACACAGGGCAAGCGATTTCACCTTTCCATACCTCCTTCCTCTTTATCTGTGGAGAGAGGAAAATTATATCTCCTTCTCCAAAGGACTGATTAAATATATAGAGTACTTATTCCAAATAAACATGATTTAGCTTCTCATTAAATTGCACTGTTTCTGGAACTTTGTACCTGAGTGATAAACGAACTCTTCTTCTCAGCCTAGTTGTCAAGGAGAGGAGCTCTTACTGTCTTAAATGCCTTGCTTCAGGCGAAAGAACTCCAGTAAACCACGCGGACCCCTGTGGAGGCTCCAAGGCAGGAGTGTGGATGCTGCCTGGTGCAGGAGGATTCAGGGGACGGGCGCAGGAGTGGCAGACTGCGAGCCTGCCAAGAAACAGCACAGGGAGCGCCTTCCCTCACACGGCTAAAAATACTGCCGGGAAAGTAATTTCTCTGGTCCTATTTTAGAAACCAGAGACAGATCCACCATATTCATATTTGGATCCTGGTCAGCCTTCTGGTTTGAGTTTTAAATTTCAAGAGAGGAGGAGGGTTAAAACAATCTGTGTCATTTCAGAATCAAAATTTGAAAATACCATTAAAAAAGATATGTGTTGGACATTATTTATGTAATTACTAGCAGTTTTTCTTAAAGATTTTATTTATTTGATAGAGTACAAGCTGGGGAGGGGAGGGACAGAGGGAGAAGCACACTCCCCACTGAACAGGGAGCCCAAAGCAGGACTGGAGCCCAAAGCAGGGCTCAGTCCCAGGACCCTGAGATCATGACCTGAGCCAAAGGCAGATGCATAAGTAACGGAGCCACCCAGGTGCTCCTTTATTAGCAGGTCTTTTTTAAGGCTTTATTAGAGATATTCAAGATGTATTAGTGACAGAGTCCTTCCAGTTATGTACTTATTTGTATAAGTCATTGATTATATAGATATCTAAATTTATTTTTTACTTTAGATTTATAGGAGTGCCTGGTTAGCTCAGCTAGTGAAGCATGTGACTCTTTTTTAAAAAATATTTTATTTATTTATTTGACAGAGAGAGATCACAAGTAGACGGAGAGGCAGGCAGAGAGAGAGAGAGAGGAGGAAGCAGGCTCCCCACTGAGCAGAGAGCCCGATGCGGGGCTTGATCCCAGGACCCTGAGATCATGACCTGAGCCGAAGGCAGAGGCTTAACCCACTGAGCCACCCAGGCGCCCCAAGCATGTGACTCCCGATCTCAGGGCTGTGAGTTCAAGCCCATGCTGGGTATAGAGATTACTTAAAAATAATCTTTAAAAAGTCTATTTATAAAAGGATATTTCCCTCTTTGTTATCCTTTTCTCCTGAATTATCCCTTCCCTTCCTTCTTTCCATCCTTCCTCTTCTGAAACCTTCCTTCCAGCCCTTTCTTCTCCCACCTCCTTCCTTTCTCTCAGTGACTGTTGACCCTGAGATAGGAAGCCTCTCGCTCCAGGTATGAGTTTGTACATCTCTGATGAATTCGGGCTGTTCTTGCTTCAGTCTTTCCCCCTGACTTCTCCTCACCTGCTCTCTCTCACAAACATTTACTGCCTAGCTACGTAGGCATACCACCATGTCAGGCCCTGTGAGAGGGCTGGGGAAAACACGAAGGTGACTAGCATATGATTCTCCCTCTCAAAGGATCCTACCTTGTAGTGGGAAAGACATTATGTTTGAAACCAAAACAGCAAGGAAATGCCTGGGCGGAACGGTGTATGTGGGGGTGGGGGGTGGGCGGGGGGAGGTGGACATCAAGTATGGAAGTAGGTCACTTTACCAAAAATCAACTTGCCAAAATCATTTTGCCGAACGACCAATGTGCTGAAAGGCCAATACACTGAAAATCAGGTTGTCGTTGGCCCAGAGCTGCTGAGCATTTGTCAGCAGAAATAATTCACCGTGAGGTTCCACGAGAACAACGTTGGTATTAGGAGAGGGGCCCCGTTTAAGGCGTGGAGTAGGGACATAGCTATGGTGGAGAGTCCTCTTGAATCTGTCCACGGGAAAGCATTTTGTGTATAAAGTTGCAATAATCAGAAGCATGGTTTGCTTCAATAACAAGGATTACTTTTCATCTTACTTTTGATGTATCAGTCATACTTTGATCAGGAAAGAGATGGTACCCACAAACTTGGGAATCTGAAGATAGCCTAACAAAGAGAAAATTTTTAAGGCATGGACAGAATTAGAGAAACCAGCAAGGAATAGCACAATGCTCTGGGAGTAGCAAGGGGAGGAAGCCACGGCCACTGGAAGCTAGGAAGGGTGACTCTGTGCCTGGGCCACCCAACTGGAGAAGGGGTTTGCTCTGGTCACAGCTCACTTCTCATCTCTTACAGATGCCTCTCATGGGCCAAACCCAACTGTAAAGCAAGGAAAAGAATTCCTAGAGGCAAAGATGGAGGCAGCAGGGGTTGGGAGAAGTGGATGGAGAGGGCATATCCATTACAAGCTAATAATCTGGCACCAAATTACTATTTCGTTAAGCCAAGGAAGAATATGTTTGTTATTTCAGAGTTAAACCTCAGTGTCACTCCCAAAGTACCCCTAGAAGTACCACATTTATTAATTAATCATCGAAATGCAGAATAGGGTACCCATAAAATTGTTTTTAGCAAGAGAAATTTCAGTAATTCTCTGGGTAGGTGAATATGGCAAACAGTTTTTGAGTAGATCTCTATACAGAAAAAAGTCATTTGAGTGAAAATCTCTAGTATGCTTAATGCAAGGCCTTTTTGAAGGGTATAACAGAGTCTTTCGTTTTGCTTTAACAAGGCAGCTTTGTAGAGCTCTCAGAGTCTGGAGGATCAGTTTGCATTAGGTAACCTGGACTTATCACAAAGGCCCAAAGGAGTTTGGAAGCAGGCCGGGGCACATGGTAATGGAGGCTGAAAGCCTACTGGCTTCATTCTGTTTTGGAGGATACTGCTTTAGCATGTGAGTCTGAAGCAAGAGAGCTGGTAATAAAGCAAGGTTATAGGGCGCTAACCCAGAATATCCTTTCGACAAGAAACTGTTGTGGGCACCATGACTGTGCAGGACTAGTGTTCAACAGTGACATCATGTGGCAGGCAGAAGCATGGGAGTTCTAGAAACACTTTCTGTTTAACTCCCTTGCTGTGCATTAAGTAAATCCCTGAAATTCTTAGGAATCTCAAAGAAGAGGGAGGTTTTAGAGTTCCTGGGGGGGGGGGGGAAGATAGGACTTTGAGAGGTTAATTAGAATAATAAATGACATGATTTGATTTGTATCTGAAGCTGGTCAAGTAGACCATGCTTGCTGTAAGAGACTATCCAACAAAGGTCTGTTCACTGCTGGCTCAATATTCCAAGTGTCTTCTTTGGGCAGAGGTAGGAGAAGTGGTTAAAGTGGGAGAAAGAAGGAATAAGATTAATTTGTACTACTTATATTTTCTCTGTGTTCATGGCCTTTACCCCAACACTGCCACAGCTTTGATTTAGAAACTACAGAGTTTAGGGCAAAGGCAAATATCATCCTGGGGTAATCTGTGAATATAAAAGGCGCTCAAATGAATTTGGGACTTTCTAGGAAAGTCCTTGAAATTCTACTGTATTTCCTTTTAATCTCTATCATACGACTTTGAGTCTGGAAAGGAGATTTGGAGAAAGGTGCTAGATTTTCAGTGTGCTTCAGAGAGAATATTGCAAATGTAACTTGTTTCTTGATCAATATGAACTTGGTGGGGTATGGTTTTTTTCCACCAGTAAATGCCCCCAGCTGTTCAATGTTGGATCTCTGCTTCTCACTAGTACAGAGCCCATAAAAACATTTAAAGCAGATTTGATAATTCACCAATCATTTTCAATCATTTAAACTCAGGACAACCTAATTTAAAGATGCATCTTCTAGGGCATCTGGGTGGCTCAGTGGATTAAGCATCTGCTTTAGGCTCAGGTCATGATCCCAGGGTCCTGGGATTGAGCTCCGTGTTGTGCTCTCTCCTCAGCGGGGTATCTCCTTCTCCCTCTTCTTCTGCTGCTTTTCCTCATTAGTGCTTTCTCTCTCTCTCTTTAAGTAAATAAAATCTTAAAAAAAAAAAAAAAAAAGATGAATTTTCTAGTCAGTTTGAATCTCTGCTTACCCAGTCTGGCTTTGGATCAGGGGACTTGGAAAAGGGGAGGGGTGGGTCTACTTTCTCATTTCTCCTCTGAATCCCACATTGGACGTATGTGCACGTGTGTGCGCGCGCGCGCACGCACATCAAGGACATGAGCCACTGGTCTGGTTTCAGGACCCCTTCCCACTACTCTTTTCTAGGCTTTAGCTTCTCTCCTGTATGGGGGAAGAGAAATGGAGTGATGGCTGGGTTTGTCTTCCACAGCAGAAGACTGAGGAGGGAGGTTGCCCTGGTTTTACTCTGGCTAAGTGGGTTTTCTGTGCTGCTGGTGGCTTTCGTCCCTAGGGTAGTCTCTCTATCCGTATCCCATCCGTATCCCATGCTGAGAGAGGCCAGCTGTATCTCTCTTTGGTCCATGACAGTGGTCCACACCCTTAAGCATCTTTCTAGGTGAGAAATCCATCCATACATCCAGGTCCTTCAGGGCACATCAGTAGCTCATGCTCCCTCTCTGTCCTTTGCACTCCTTCCTGTGGGACCCCAGGAGCTGAGGTTCTTTTCCTCACCCTTCAAAGGCTACAAGTATCTGGAGTAGGGTGCAGGGCTGCCCCATCTTCTTTCTAGGCTCATTACCATCACCATGGTTCTATCTCATCATGTTGTTGCAGGTGACACCCCAAACCGTTCATCTTTAGAAAGCTCTGGAAGAAAAGCAGGCTTTCCTTTCTAAGTTTAGGTGTATTTCCAAATGCTGAGACTCATGTGAAGCTCTTTCTCAAATTTATCATGGCCTCCTTTGCTCTGAGGGAAACATGAGGTTTTGTTAGCTCTGCTGAGTTTTCAGCTCAGCTAATGCCCACCCACTCCCCCTTCTTACAGCACCCACAACTTTATAGATAATTTCACTGGGTCCTCTTCCCTTGCCTTAGGGATGGAGGGACTCAGGAGGTAGGGGAACAGTTTGAGATGAAGGGGATCTTTCCTGAGCATTCAAAAATATCAGGGTAAATTGGAAGGAACTAAATATCACAGAAAATAAATTATTGAAGGGAGGAGAGATTTAAGCAGGCGCTGGGCTGGTCCTGTAGCTATGCCTCAGGCACAGAGGAAAAGGGACTATTTCAAGTTTAGCCAGTTTCTTCCAGTCCCCTCACCCAGCCCCCATAGGATTTGTGTCTTAATCCCTGGGTGGGGGTGGGAAGAGTTTTTGGAATAGCAAAGAAAGGAGGAGCTGTTTCTACACAAACTCTCTTTGAATCATTGAGAGTACAAAGTTGCATTGTTTTGAGAGCTGGTCACAGAATAACAAAGGGATGGAGAGGAGCATTTGCACCTGGGCACTAGGTGTGGAGGGAGTTGAGCAGTGGAAACTTTGGCACTTTGGCAACTCCTGTTCACCAGAGGTGCCTCTGGTTCTGACGGTGGTCCCCCGTGCAACTGATTTCTTGAATCACACGCAACAGGAGGAGAGGGCCTTTCTAGTGACAAGGAGGGCGTCCAAAGCTTTGGAGGCGGAGGGAAATGGTGCCCTTACCTTCAGGTGGGGGCTGAAGTAGCATCTAGTGTAAGCTATATTGGTTGACACAATACGTCCGCTTTGCTCTATAGGGGAGGAAAGCTAATTTTCCCTCTGCCCTTTGGAGTTCTTAGCTGAGACTCCTTTAATAAAAGATTAACAAGGGAAAAACAAACTGAAATTTACTAACATGTAGTATGTCATGTATATACGGGAGGAATGAAATGCCAATTGAATATTACCCCCACCTTAAAAGACCACCAGAGACGTGAGTCAAAGCCAATCAGCAAGGGTCGTTTATTGCAGGTTTGAACCTGGACCTCTGCGCCGCTTGTTGCCAATAACGCCGAGAGGTCCAGAGCTGGGTTGGTACAGGGTTTTTATAGACAGGTACAAACAAGTTTCGGGTGGGGCTGAGCTGATTGATTGACAGTTTGAACAGGCATACTTGGCGTCAGTGAATTGGGTCAGGGGACCCCGTGCGAAAGCAGACAAAGCAATCTTACAGAAGCAGAACTGGCTGGTTAGCCCACGCATGCGGGGAAAAAAAGCACTATCAGGATATTGAAGGCCTGGTTACTATCAGGTAAAGACAATTGGGAGTCTCCTGGTGGAATGTTACATTCCTGCTATCAAGCATCCTTGTTAATGAGATTTAGGTTTAAAAGAAATTTAACTTTATTTACTTTTCCTTCTACCTCCGCCTCCTTCGCCTCCTTCCGTTTTTCATGGAAGGGAGGGTGACATTAGGGCTTGAGGAACTGAGTTCTGTGTCCCAGGAAATTGGGCTATTGATAAGGTAACTTCTTTGTTTGTAAATCTCAAGGAAATTACATGATGCCAGGAAGAGGGGCTAAACCAAGGGAGATTCCTGTCTTGCAGGATTGTGATCTCAGCAAGTTAACCATTTATCATTTTATGGCAGTCAGGGGTGCCTGAGGAATGCCACACATATGGAGGGGAGTGGGTGAAGGGGGAGTGCAAGGCGCCAGCCTTTGCTTTGTCCTCAGCCAGCCTCCTGCTCCTTCAGGAAAACCAGGGAAAAATGAGTAACTTGTGAGATGGCTTGAATTCAGGATTAAAAACCATCTATTTTTAAAGTTCATTTTTGCTATTTTTACTTTTTTCTTCCAGTTTCATTTAGGTGTAATTGACAAGCTGTATGAATTTAAGTTGTATGACATAATGACTGTTGGGTCCATGGTCAAAGGAGCGAGACTGATACAAAGCGAAGGGCAAGCAAAGCTTTATTTCACGCCAAGCATCGAGAATCAAACTGACTGGCCAGGGCTGTCTCTTGCAAAGAGGCGACCTCTCTCTGCCTTACACAGTAGCTTTTAAGGGCAAAAGCCATGTGGTTGGGCCTGGCTACACACAGGTGGCCAATGAGATTATAACACAGAGAAAGCTGCACAGTCCTGCTAGGTCACACATAAGTGACCAATTGAATTACAATTTACCCTATAGTAGACATTTGAACTAGCCTATCACCTTGGTCAGAATTGGGGCCCAAAAGGCGCCCAAAGGGTGGGGCCCATACTCCTTGGTAGCTAGGGAGACAGTATGCGCCCCTACTGATTGGATACCTCCACCTGGCCTGACCCACCCTTGTATTTGGGCTTTGTTACCTGGGACTGGTTTCCTGGACTTGTTTTTAAATAAGTCCTCCCCCAGTGGGGGGGGGGGGGGGCAGGGTCGGGATGGAGCTGCTCTGGCTAAATAGGCCCTTACAATGACTTGATGTATATACCACATGATTACCACAATGTAAATATCATCTTAACAGGGAGCGGGAAGGGGGATATAGGCCTCTGAGAGGAGAGTAAATGATTTTCAGGAAAGATGAGTGGGCCTTTAGACGAATAGATGGGAGGTATGATGGTTTGTGACAAAGTTTGTTTATGTGTGGTGTCCACACCCAGTATCCTCTCCTGTGACAGAGGTCAGTCTTTCCTAGTTGGTGAAACTCTGAGGGAGAGCATTCATGATAATTTAGTTTCTTTGGGGGATGAGGGAGCTGGTCTTTAGGACAAAGAAGGAGGAAGTTCAGAGAAAGCCCTTCCTTGCATTTGCTGGTTTTCAAGTTTCAGGAGCTCAAAAAAACCACTTTATCAAAGCCACATATTTTGGGGTGGATGTCCTGAACTTCTGTTGTCATACTTGAAGGAGCATAGTCTTTATTCCTTCAGGAACATTGAACCAACATTGATGCCAGGCCAGCAGGCCCCCACAGAAGGTCCATCTCATGCCTGAGTGGGACACTCACATCACCACTGCTGCATGAGCTGGGGAAAGGGAAATATTTGTAAGGAGTTGTTCTTGATAACTCCAAAATCCAGAAATAACAGTGGTGCAGAGGAAGTTTTCAGGGAACTGGAGTTTCCAAAATGTAGAGTACTGTGAAGTGGGTCACAGGTACAGGTAACAGTGATGGATAGTTGACTTAGCACCACACATGAGGAGAATAGGTATTTACACACACACAGACACACACACACACACACACACACACACACACACACACAGCTATGCTTATAATTTATCAAGGGAAGAGGAGACAGGATGGGGTCGAAAAAAAGAATTTCTGAAAGAAGTACAGGAGAAATTCTGAGATTTATCACCGATAACTAACTCAATGGGCAGTGGTGTAATGGGTGACAACTATTGGTAGAAATTCAACACCTAAAACGTTTTCTGAGGTTATAGGACTGCTCCCATTGACGACTTTTCAGTGAGGCATACTTTTTTAAAGCCAGAATTCAACAATCCCTTTTTTACCTGGCTTTGTGCATTTGGCTTGGTAAACTTGAACAACCAAAACAAAGCAACAAGTCCAGAATTCATAGCTTTGGAATGACGTTCTCTTCAGTTATATAGAGGTACCTGCTGCCCAAGTCATAGCCTGGAGTTTATTCAGGCCCACAGAGATCCAATGCAACTGAAAAAACAGGGCTGGTTGCATGCGGAAGGAGTACTAAAGAGTCTTTTAAACACTGTCACATAGTATAATACTTATAAATACTGTCACATAGTATCTGAGGAATTTGGGAGAAATTACATGATGCCAGGAAGAGGGGCTAAACGTACAAATTCAAAATAGCTTGGAAACCTAAGAGGAGGAATGATGACACTTACAGACAGATATCATAAAACTTCCTCCACGACTACATTTTCTTTAGAACTGGTAAGAAAAACTTGCAGATATTTTAAAAATAAAATTTAAACAGGAATAAATGAAATAAGAAAATACTAGTTTCGAGCAGTCCTGAAAAAACTTGTCCATGGGTATGGGCTAACAGGATGGTAGAAAAAAAGCGGATGTGAAGATAAATTTCACATCTGAAGTTCCTTTAATTTGACAAGAATATCAAAAAGCCATGGTAAAAAGCAAATTAGATACTGACTTGGGAGACCAGATTTGGATGAAGAAAAGGTATTTTCTGAAAAACAAAACAAAACCAAACCAGGGATGCCTGGGTGGCTCAGTGGGTGAAAGCCTCTGCCTTCGGCTCAGGTCATGATCTCAGGGTCCTGGGATCGAGCCTGGCATCAGGGTCTCTGCTTAGCAGGGAGCCTGCTTCCTCTTCTCTCCCCACCCACCTACTTGCGGTCTCTGTCATATAAATAAATAAGATCTTTAAAAAAACCAAAACCAAAATCAAACAAAACATTTTCTATATTTTTTCCTGGTGATGAGGGTCTTAGAAACACTTTAGAAAAAGCCCACATGGGTAAGTACCCTTCACTACTTTGAAGTAACTTTTCTGCATGTCTCAACGCAGAATCTGTTTCTCTTTCCTGGTTTTTGTTTGTTTGTTTGATTTTGCTTTGTTTTGTTTTGTTTCCGCTTGTGTTTGCTTATGAAGTAAAAAACACTACCCCATAGCATCTCAGTGTTGAGCATCAGGTCATCTGGTTCCTCATCCCCAGATTCCACCACAGCCCGACGTGGGGCTCTAGTCCTCACTCTCTCCTCTTCCCCCCATAGGAGCATCTACTCCATGTTTTCCTCACCTTGGTCCTTTCTGTTCCTTGCAGGTAGATTTCATCTCTGCATGAGGAACAGTTCATGGCCCTCCTCTGCTCAGAAACCTAGAGTGGTTTATTCTACCCAAACTCTTTGAACAAGAATGTAAGGTTCTAGGGTGCCTAAGTGGAAGTGTCTGCCTTGGGTTCAGGTCATGATATAGGGGTCCTGGGATTGAGCTCTGTGTTGGGTTCCCTGCTCTGCTGGGAGCCTGCTTCTCCCTCTCCTGCTCTCCCTGCTTGTGTGATCTTCTCTCTCTCTGTCAAATAAATAAATACAATCTCAAAAAAAAAAAAAAGTTTAAATTTCCCCCTTTTCACAATACACAAGAAGAGGTCCATAGGGTGGTGTTTTGTATTCCTGTCATAACTTTAAGAAAACTTTCATAATGTCCAGAGCCTTTGGTGTCCTGCTAATGAAGGGGGAGGATGTCCTCAAATTCCTTGCAGCAGGGACTCACTTAGGTGGTACCAACCTTGACTTTGAAACAGAACAATGCATCTACAAAAGGAAATGTGATGGCATCAATATCGTAAACCTAAAGAGAACCTGGGAGAAGCTTCTGCTGGCAGGTTGTGCCACCGCTGCTGTTGAAAACCTGGCTCCTGTCAGTGTCACATTATCCAGGGATACTGGCCAGTGAGCTGAGCTGAAGTACGCTGCTGCTTCTAGAGCCACTGCTATTGCTGGCCACTTTGTTCCTGTAGACGCCACTACCCAGGTCCAGGCAGCCTCTGGGAGCTGAGAATTCTGGTGGTTACTGATCCCAAGGCTGCCCACCAGCCTCTCACAAAGGCATTTTACATTGACCTGTCTACTGCCGCTCTGTGTAACGCAGACTCTCTGCACTGTGTGGACATGGCTGTCCCTTGCAACAACAAAGGGGCTCACTCAGCCTGATGTGGGAGATGCTGGTCCAAGAAATTCTGCACATGCATGGCACCATCTCTCATGAACACCCATGGGATGTCATGCCTGATCTCTACTTCTACAGAGATTCTGAAGAAACTGAAAGAAAAAGAACAGGCTGCTGCTAAAAAACACTGTAACCCAGGAGGAATTTCAGGGTGAATGGACTCCTTCGGCTCCTGAGTTCACCATCACTCAACCTGAAGTAGCTGACTGTCTAAAGGCATGCAGATGCCCTTGGTGCCAATTTAGCAGTTCCCTACTGAAGACTGAAACGCCCAGCCAGCCACAGAAGACTGGTCTGCAGCTCCCAAAGCTCAGGCCACTGAATGGGTAGGAACAACCACTGAGTGGTCTTAAGCTGCTCTTTTGCGAAGGCAAACACAATGGGAATGATGTTGATAAAAAGTAAGCAGTTTCTAAAAGTTAAAAAAAAACCCAACAACAAACAAGTGAGGTCCTCTATAGCTCCTTTAGGAATTTAAAGGCCCATAAGATTCCTTTTCAGCCTCATATCCTACTGTCTTTCTTCATACAGGTTTAGCTCTGGCCCAAACCCACCCATTTCTATGATATGGTCGCTTGAAACTTTCCCTGATTGTCACCAGTTAGAACAAAATTCTACTTCTTAATTCTCACAGAACTTTCTTCATGCCCCTCTTCTGTGGGCTTTGCCACATTTTATGTTGTCTTATAACTACACACAAGGAGTGTGTTTGATCTCCACTGGACAACATCTGAATGTGTCTATATACCTGTGTCTGTTATCTTTGTACCCAGTTCATTCATGTTTTGGACAGGGAGGTTCTTGAACAAATGTTTTAGATCAATTAATTCTGCTGGGTACAGCCGGGAATATGAGACCAAAACTAAGTTCACTGGTCTAACTCTGTGATTGAATTAAATCTTGGGCTAGGTTTTGTTTTGTTTTTAAGATTTTATTTATTTATTTGACAGAGAGAAAGATAGGGAACACAAGCAGGAGGAGTGAGAGAGGGAGAAGCAGGTTTCCTGTGGAGCAGGGAGCCCAGCATGGGGCTCAATTCCAGGACTCTGGGAGCATGACCCGAGCTGAAGGTAGACACTTAATGACTGACCCAGGTGCCCCAAATCTTGGGCTAGTTTTGAACCTAATTTCTTGTTAAGGCTGAATATGGGATAGAGCATCAGTGTCTTTTCTTTTCTTTTCTTTTTTTTTTTTTTTAAAGATTTTATTTATTTGACAGACAGAGATCACAAGTAGGCAGAGAGGCAGGTAGAGAGAGAGGAAGGGTAGCAGGCTCCCTGCTGAGCAAAGAGCCAGACTCGGAGCTTGATCCCAGGACCCTGGGATCATGACCTGGGCCGAAGGCAGAGGCTTAACGCACTGAGCCACCCAGGTGCCCCGAGCATCAGTGTCTTGACTGTCTTGACCACACTAAAGCTGAGACCTGATCAGTCTGGGCTTTAGTGTGGGTGACCCTTTGGGTTCCACATGCCTTTTCTGAAAGTAATGCCTACTGCATATGTGATGACAATGTTTGTATACTTCCTTTTCGTTACTGTGCAACTCTGTTGGCCCAGGAATGGAAGTGAAGAGGCAGGAGGAAGGGATGGGTAGGACACGATCACAGTACGCGACCAGGTCTCTCAAATGAAATCAGAAGGGATGTGTCCTTCCTTGGTGTGACTGATGATTTGTAGCCAGTATGCTGGCAACTTCCAAGTGGTAGGCTCATGGCTCTAATCATCTCTCTCTTTACTTGTTCACCTCCACATTTCCAGTTTCTGTTGGTTTAGTTAGTGATCATAGCACCTACTTGATGCAAAGTACTAGAGCAGATACCATAGGACAATAAAGAGAAGTTTGTTATGGGCTCTGCCCTTTAGAAGTCTGTAATGTAACTGGGAAAGGAGGCATGTTCCAGATTGAAATAGGCATGAGGAAAGTCAATAATATAAAATGACACTGAACACATGACATAATCATAAGGGGAATCCAGCTACAAAATATTGGTGGTTCTGAGGAATAAATTGGCACACACAAAGAAATGCTATAAACATTGATTTAAACTCTTCTTTAAGACATGACCCAGTTCTCAGAAGTTCTTAAGCTTCTGTGAAGAACGCAATAAATTGCAAACCTTTGATTATAATTCAAACTCTGGTTATCTCTAGCCATCCAGCTTTAGAGCCTCTTTTCTAGGACTCAGTAAAATTGTTTATAAGGCATCCTGAAGGATAAGAAATAGTAGGTCACTGAAGATATTAAAAATTGTCTTATTTGGATAAAAGTCTCAAATTTTCAAAATACTAAAAATATTTTAGGGTCCAAATGAACAGATACCCATTCTTGCATATTGCAAATTAAATTAAACCTGGAACATTTACTTGTTTCTGGCCAGAAAAAGATCCATGCGTGTCTATTAATAGATGTAACCGTCTGGCATGAAGGCCATCCACCAAAAGGTACTAATTCTCCAGCAAGAATGTCCAAAGTGTTCAGTTGACTACCGAAATTAGAAAGGATTTTTTTGAATTTAAAATGACTGGTACTTATGAAGGAGTCATAAAATCTATAAAAAGCTATCATTCATGCATCTTAATCAACAAACTAGGAAGCAGCAGCCGCAGCCTGAGTTCTAAACTTGGAAGCCCTAAGGGTTTGTGGTATGACGGTGGCTAGGATGGCTTCTCAGTATCCCAAATCACTCTCTCTGAAATAATGCTACTAATATTACCTATCTCAGGAACATGGAGAACTGAGGAGAGTTGAGACAAAGGGAGTGTTGTGTAATTATAGCCTAATTTTGACGTATTAGAAGGAACCACAGATGTGTAACTGTTTGAAGGGAATATGCAGACATCTGTCCTTTGGAAGTTAGGCATCCCAGTTTTGGATTGTCTAGCCCTACAGTTTCACCATGCTGAGCATTTTTTTTTTTTTTTGTCTGTTTCCCTTAGTGCAATTTAGAACATGGCCTTCAGCTGAGTAAACACTTCTTTCTCCTGGAGGTGTCTGTCCTGACATCTGTCTCTCCAGTTTGCCTCCAAATATCATTCCCCCTGCTACTGATTTTACTTTTTTTTTTTTTTTTTTTTTTGCTTCCCTCCTTGGCTCTTCTTCCTCCTCCCACACCTGGGTGAGTGATCCCAAGGGAAAAAGAATTCTCTAGTTTCTTGTTTTGGGCTTCTCCATCAAGTCTCATTGACCTCTTGGTCATCTTAGCTCTGCTGGCTCTCCATGGGACAACTCAGCTTTGTCTTTTCTCTCCGGATAGTTACACTAGCTGAGACCCTTTTCCTGTATTTGAGAATATTCAATAATTCAGAGGGCACTTTTATTTAAAAAATAAAAAGAGGATAATATTTTTTAAAAAAGATAATTTATAGAATCTTTAGACTCTTTATTTGAAAGAGAGCGAGAGCAAGAGAGAGTACATGTGAGTGGGGGAAGGTGTATAAATGGAGAAGGAGAGAATCTCCAGCAGATTCCACACAGTATAGAGACGAACATAGAGCTCAGTCTCACCACCCTGATATCATGACCTGAGTCAAAATCAAGATTCAGATGCTTAACTGACTGAGCCATGCAGGCATCCCTGAATTTATAGATTCTACAATTCAATCCTAAGTTAACCACAGATTTGCTTAGTTGCTACAATTTCTGTATTTTCTTCCTGGATCCTTTTCCTGTGTGCAGGCCAGTGTGGGGTAGATGCTAGTCTTAATCTGCCTGACTTTTTTGGTCTCTTATGGATTCTGGTGACCCTGTTGTTGAGTCGAGGAAGATTGAACTATCCTTGATCTTTTCTTTGTAAAGTCCCTCAGCTTTATTCTTTGATTTGTGGTTCTTGAGAGCTCAAGAAGCTCTCTTATTTTAAACAAAATAAACAAAACAGCAATAACAACCCAACACTTTTCTTGATTACTTACTTTAATCCAGGGCTGTGGTACCTGGTTTGAGGCATAAAAAGAAAAGCAAGGCATTAGCTGAAGTAGCTCACAGTTTAGTGAGAAAGAGGGGTCGTACCCATAGATTTACAGTAGGATTGGGCAAAAACTTTTGGCTGATAATTTTTTTTTTTTGATTACCCAATACCTGGACCTCCTTCTGTTCTTGAGGATCTGTAATAGATAGCATCTTCATGCCAGTCAAGGCCTTCCTCAGCCTCTAGAGAAACTGTAGAAATTCTTTCATTTCATCCACTTCTAGAAACTGTAGAAATTCTTTCATGTCCCCAGCAGGACAGGGGCTCAGGCAATCTTATGCTCCTGCTTAGGATTTTGAATAGTGGAAAGAGATAAAGATACAGGAACTAGGGAGAAATGTTTTTTAAGGTGGTTGCCTCAGAGTGGGCATTTGGTTCTAGCCTATTGATTAGCGTTCTCTGGACTTCCGGGTGTTGACACAAAATGAAAAAACCTTTTAGAATCTCTAAAAGTTGGAGAGTTTTATTTGAGCCCAAGTTGGGACAGTTGCCAGGAAAAAAGTGCTCTGGAGAATAAAGTTTTTAAACGGTTATATACTCTTTTACGTCTTGTAAAAGCTCAAAAGATAATAAATTAGCATATAGTTAGGAATCACAAATTTTAACATCAAAGAATGCAGGAAGTAGGAGCATTGATCAGTATCTTAAGGACAAGATGGTTTTCCTTTAGGCTACTCATTTATAAGGCAGGTGCATAATGTATGTTTGGTGGGCCATAAATCAGGCTTGTTGTTTAAACAAAGTTTATGGGCAGTCATGCTGACTTAGAAAGGAATCTAAATTGCTTCTCCTGTATCTCAGGCCTTAAAAGAGTTGTTTTTTTTGTTTTGTTTTGTTTTTGAGGGGGGTATCATGATAGGTCCTCAATATCTTCTAATGTATGTTTATTTTCTCCTTAAGTTATTCAGTCTTTTTTTAATGTTTAAAATAGCTTTGATATAGACATTAATAATGAGGAATGTGATGCAGACAACAGATCCTCGGAAAGAGAGAGAAGAAAAATTAAAATTGGGAGGAGGACAGTAAAAACTCCACTAGTATTAGGTTAATCATGGGATTCTGGCAACTCTTAATATGGTAGAGGTCTGAAGGCAGATGGCTCCCAAATGGACCACTTTGGCATGCTGGGCTGAAAACAACCAAAGCCCAAAAGGAGCAGTAAGGAGTTTAACCTCTCCTCACCCCACCTACCTGAAAGAATTTAGAAGAGGATCTATCTGCTCCAGGAGGAGAGCTGTCACCACAGATAACTACATTATGATATGAACTCAGTATGGGAGACAGGGAGGGACCCAGTAAGATCTGTTTGATTAAAGTTGTCTTTATATCCCATTGTTTCTGAATGGTCGAGCAAACATTTGTTTACCAAAATTGCATTCCTTCCCTTTGAAGTTCCAGGCCCCTATCCCTTTGGCCCAGACCATTACCCCAATCTTAGTTCAGGATGACATATACCTCATTTTGTCTGTCTTTAGAATTTTGTGTCTGAATGGATTCCCTATATGTTTGAAGTTAAATTTTTCTCCTGTTAACCTGTCTCATATCAATTTAATTCTTAGTCTAGCTAGAAGAATCTTAAAAGAGGAAATTTTTTCCTCCCCAACAATATGAAGTGGCAAATACGAATTAAATTATCGTCCATCATTATCTGTAATGAAGCATTCATTGAAGGCAAGATTTGGGGGACCACATTACTGTGGACACAGAATATGAAGGTATGAGGACCCAAGTGTAGTGGGTGGAATGGGTTCTTCTAGAAAACCCAAAGAAGGAGAATGATAAGCACAAATATTTATAAATCCTCAGCTGAAGGCAGAGACTGCACTCCTTGACTTTTTATGACCCCACTTAAAAAAACAAAAAACAAAAAACTCTTACCACCTAAAGCTGCATGGTTGATATAGCCGAAAACCAAATTCAAAGTTTATGTAAGTTGCTGAATTACATTAGTCAGAGCTACACATTTGTCAACCTTTGACCAAAAAAACACAAATAGCTTTAAATGTTCTTGACCACAGCCCTTGTAAGATATTTATCTTACATCATGACCCAGCCTGCTTGCACACACACGCTGCTTGATACAACCGAAACAAAGTTGTCATGAAATAATATTTACCTTTATTATAAGCAAAGTGCTCTTCTACTTTTATGCTATTTTAAAAATTCTGCTTATAACCAACCAAATTGAAAACATTGTGTTATAGGGAGAATTAGAATGAGGAAGTATGGGTGAATGTGAAGGACTCAGAGAGGTAGCTGGACCCCCAGACTCCAGTGAGCCTTATCAGTCAAAGCGGCCCAGTTTCCCACGTTGTGGGGCAGGGAACATACCCTCACCTGAAGACTGCAACTCCCTCCCAGTGTGAAACCAGTTCTTCTCAGAACTTATCCACTCACCTCCATCTACTGGAAGGAGGTCTAGGTGCTGGGTAATGAAAAAAAAATTGTCAGCCAAAAGCTTTTTTTTAAAGAATCAGATGACCTCTTTTTTTTTTTTTTTTTTTAAAGATTTTATTTATTTGACAGAGATAAATCACAAGTAGATGGAGAGGCAGGCAGAGAGAGAGGGAAGCAGGCTCCCCATGGAGCAGAGAGTCCGATGCGGGACTCAATCCCAGGACCCTGAGATCATGACCTGAGCCAAAGGCAGCGGCTTAACCCACTGAGCCACCCAGGCGCCCCTATCAGCCAAAAGCTTTTGCCCCATCCTACTATATATTTCTAAACCCATAACTGGTATCGGACCTCAGCTTCTCCCAGGAGCCTGATGAAATGGTGAAGTTGGGAAGGGGAGGTCTCCCTAATGAAGAAGTATAGGACTATTAATTTCTGTCACCAGAATACTAGAGAATGTATGTGGAAATAAATTCTGATGGGATGCTTCCCAACCAAGGAAGAAGAAATCTAATTTTAAATCAGACTGAGTTTACTGATAAGGCTGGACTTACCAGAGATTCTGGGATCAGTTTAGTAGCTGAAAATCATTCCAATATTTAGCTTGATTAGTTGACAAAAAAAAAAAAAAAAAAAAAAAGTGGCCTCAGTTGGCAGCTCCCATCAAATGAAACTGATGTGTATAAGCAGGGGGAGGAAGGAATTCAAAGAGCTAGGAGTCCTGGAGTGACGTTGTCACGTGCAGTCTTCCAACCATCAGCTAGTTATACACCCTCAGGAAGACACAGAGGACGCTCCCTTTGCAGTTCCTTGAGAAATACATTGATGAGGGGACTCCTGGATCTATGAAAAGTTCACAGTTACTGTTACCTGAAGGCCAGAATTGCTTGAAGAAATGTTGTCACTGAAATGCGACCTTTGATTTCATTGGCAAGATGAGGAAGCTGAAGAGGCCCCATCCAAGTGCAAATAGCAGAGATTACCATGGCAGTATATTCTTTTAAAATTAAAAGACAAATTGCTGGGGCACCTGGGTGGCTCACTGGGTTAAAGCCTCTTCCTTTGGCTTGGGTCATGATCCCAGCGTTGTGGGATTGAGCCCCGCATCTGGCTCTCCGCTCGGTGGGGAGTCCGCTTCCCTTCCTCTCTCTGCCTGCCTCTCTGCCTACTTGTGATCTCTTTCTGTCAAATAAATAAATAAATTCTTTAAAAAAAAAAAAAAAGACAAATTGCTGCCCATTGCACCTCTACTATTAAGAAAAAGAGACAACAACTGGTATTTATTGAGTATTTACACAATATGTCAACCACTGAACCCTCACAACACCATGAGGTAGGTACTCCTATGATCTCCATTTTACAGGTGAGCAAAGCAAATCACAGAGGTTAAAAACCTTGCCCGACATCTTGTGGCTACTAAATTGTGGAGCTAGGATTCTATTCATAGACTTTTTATTATATTCTATCCATATTATCCATATCCATATTATAGTCTATCCAATGTTTGATTTTAAAGGCAACCTATGCCCAAAGATGGATTTGTCATGAAGCTTTCAGACTTAAGTCTCTGGGATGCTATTCTGCACGGGCTTCTTTCTTTCACTTTGACTCCTTGATCTCGCCTTCCCTTATGTCAGTTGGTTTTGGAAGCCCTGTGAGCATTTTTGGACCTGGCTAAGGGGAAATTGGGGATTCCTTTTGTTTAGTGGGGTGTATTTCTGTGGTTTATAGCCACTCTGTTGGATCCTGCCGAGGGCATCACAATACATTTAGTTGTCATGTCTCTTTAGGCTTCTTCTGGCTGTAGTAATTTCTTAGACTTTTCTTGTTTTTGATGAACTGATAGTTTTGAGAAGTATTGGTCAGGTATTTTGTAGAATGCCCCTCTGTTGGAATATTCTTTTTTTTCTTTATATATATATAAATTTATATATATACAAAGCTATATATATTATATTACTATATATTTATTTCTATATTATATATTTATATATTATTATATATTTATATATTCTTTTATTTATTTATTTATTTAAGAGACAGAGACAGACAGAGATAGTGAGAAGGAGCATGAGTGGGGAGGAGAGGGTGAAGCAGGCTCCCTGCTGAGCAAGGAGCCTGATGCGGGGCTTAATCCCAGGACGCTAGGCTCATGACCTGGGCTGAAGGCAGATGCTTAACTGACTGAGCCACCACTCCTCTGTTGAACTTTTCTTATGGTTAGATGGTTTTTATGTATTTTTGGGAGAAAGACTACAGAGGTAAGATGCCATTGTCATTATATCAACATACTATCAACATGATTTATCATTGTTGATGTTGACCTTGATTACTTAGCTGAGGTAGTGTGTGCCATGTGTCTCCACGTAAAGTTAGTCTTTTTTCCTTTCTTCAATATTATAGTCTTTGGAAAAAGTCACTATGCATAGCCTACACTTAAGGAGTAGAAAGTTGTGGTTCTCCTCCTTGAGGGTAGATAGCCGATAAAAATTATTTTGAATTCTTCTGCACAAGAGGCTTGTCTCTTCTCTTCCATTCATTTATTCAATTATGTATTTATATAAGTATAGACTCATATATTTATTTTACACTTGGGATTATAATCCAGAACTTTTAAATTTATTTTGTGACTCAAATTGTTCCAGCTTTGGCCATTGGGACTGTTTCAGTTGGCTCCTGTGTCCCTCTGGCATAAGTAAGCACTTCCTTACTTTTTGGCAGAACAAGATCCTCCAAGCTCATTTTCTGCCCAGTCCTAGAATCAGCCATTTCTCCAAGGAGCTGTAGTTCCTTTTACATGAGAAACCCCGATTTGGAGGTTTAGGTGCTCCTTGCTGCTGAGGGGTATTGCTTCTACGTGGCACGTTTTTTTAAGGGTATGGAAGTGGCTTCAAAGTATGGTCCACAGACTAGAAGTACCATTTTCACTTGAGGGCTTATTAAAAATATAGTCAAAGATCCCAGACCCGCTGAATTAATATCTGTGGGTTTATGAGATTGGAATGTGATTTGTACCAAACATTCAAGTTCGAGAAGCACTGGCCAGAACTCAGTCCCACAGCCCCACCTGCAACGGAAGCCAGAATTGTGTGCCCCAAAGTAGGGGGGAAAAGTGGCAAACACATTGTGCTATCGCTACAATTACCTACTCAAATATTTGCTCGGTATTGGTGTTCTATTTAGCAAATTATGCTTAAAACCCCCATTTTATTTTTGTACTTGCTCTTCCATTATATTAGTTCTTTTAACATAAAACATTCCTTCATGTATTCAAATACTTAGTCATCAAGTACTTGCTCTGTTTCTGGCAGTATTCTGAGTACCTGGGTTGCACAGTGAACAAAAGGATCAACATTCCTGCCTTTAAACAGCTTGCAGTTCATGTGGTAGAGGGTGCAGGAAAACTGTTAATAAAGAAAAGTAAGGCAAGTCAAGGGGTAGAGAGCAGTGGAGAGAGTGGGGGAAGGCTGCTGATTGAATAGAATGACCGTGTCATCTGAGCAGAGATCTGAACAAAGGGAACAAGTGGGTCCTGTGGCTCTTTGGGGACATTCCAGGTAAAAGGAGCACTAGGTGGGGTCTTCTTAAGAGCCAAAACCCATTTAGGTTAAAATTTTTCATCTCAGTTCTAAAGTCAGGTGTCAAAATACTCAGGGGTAGACAACTTTTGGATCTCGGACTGATTTTTGTTTTCTTGTTTGTTTCCATTGAGATTTTTGACAATATCTAGATCCCGGTATGTTATCATGGCCTGTTGTCATCAGTGCCTGTGATATGTTAACGCTCCTTTTACAGGCCATGAAAAACCCTACTATGGTCATTCTCAACCTTTTTCATTTTAGGACCCATTTATATTCTTGAAATATTAGTGAGGGTTCCACAGAGGGTTTTTTTTTTTTTTTTTAATTTTATTTATTTATCTGACAGAGAAAGAGAGAGAGAGAGCAGGAGTGGGGAGGAGGGGCAGAGGGAGAGGGATAAGCATGTCCCTGACATGACACAGGACTCTCCCAGAAGACTGAGATTGTGACCTGAGCCAAAGGCAGATGCTTAACTGAATGAGCCACCCAGGCGCCCTGAGCATCCTAAAGAGTTTTTGCTTATATGGGTTTCCTGTGTAAATATTTGTTACATTAAGAATTAAATCTAAGAACTATTTATTAAATCATTTAAAAATAAGAACCCATTATATAGTAACATAAATGTATTTTTTATGAAAATGTTTTTCAAAACAAAAACAAAATTGAGTGTCTTTTTGCAAAATGCGTTGCATTTTTGCTTATCTCTTGGATGCCAGCTGAATTCCTCTGTCTGCCTCTTCTGCTTCTGAAGTGTTACACTGTCATAAGTCATGTAACATCTGGAAAAACCTCATTTTATATCTGTGATAGAATACGAGTAAAAGGCAAATAACAGGTTAGCATTATTACAAAACAGTTTTGACGTCAAGGATACCCCCAAGGACCCCCACAAGAGTCTTAGGTCCCCAAGGGTTCCTAAAGAGAGTTTGACAACCTCTTCCTTAACCTATTCCAGCTTCATTATTCTACCTTGGGTGAATCATTGAACTTTTCTGTGCCTGAATTCCCTCATTTTGAAAATCCTTACCTTGATCGCTTCTTGAACTTTTGGCTAAGATAAAGTGTAAAATGCTTGCCTTGAGGAGTTGATGTGATACACTTAAAACCATACACTCCAAAGTCATCAGCATTATTTTAAAATTAGGACTATTTTTTATCTGTGATGTTGCTTACATATAGGATTTAATTTTGTGCCACTTCCTGGTCAGAAATTCACCCCCTCCTTAAAATCTTATTATGGAAAAATTAGTCCTGGGGCAAAAAGTATTAAAAACTCACACATTGTTCTTTTCCTTTTTTGGACAACATTTTTTTTTCCTTTCACTATATTTAAACCTCCATTGAAATTTTTTTCATATTGATAATCTCCTTGTGATCAGGGCTGGGAAAAACATGTCCTTCCTCTCCCCAAGAGAAACATGTCTGTACGTGACGATTCTCCAAACATAGATCTCATTTGCTATTTTTTCTCGCTAGTGCTCTGAATTCCTGAGAAGTCCAGGAACAAAACTGCCTTCAGCCACTGTAATAATTCCTTAGGGATCATGGACTTCCAGTGTTTCTTTCTTGTATAACCATTTTGCATATTCGATATAATTGTCATGAAAGCATTGTGAATTACAAGTGCCAATCAAGAACACCAAATAGAATGTTGACCCCCCCCCCCCACATGCAGATTGGAATGATTTCTCTCCCAATTCAGGCCGTTTGGCATTTGCATTCCGTTGTTTGATTTCACCATGTGGGTTAAAATGAAAACGCTTCACGTCACTTAAGCAACAGATGTTCCACGCATGCAAAGTTGTGCAGTCTTGTAATAACCATCTTAAATGTAAAAGAACTTCAAACAGTAATAATACTAGGTTAATCCAAGAAGCATTAGCAGTCTTCTCTTCACCCACCCTGAAAAGGGGAAGCATTTATGTAAGTAATTAGTTTACCATAGTAAATAATCCACTGACATTTATAAGAAGCATTCCTATTGGAGCTTGGAGTAAATATTATGTTACATGTTAAACTATAAATAGGATGAATCGGGGTGCCAGGCCCAGTTTTAAAACACTACGGAAAATAAGTGAGCTCCATCTGGGGAAAATGGGTGTTACACGTCCCCTGTACACAAGTGTCCGATTGCTCAGCTCAGGTTCCCTATAGCTGCTGTGGAAACCTGACGATGCATCTCACTTTGCAGCACAGCTCTACAAGGTAGCTAGAAAAGGGAGTGAGCGTTTCTCTTGGGGGGGAAAAATGTGGAAGATGAAAGTAAACAAAATTTGTAACCAATTTTTAAAGACGGAGATTCTGTCGAGATTTAAGTGAATGGAGAAAACAGCATTTCCTACGTAAGGGAATTTTTAGTTTCTACTTGCAGCTTCGATGATTTGAAATGTTTATACAAGGAAATCATATGATGCTCTAGATCATTTTATTGCAGTTTATGTTAGTCTCAGAAATCAGTGCATTTAGTGATTTTCTTCCAAACTGCACAAGTGTAGCAGAAATAAAGTCCAGACTAGAAAAGTGAATGATGGAACAGAATCTCTATGTAGAGAGAGCTTCTCAAGGGCATGGATTTGTGTGAAGCCTAAATGAGGTGCTCACTTGAAGACCTAATTAAGAGGGAGTGAGGAGAGGAATAGAAACAAGAACCAGTATTTTTAGGGCTCATCCAGGGATTGCCAAGGAAGCAGCTGCCTTTCCAGGATAGAAGAAGGGACCAGAGCTTCTCCCTTACCCCATTCCTGAAATTCCTACCAGGAGATCCACACATTCAAATTAAATTTTTCTTTGTTGAATGATCCCATTCCTGTGTGTGAAAACATATCGATTCATTCAACTCATTGATTCAACATTTCCTGTGACTCATGAGTTATTCTGGAAATGTAAAGATGTCAGAAAAAGAAAAAGTTGTTTCCTATCTTAAGAAGTTCATAGTCTAGTGAAGTAGAGAAAGATAAGAAAACAAATGATGCCTATCTTAGTCAGTTTGGGCTGCCATATTGAAATACCACAGACTGGGTGGCTTAAACAACAGACTTTTGTTTCTCACAGCCCTGGAGCCTGCCTCTTTCTATAAGGACACTAATCCCATCCTGAGGGTCACCCTCATGACCTCATATGAACCTAATCACTCCCAAAGGCCCCACCTCCAGATACCACCACCCTGGGAGTTAGAGCTTAAGCATATGAATTTTGGGAGGCACAAACATTCAGTTCATAACTCTGCATTTTAGTGTGACCAGTGCTTTGCTGTAGATAAGTAGGAGTAAGTACAAGGAATGGAAACTAACCCAGGTAGCAGTGTGGTTGCAGTAGATCTGGATAATCTTTCTTGGGGGTGTAGAGTAGGGAAGGGAGAGGCAGGTAGAGGTGCAAAGAGAAGAAGAAGGTCCAGGGTGTGGGCCCCTAGGCTTCTCACAAACAGGGTTAGATGGGGTAATCATGCCATTCCTCTAAGTCCGTGAAAGGCAGACCTTACCCATCATTTCCACTGCTGAATCTACCCAGGACAGAGTGTGGGATATTGTTGGTGTTCATCGTGGGTGTTACTCACATAACAATTATCCACAGGTCACCTGTGTGCCAGGTGCAGCTCTTGGAGCTCGAGATTCAGCAAGGAACAAGACCTGTAAAGATTCCTGCCCTCATGGAGCTAGCACTCTTGTTTAGTGAATGAATGGAAATGGACATAAAAGAATGAGTTTTATTTTTTTTTAAAGTTCTTTTACTAAAGCCTCCTATCAAATATTAATTGGACATACCTAAAAGAAAACCATGGTTGCTACTGGAAACCTCGAGACTTGTATTTTAATTATGTTTGTGTATTTTAATTCTGCACACACTGTGCTACCTTTGTAATTAGACAAAGATACACAAAGAAAAAAGTAAGCGTGTGTGTGTTTGTATGGTAAATGACTCTACAGTGATTTCTACAAAGATAGGATAAGGAATATTGTTTATGTCCCCTGAGAAAGTATCTATCTGCTCCCTGGCTTTTCTGATGTTTGGATCAGAATCCATTCCCCCATGTTTTAAGTCCAAGAGTGTTATAGGATATTTTTTTTCCTTTTTACTTTGTTCCTGGAATGAATGGTAGACAACTGTTTTTGAAATATCTGCATTGTCTTTTAAAATTTCCCCCACCAGACACAGGACTTTTCTAGGTCCTAAGAGGATGAGGAAAACCACATTTGCTAATATTTTGTCATCTTCAGTGTGAAGTGTCCATCTGTCCCTTCGTCCATACATTCATCATCCACAAAGCACTTGTACACTAAAATGCATAGTTACGAGCTGAATGTTTGTGTCTCCCAAAATTCATATACTCCCCGTGTGATGGTATCTGGAGATGGGGACTTTGAGAGTGATTAGGTCCAGATGAGGTCACGAGGGTGAGACCCTCATGATGGGATTAGTGTCCTTATGGAAAGAGGAAGAGACACTAAAGCTTACTCTCTCCCTTTTCCAGCCCTCTCCCTCTTTCCCTTTCTCTGCCACAGAAGACGCAGCCAGGAAGAGAGGCCTCACCAGGAGCAGAATCTGCCAGCACCTTGATCTGGCTCCAGAGCTGTGAGAAATAAAAGTCTGTTGTTTAAGTCACTCAGTCTGTGGTATTTCAATATGGCAGCCCAAAGTGACTAAGACAGACATAATTTTCTTATCTTTTTCCCTACTTAATTAGACTGCAAACTTCCTTAAAATAAGAAACATGCTTTACTATGTCTGAACAGATTAATAAGAGATACAAGTAAGCAGGCCAGTGTCATGTAGTAAGTGCTGTGTTAGAGGAATATATCATGTTATGGGAACATAGCATAAAAGCCATTTGGCCAAGATGGAATTAAGTCAAACTGAGGAGAATGAAGAAAATGGAATCTTAAGATACTTTCACATACAACTGTTTTATTTTTAAATTTCTACTTTTGACTAAAATCATTTGAATATTTTTTCTTGACAGGAGAAAGTAATTAGCTGATTACCTAAATTATTAAATAGGTGTACTACAGGTAATCTCCACCTATGTGGTCTTGTG
The DNA here is from genome assembly GCF_022355385.1 of Mustela nigripes. Taxonomy (NCBI): domain Eukaryota; kingdom Metazoa; phylum Chordata; class Mammalia; order Carnivora; family Mustelidae; genus Mustela; species Mustela nigripes. Next base: position 138,825,778 of record NC_081559.1, read on the forward strand.
GTTTGGAGACATTATACAGAATTGCACACTAGAGAAGGTGAAAGCGTAGCCAAGGCGCAGAAGATTGAGTAGAGAAACAATGTCTCTAAAATAGTTCCCTCTGATCTGGGTGAAGCCCTTGGATTTGGGTGGAAAAGGAAACCCATTCAGATGTTCAACTGAAGACATAATTAAGAAGGGAGAGGTACATGTCAATGTATGCCAGTACCTGGGGTACTGTGGTCTGAATGTGTCCCCTCCAAGTTCACGTGTGGATATCCAAATTCCTAAAGACAATGGTATTAGGAGGTGGGGCCTTTGGAAGGTTTTAGGTCATGAAGGTCAAACCTTCATGAGTGGAGTTCATGCCCTTATTAAAGATCCCTTGCCCCTTCTCATGTGAGGAAACAGCATAGGAAGTCACTGGTTATGAAAGGGAAGAAAATTCTCGCCAGAAGTAACCATACTGGCACTTTGATCTCAGACTTCCCAGCCTCCAGAATTATGAGAAATTTCTGTGTCTAAACGCTACCCAGGGTGGCATTTTGTCATTGGAGCCAAGAAAGCCTAGGACAGAGGGTCACACCACTTATCAGGATCCTTACTGCCCCTCATGCCTGGTGGCTCTTCAGTGTGTGGCAAAGCCCCGTGAGCTGGTCCACCCAAATCCCCCAGAGTGAGAGACCTCCTTTGCAATCTGGCCTCTGTTACTCCTAAAGACATGGAAGGGAGGCTACACATGATATCATTGACCTCAGCTGATGTTTCCTGCAACCAATAGGCTTAGAAGAAAAAACTCAAAGAGTGCCAATAAAGTCACAGAAAATGGTCGGCTGCTGGAAGACTAGCTCCACAACTCTTCTCTAGAGCTGATGTACCCCTGGGCCAAGGCTGCCCCAAGCTGATGGCTTCCCTCACCTGAAATCGTACTGGGATGTGAAGAAGGCTGAGTGAGGACAGCCCAGGGCCTGCTGCAGGGTGCCTGTGGTGAGCTGTGTTGGGATGTGTGTGCTTTCTGCACGGCTGTTAACTCCCTGCATTGAGTGCGGCAGGGCCGGGCAGAGCTGGTACTCACAGACCGAAGGAACCTTGGTGTCTGATTAGGGGATGGATCAGCTTTTAGTTCTCTGAAGCCACACTGGGCCATAGTGTCTCTCTCAGGTTGTTCTGGGTGCTAGCTATTGAAGAATTTCATTCCTGTTTTGGTTCCTTTTGTCTAGTATATCTATTTGGGGAGCGGCTTCTAGGTAGCAGAGGTGGGCTGAGATGCAGACTTCCAGTAGAAATACTCAGGATGCCAAGGGTTGCTCTACACGTGGCAGCTTTGATGAAGGCCCTACCTAGGTACCTTGATGACTGAAGCAGTGGCTAGGGAGGTGACTTAGGGTCCTGCTCTGGGCTTGCCCCTATTCTACCAGCTTTCCTGCTCATTAGTGCTATGCTACCATTCCAGGCCCCCTCTAGGCTGCTTCAGCCAGAAAGGAGGTGAGGACAGGAGCACCATTTTCCAGGGAAGCCTTGTCCAATAACCTCTGCCTTGAGAGGGATGATGATTGACAGCACCTCTGGCCTCCAGAGGCTTCTCATTTCACTCTAACACCCCGATTTCTTGCCATGGCTTTCCAGGCCTTGGGCGCTTTGGCCCCTGCAGATCTCCTTTTGCCACTGCCTTCATTACGGGATCATGTCAGCTTTGCTGGCTTCTTTGCTGATCTTGGAAAGGGATTGGTGCAGTCCTGTCTCTGAGCATTTGTGCTTGCTGTTCCTTCTGCTTGGGTTTTTTTGTTTTGTTTTGTTTTGTTTTTGCAAAACTCTCTCTTTCATGTGCTTCATTCAAGTGGCTGTTCAAATGTCTCCCCAGAGACCACCCTACCTAAAGTACTATTATTCCTTCTCTCCCCATCACCTCACACTTTACCTGCATTTACCTCCTTTCCTCGCGCTTCCTCGCATCTGACATGCGCCGTGTTTGCTATAACGTGGCAATAGCCTCCCTCTCCTCACCAAAGTACAAGCTTCTCAAGAGCAACTACTAGGTATCGCCAGGGCCTAGAACGGTGTGTGGTGCATAATAGGAACAGTCAAGAATATTTTGTAATACTTGTTGAATGGGTAAGGGTGGTTTTCTAAAAAAAAAAAAAAACCAAAACTAATGAACAACGTTACCTTCACAGTCTCCCTGTGCTCACCTCTGTTCACTCTCCAGCCCACAGCAATGAAGCTTCTTCCTCCTTGCCTGAACAATGACTTCTTACATTCACCCAGTGATTTCCAGCCTTATTTGACTTGACCTTTCTGAAGCAATTTATGCTATGAAAAGAGTATTACGAACTTGGGAGCCAGATAGGTTTGGCTTTAATCCCATGTCACCGCTGGTAGCTATGTAATCCTGGGCAAGTTTTTTTCTCCTCTCTGGGATACAATTTCCATTTTAGTTAAATTGGGAAACTAATACTCACTCATGGGATTTTTCCAGGCACGTTAAGTGAGAGAACATATGTAAAACTCCTGGTACAGGGTTTGGGTACAGAATCTGAGCTCAAGCAAGGTTCACTCCATTGCCTTCTTCCCTTCTATGTTTCTGCACTCTTCCCTCTCCCTTCTTAGCAACAGTTACTTCTGTTTCCTTTGCACTTTTCTTCGTTTCTCCAATCCCAGGAACGATTGTTCCCCAAAGCTGTGCTTAGCCTTGTCCTCCTTATCTGCGGCTGTGTGCTCCCTAGGTCGTCTCATTCACACCTGTGACCCCAGCTACTATCTGTGTATCACTGATTCCATAATCCCTAAGCCCCTTCCCATTCTCTTTCCCCGGGCTCCAAACTCCTCTCTCTCACCTCCTATGACCTTTCCGACAGGTATCCCACTGGCGTCTCCAACTCAACACATCTTATCCCGTCTCACTAATTCCCTTCCTCCCCCAGCCTCTGCTCCTCCGTTGTAGAGAAAGGCACCTTCTTCCCAGTTGCCCATTGGAAGTTTGCGTCCATTTTTACTTTCCCCGGATCGTTAAATCCAATAATTTCTAGTTTCTAAATATCCTTCAAGGATTTTCACCCTCCTCGCTTCTCTCTGAATTCCAGCTCTAACCATTTCTCACCTACTTGGCTGTCATTGTTTTTAACCAGGCTTCCCATGCAGGGTCCCCTCTTTTCTAAATAATCCTCCCTGTAAACTTTCTAAAACGGAAGCTAGATACATCACTTCCATTTAAAAACAACGTCACTGAATATTACATGTCACTTCAAGACCAAGTACAGACTCTTTAGCAGGACAGATGACTTGCCATGAATCGACCCCTCCTCAGACATGTTGCCCCGACATGTGGTGCCATCACAGGCTCCCCCCTGCCTCTGCCTGTAGCTGCTCCCTTTGCCTGGAGCACACTCATCTTCTCCTCATCCAGTTGGCAAATTCTGCTCCGCCTCACAGTGCTCACTTTGAACATCACCTTCTCTTTGAAGCTTTGTGGACTTGGCCAGGCTGGGTGGACCTGCCTGTGGAGTCCCTCCCCTCCCGCATACTCTTCCTGTGAGACTCACCACGCGGCACTGTAACCCATTGATTCCCCTGTTCCTCCTGGGGTCCTGTGGGCTGGAATGCTGCTGAGGCATTTACCTCCACTCCCCCCACAGGGAGCTCAGTGCCTGGCTCTCAGTAAGGAATGGCCGCTGAATGAATGGTGGGGTTAGTGCTTATTTTAGCAGAGCAGACTGGCAGTGGTCTAGCTCGTCCTTTAGAACGTGGAAGCTGTTGGTACATTCAGCTTTGCCCTACTCCTCAACCATGGTTTCCCAGTCACCTATAGCATGTGTCCTGGTTTTGGACTTGCTTTATGCTTCAGCTTTTTTGATTTTTAGAATTAGCTCAGGTTTTCTCCTGAATCAAATTGGAAGGAGTATGTTGGGCTAGTTCATCTGCAAATTCCTCTCAAACTCTGATCTGTCACAATTACTTTTAGTGGGAATAGAAACTAGGAGACCCAAAGTCACGTTCCACATCTGCCACTGCGTGGCTTGCACAAGCCTCCGTGAGCATCACTTCTCTCCTCCGTAAAGTGGATGGCTATTCTAAACATCTGTGAGAATTAACTTAAAGTACATGAAAGCACCGAATGCAAGGCAATATCATTAGGGTGGTATGCCACATATTTCTACATCTTATGCCCTCTTGAAATAAAGAGGGACACATGCCACATGGCTGTCTGGTATAGCTATTTTGAATGAGGAGACACTGTATCAAAAACCACGGGTGAAGTCGTGAAGAAATAATGCAGTCCTTAAATAACCCAGAGCATTCAGAACATACCAGAAGACTCTCAGAGAAGTGGTCTAAGAATCTCTTTTTTTGAAACCTGGACAAGCTGAAATGGAATTTCCTGGGGTGGAGCTGTGAAGACTGGGATGTTTCTGTCTCGCTGCGCCTCTCTGAGCTCTGTGCTAGACGAGTTCAGGGCGTTGTCCTGGTACATTCTGTCGATGCCCTCTTCTGAAACCATTGGCAATCACCGATGAAGATGTTACTGTTGCAATTTAGAAATCCAGGAAGCCCCAGAGAATGTTCCCAATATAAACCCCTGGCTTAACAGTGACAGAAATGAACCTGGAGGCAGGAAGCCAGAGCAGGAATGGAGCCATCTATGGACAGATTAGTCAGTTTGAAAAGACTTACCAAGTAACTAGCATGTGTCAGGCCCACTGTCAAGCTCTGGATATACAAAGATGAATAAGAAATTCCTTGTGCTTACCGTGGAAGAGGTTGGAGAAGGAGCTTGGCCATCACTAGGGTCTATAGGAAAGGACATCCACAAGGAGATGTCGCACTTCCCTCAGTGGCTGAACACCATTAAGCACTGCGGAAAGGGAACGAGGCCGCTCCGGGCTATGTCTGAGGATTTCTGGCTCGGGACCCTCTCTCTCTGCAGCCCCTTCCCAATCACTGTGTGAGTGACAGGATAGCTGTTCTTCCATCTCGATTCCATGGTGGCCTGCCCGCCTCCCAGACGTTCTCGCAGTGGCAGAAGTACCGGTCGGGTCTGAGCTTTGCGCGCCCTGAGAGGATTCTTGTTCACATATATGATTCTATTTGGTAGGCACCAAAGCCCCTCCCACTTAGAAGAGAGATTTGTACCACCTGAACTTCTACTATTACAAATTCATTCCTTCAGATTCTCAATGAGCAATCATTTGGAATGTGAATAGTTCTGCAAATAATAGTGAACACCTACTGACATTTCCTCCATGAAACTCTGGTGTAAAGGTTTTATGACTATTAACTCATTTAATTCTCATAGCAACCTAATGAGGTCAGTATTTTTTATTATCCCCATTTTCCACATGAGGAAATAGAAGCACAGAGCAATTAAGCAACTTGTCCAAAGCAGGTCACACAACTCGAAAGTGGTGGAGGCAAGATTCGAGTCCAGGCAGACTGACTCCAAATTCATACTATTAATCACTATTCTATTCCAGAAATAGCAGCATCGAGCTTTATTAATTAGTTCCTTAATGTAAATTCTAGTAGTCAATCTTTTTTTTTAATAAAGATTTTATTTATTTATTTGACAGACAGAGATCACAAGTAGGCAGAGAGGCAGGCAGAGAGAGAGAGGGAAGCAGGCTCCCCGCTGAGCAGAGAGCCTGATGCAAGGCTCGATCCCAGGACCCTGGGATCATGACCTGAGCTGAAAGCAGGGGCTTAACCCACTAAGCCACCCAGGAACCCCTAGTAGTCAATCTTAATGAATATTTGTAGTGTTCATGCACCACACTAAGTGACTTTTGTTTATTATTCCATTTTTTGTCAATAAAACCCAATAGGGTAGATATCATTAGTATTAGTATTTTACAGATGAAGAAAATAAAGACAAGTTAAGGTCACATTAGCAGGAAATATAGAGACAGGACTTGAAATCAGGCAGTTTAATTTCCAAATCCATGTGTCCAGCAATACGTTGGACTGTGGTGTGGTGAGAACAGACACCTGTGAACTAGAATGCCTTGTGGGAAAGTTTTCTCAAGGAGAGTGGTTCCTGTGGGGAAGGCCAGTTCAAGAGCCTTGTGGCACTTTTAGGATAAGGGGGGAAAAAACCTCTTTTACCCCTCAGTTGCACTTGGGGCTAACTCTATGTACAACTCAGAATTGGGGGGAATACCTTTATTTACTGAAGCCTTACTTAATAGGCCAAGCATTCTATCACTGAACTTTAAGATTTTATTTGTTTATTTGACAGAGATCACAAGTAGGCAGAGAATCAGGTAGAGAGAGAGGGGGAAGCAGGCTGTCTGCTGAGCAGAGAGTCTAACATGGGGCTCGATCCCAGGACCCTGAGACCATGACCTGAGCCAAAGGCAGTGGCTTAACCCACTGAGCCACCCCAGTGCCCCATTACTGAACTTTAAAATCGGAAATGTTGAGGATCTTCTCTCCAACATCCCATCCAAGGCCATATAAGTCCCCTGATAGGTACCAGCTATCTCTCTACCTGTACATTCTCATTCACAGGAACTCACGGCTTCTCAAGACAACCATTGCTTTGTGAGAGCTCTCTGTCACTGCCAAATCATTAAGCTGAAATCTGCCTCCCTGTAACTTCCCACTTGGAACTAGACAAACTAGGCCCTCCTGTTTTGCATCCATCACTTTGTCCCATCTCACACCAGGCTCCCCCACTCTGAGGCTCCCAGTAGGCGATCAAAAAAGCTTTGCTTTCTGCTGCCACAAGACTTTTGCTCATGCTTTCCCTCTGCCTCTCTCTTCTGTCTTCCAATCGACTTTATGGATTTTGACTTTTTCTTTCACTTCAACTCAGTCATTTCCTGGGATAGCTTTCCCTGTCCCCCTCTGACTTGATGAAATCTCCCAGTTACATACTTTTAGAATATCCTCGCTTAGATTGGGTTCTCTGAAAGCAGAGCCTGAGGTGGGAATGTGTGTGCTTATAATTTATTGAGGGAGTGTCCTTAGGAAAACTCAAAGGGAGAGAAGGAAGCAAGATAGGGAAGGATGCTGCACAAGAATGTGATTTGGGGCAAAATCTTGATTCAGCCCAATCTGGAGAGGAGATCTGTAGGGTGCACTGAACTGTAGTCTGTCCTGCTTTGAGGCAAACATGGAGGCATCTATACTCGCACTAAGTCAGTGATGGGCCATGAGCTCCTGGAGGGGTGGGTTATCAGCTTTTGGACACTTTCATTTCCCTTCTAATCTACAGAACTTTTCCTTTCTGACTTTATTGAATTATATTCTCCATCCTGTCCAAGAATCCTGCATCTTGGTTGTTAATAAGCCACATGTACAGAGACATTCCTCAGGTGCCTGTTCTCAAGAATGGGGTCAGCCTTCCTTATAACAATTCGTTATTGCCAAGAGCCTCAAGGAAAGAGAAAAACAACAGATAAAATTTAGATCAAGGTTCCCATATATTCCCTCAATGTTCCTTTCTGGGTATCTAGGGAAACAGGAGTGAATTACAACTTTTTTGTTCTCTAGGAAAGTCCCATGGTAACTTCTCATTGATCTTTTGTTATATCTTGCTACCCTGCCTTATACTATTTAGAATTTCTGAGGATTTTGATTAATTCCTGCCAATCTGTCCATTGGTTAATTTAATTAATCAAATCCCAACAATTGCCATATAGGTTGTTTGTGGGTCAGGGCCCAAAGGCAATGGAATGAGAAAAAGCTAATTTTTGATGGTAGAAAAGCTGTTTAGAGCCTAAAATTCTTTAGGGAGTTGAAGGTACTGGACACTGGGCAGAAGAAGTGCTAGGTAATGATAGAAGGTTCCGAGGCTCAACTCATCTGGCTTAAATTCTAGGACTGACTCTGTCTACAGACTAGGCACTAGAGTTCCCATGAATGCTCTGCCTTGCAGAAGTGTGCGTGCAGGTGTGTCAGTCAGTCAGCCAGCCAAAAATATTGCCTGGGATCTACTCTTTGGCAGGCTGTATTCTAGGCACTGAAGGTGTAGCAGTCCATGAGACACAAAGTCCCTGGCTCAAGGAAAGTTCTTAGTGTGTGTGTGCATGTATGTGTGCACGTGTGTGTGAATGTGTGCCTGCGTGCATGCTTCCAGCTCTAAGATTTGCAACTCTCTAAATCTGCTCTTGAAGGATGCATACTCATCGACTTTTCCACAATTCTCCTAGTACAAGTCAGAGCAGCACGATATAGGGCACAGAGCCCTAGTCCAGGAGTGAAAAGAGCTGGTATCCATTCTTAGCTCTGTACTGTCCGGCTGGGTCACCTTGGGAACGCCACTTCACCTTTCTGACCCGCAGCTTCTTCATTTATGAAACAGAAGTGTTGGGGCAAATGGTCTCCAGTGGTAGAGTTCTCTGGGTACATTTACTGGGGGTCTACTATGTGCTGGTCACCTTTGTGATAGCTCATTCAATTTCCCTTTTTCACTTAATTCTTTGTGGACTGCTGTTATCCTTAGATTTATAGATGAAGAAACTGACCAGAGCCATTGAAGTTACTTGCCCAAGGCTGCTTAGCAGCTAGCATCAGAGGAGGGTCCGACCTATTAGACCTGAGTCAAGTCCAGTGCATTTGCAGTCACCACAGCCCCCCAGGCCATTCTTTAGTCCTTGTCCCATCATTGTATCTCTTTGTCTCCTCACTCTCATGCTTGCCATCAGCAGGGGGTGTAATCTGGCTTTGGTGGGGAGCCAGGAGTTAGAAATGGATGTAAAATACCATGTGGTTTGCTACTGCCATCCCGTTGAAAAATCTCTGACACTACACCTTATTCCATACTGGTACCTGTGGGTCAGCAGTATCAAGGAGAAAAGGACAGCCCTTGATCGAAACACTGAGCATGCAGGAACACGATTTAGTGATGTCAGCAAATCTGACATACACCTAGTAACAAGCACCGTAGTATTGAAGAATAAATAGTAAATAGTTCCATAAGTATGATCAGTGTTAGATTTTAGAAGTTAGGCTAAACACTGATAGTTTCAGAAGGAAAGAAGACTTGGCCAATGTAGAAAAATCTTGACATTCAATATTCCCCTCAACCTATTCGAGCCCCAGCCCTGCCTTTCCTGATTGTGTATTCTTGGGCAGTGTTTCACTTGGCTCCCTGACCTGCAGTTTCACTCTCTATGAAATGGGTACAATAAGGGTAACTATTTGCTCTTGTTTTGGTAAATTTTGATAAAGACTTGCAAACCGCAAATTGCCAAGCAAATGTTAGTTGTTTTCAGTTATTTTCTGGTAGGCTCTATACTATCCTGGTTGCTGGGAATGTGAAAATGAAGAAGGCACTGGCCTTAAGTCCTGGACTTAAGAACACTGCTGTCTAGAAGCCCTTGTGGCCAGGCTACACTTGAGTTGAATGTTTTAGTTGCTGCAGGCCACATAGTTTCCTATTTCCCTCACCTTCCACAGTTAATGTTACGTATAGAGTAGATTGAGTTGATTCAAGGGACTATCTCCTTTCCTCCCTTGCAAACCTTCAGTCTCCTAGTATAGATTTTCCTAACAGCAGCATTTTTTTGTCCATGGCTGATGGCACAGTACAGAAGCACAGTGCAGAGTGTATTGCTGGCATGAATTACTGGTGGGACAGAGAATGTCCCCAGAGAGGCCTGACCCAGCAGAAGGTCCTTGACTTTGTCCAGATAGAAGGGGTGAATGGACCAAGACTGTGCATTGTCCATTCATGACGACCTCCCTTCTTCCATTAGCCAGAGAGTCCCATTATGACTGCTAAGCTCCATTATAACTAGGTGTGCCTACACAACTGAGTTCTATAATGGGCACAGAAATGATGTGTACAACTTCTGAGTAGTGGACATAAAGGGATGAAGTCTTGACTCGGTCTTCTCACCTTTCTGTAGGCTAGAATGTTAACATGATGGCTGGATCCATGGCAGCCATCTTAGACTACACAATGGGAGCTGTATATTAAGAATGGCAGAATCAGGGAAATACAAATCAAAACCACAATGAGATATCACCTCACACCAGTCAGAATGGCTAAAATTAACAAGTCAGGAAATGACAGATGCTGGTGAGGATGTGGAGAAAGGGGAACCCTCCAACACTATTGGTGGGGATGCAAGCTGGTGCAACCACTCTGGAAAACAGCTTGGAGGTTCCTCAAAATGTTGAAAATAGAGCTACCCTATGACCAAGCAATCACACTACTGGGTATTTACCCTAAAGATACAAACATAGTGATCCAAAGGGGCACGTACACCCGAATGTTTATAGCAGCAATGTCTACAATAGCCAGACTATGGAAAGAACCTAGATGTCCATCAACAGATAAATGGATAAAGAAGGTGTGGTATATATACACAATGGAATACTATGCAGCCATCAAAAGAAATGAAATCTTGCCATTTGCGACAACGTGGATGGAACTAGAGGGTATCATGCTTAGTGAAATAAGTCTAGCGGAGAAAGACAACTATCATAAGATCTCCCTGATATGAGGAAGTGGAGATGCAACATGGGGGGTTAAGGGGGTAGGAGAAGAATAAATGAAACAAGATGGGATTGGGAGGGAGACAAACCATAAGTGATTCTTAATCTCACAAAACAAAATGAGGGCTGCTGGGGGGAGGGAGTTTGGGAGAGGGGGGTGGGGTAATGGACACTGGGGAGGGTATGTGCTATGGTGAGTGCTGTGAAGTGTGTAAACCTGGCGATTCACAGACCTGTACCCTTGGGGATAAAAATGACAGAATAAGATCAAAAGTGCCCGTGTTCCCCACACCACAGAGTTATCATCATATTCATTATTACTTTAAAGATTTTATTTATTTATTTGTTAGTATGAGATCACAAGCAGGGAGAGCTGCAGACAGGGAGAGAAGCAGGCTCCCTGCTGAGTAGAGAGCCTGATGTGGGACTCGATCCCAGGACCCCAGGGTCATGACCTGAGCTGAAGGCAAATGCTTAACCGACTGGGCCACCCAGGCATCCCTATTGTTATTCCTTTAAAAGATTTTATTTTAAAGTAATCCCCAAGGGATGTCATTATTAGTAATGGACTGGTTCCACATTACCTGCTACATAAGGGAGAAATATATCTTTTTTTTGATTGGGTCTCGGTTGTTTTGACATTTGTTTATTCTAACTACTCCAGTCCGAAGGGTATTTTTGTGTCCTGGTAGTGGCTGGTGCCGCCATACACTATGATAAGGTAGTTGTAATTTTGTGAAATAAGCTTGGACATTGATAATTGCTAGACTATATTAGCATTGCCACATGTTAATAACTGTTGAGCAAGTTATTAACCTCTGTGTCTCAGTTTCCTCATCTGTAAATAATAATAATAATAACAGACCTAACAGTATCAACTTCCAATAATTTTTTGAGCACCTAGGTTGGTTCAGGTGCCATGTAGTTTGGGTTAAACGAAATAAGAGATTAAGTAAACATAGTATTAATTATTTTAAACTTTATTATACATATATAAGTGTTATTTTTTCCCCCATGCTCATTTCTTGTTAATGCAACTGCTTCTGGACATTGGCCAATTATGAGGCTTGGCATCCCCCAGAAGACCTAGTTCAAAATTGAGCATGTAATAGCTACTTAACGAATGTGTGTTAAAGGCATAGATTATTTTTAATACTTCCACTTACAAAATGACATTTTTATCTTGATTTTTAAAAATTTAATTGTGTTGGGGTGCCTGGGTGGCTCAGTGGGTTAAGCCACTACCTTCGGCTCGGGTCATGATCTCAGGGTCCTGGGATCGAGTCCTGCATCGGGCTCTTTGCTCAGCAGGGAGCCTGCTTCCCTCTCTCTCTCTCTGCCTGCCTCTCCATCTACTTGTGATTTCTCTCTGTCAAATAAATAAATAAAATAATAAATAAATAAATAAATAAAATAAACAAATAAAATCTTTAAAAAAAATTTAATTGTGTTATTCTGTAGCAGGAAACCGACCATTTTCACCAGTGTCAGTGTACAGTTCGGTGGCATTCCGTCCGTTCATTCATCCCATCCATTCACGCTGTTGTGTGGCCGTCACCATCATCTATTTCCAGAAGGTTTTCATCATCCCAAACAGAAATCCCAACCCGTTAAACAATAACTTCCCATCTCCTCCCTCCTTCCAGCCCTTGGTGAACTCTGTTCTGCTTTCCGTCTCGATGAATTTGTCTCTTCTGGGTACATATAAGGGGAATTATATAGCGTTTGTCCTTCTGTGTCTGGCTTGTTTCATATGGCATCTGGTTTCCAAGGTTCGTCCATGTTGTAGCACATGTCAGAATTTCCTCCCTTTTTAAAGCTGAATAATATTCTGCCTATGTATAGAGTACATTTTGTTTATCCATTCATATGTTGACGGATGCCTGGGTTTCTCCTATCTTGTGGCTGTTGTGAGCAAAGCTGCGGTCATCATGGGAAGACAAGTTCATGGTTTGTTCTTCAGGTAGCAGTTTTGACTTCTCCTCTGGAGGGGAAGACTCAGTCCTGGGACCTGCCTGCAGTGTTTCTGCTGGAGACGTGCTTGGAATATCGAAAATGCCTTTTTTGGTGCCTAGACACAACAACTGGTCCCTGGCACAGCCCTGAGAACACTTGCACTATGTTGCCATCTCCTCACTTGGCACGGAAGAACTCTAAGGGACAGAGAGAACACGGGAAGGGTGACCTTGGTATGTGTGGGCACAACATATAATTGTGCAAATGAATTTCTGTCTGTTCCTGGATTGTAATACATCCAACCGATACGGCCAACTGCACGAGGGGCACCTCGATTTGCTGAAGGGAGGTGGAGGCTGGCGTCTTGGAGCCAGAGGTCAGGCTTCCATACCCTGGTACTGTAAGTGCTGTATGTGTCTGGCTGATAATCCTGTGGTCTCAGTGCTGGCTCCCTGTTGTAGAAACCGAAGCTCATGACTTTGAAGCTGTGTTATAGAAGAAGAATGCCGGAGGAATGTGGCCATTCCTCCAAGTTCTGAGAAACGCAATCATAAGGATTCTCACTTAGGTCATCTAGCTCCAAAGACATGGCTCCCAAGGCCTACACTTAGTAACCGGCTGCCAGTGAATGTTGGAGTCCCTGTCAACATAGAAGCTGCTGCAGGGCCCAGGAGTCCGTCACGTTGATCCTGCACTCTGTGAGATCAGATTCCAGGATGATGGGATTGTGACGGTCTCTAAGTTTCAGATGAAGTCAGACGAGGACAGCACCGGCAGGTGTTCTCATATGTCCTTGGTTTTGGGATCTGTCCCTTTGGGTTTCAATCATTCAGTAAAAATTCAGATCCTTTTATGTACTGTGGTTTTAAACTTTCTGTTTTTACTATTTGCCAGACTGTGTCAAAGGCCTAATAAGATGCACTAAGAAAAATAAGGAGGTTGGGTTGTGTTAGGGGGGGAAAAAGGCCTTACATTTAATTTTTTGGTTTAATGGCTGCAGTAAAAGAGTTTATGGAATAGAATAGCTCCAAATCCACTGGCCGGGGTCCAGTGCCCTCATTTGTTTTGCTAGCTGGGTTTCTAAAAAAATGAGCTAGTTCTCTCTCTCTTTCTCTCTTTTTAATTGAAAAAGAAATATATGCATATTGCCTTAGCCTAGGAAACAGAGCTTGAAGAAATGCTTAAGTGCTATTGGTTCGTTGGGAGGCACAATGACATGGTGCCCTGAGTGAGGAAAGAGGTTGGAGGTGGGCAAAGACGGGAAGCCCACAGAAGGTGCTGTGTTACTTCACGTACACCCAGGCGGTGGCTGCTGCTTCACAAATGAGTGGAGACAACTTCTCAGTCTCATGCTGGGTGGGGGGTGAGGGGTGGACAAGAAGCACCATACCCCGAAGCAGTCCCGCAGGGGAAGAATGAGGAAGAAATTTCTTTGCTGGCTCTCTTCTACCTCCTGTCCTTCCATAAGTTGAAGTTCACCCCAGGGATGTGATGGCCCCTCCCCTCTCCGTGGTTGCCTCACCTGATCCCTCAGCTTGGCAGAGGTCAGACCCTACCGTGCGGTGTTTCCTCTGAAGTGGTGGGAGGAGCCAGAGACACTGACCACTTGGCCTGGGTGGCGGAACCAGTGTGTCACAGTGATAGCAGGCGAGCAGAGAAAGCAGCAGGTTTAGCAGAGAGCTGAAGCTACTGAATCAGGGAGTCCCCTAAGATATGTCGATACAGACATAGGAGACATTCAAGCAGTACAAGAGTATCTAATAAATACATTTCGCTTCTACCGCAGACCCTCAAGTCACTGTCTGTACTTTGTCACAACATCCCACGTATACCAAATATTCATCTATGTTGGTAAGATCGTGTCGTGATAAGATTTTGCTGCTTGTAGTAGAAACCTCACATACGTGGCTTCGACAAGACAGAGATGTATTATTCTCCATCATAAAGAGTCAGAGGAAGGCAGGAGGAAGGCAGACAAATGGTAGCTTCCTGATTGTCATTCTGCTCTGTCAGCCTAGTATGGCTTTTTCCTTAAAGTTGCTTTTTGTTCTAGAATAGTTACCAGAGTTCTAGCCGTCACATCCATGGACCAGGCCAAAATTATAAAGAAAGAGGAAAAGGGTGTGCTCTCCTGGCTGAGTCAGCTTCATTTAAGTGGTTTTGTCAGTGGCCTTCGCCAACAGTTTTCACTTATGGCTCCTGACCATCTTCAGAAGCAAGGGAGGCTGGGAAATAAGGGTATTTGTCAGGTGCTTTGCAGCCCAGAATAGAGTCAGGGTTCATTTAGGAAGAATTAAGGAAAGCATGAATACTGGGTAGACAACAAGCAGTTTCATTTTACACAAATTCAATACCTTGCTTTTTAAAATTTCATGTGTATTGTGATGTATATAGACTTCAACAATTTGAATGCCTGCATTGCATTCCAGTGTGTGGAAATATCAAAATCTCCTTAACATGTCCTTTGTGGGTAGATATTTAAATTGTTTCCAATATCTTGGCTGTTATAAACAGCATGGCAGTTAACATCCTTGTATGTATGTACTTACCCATTATTCAAATATATATCTCCAGATAAATTTACAAATGAGGAATGGTTGGGTCAAAAGGATAACTGTATTTTACCTTTTACCATGTATGGTCAAATGGCTTTCCAAAGTGTTGACATTAATTGACTTTACTCGACAGTTTATAAGAGTGCTTATCGTCTTCTAGTAAGCGCTGTGAAGAGAACACAGATAACACTGTGTATCATTAAACCTTGTGACTTCCTTCAACTTGGTAGGTAAAAATGGTGTCCTGTCAGTTGAATTTCATTAACTGCCTCATGAACTCTTTAAGTGATCATAGAAAGCCATCAATTCTACTTGTTTCCTGGCCCTAAACAAGTTTAGATCAATAGATCAATAAGTATTATTAATACTCTCCAAGATACAGAAAGAAAGATTTAAATTCTCAAATTGCAATCCTTTCTAGTAGATTAAGAATTGAAAAGTTTTTTTTTTAAATAACAGTTTTATTGATATGTGATTCACGAACCATAAAAATCATCCTTTTAAAGTGTTCAGTTCAGTGGTTTTTAGTATATTCAGAGTTGTGCAACCATCACTACTCTCTAATTTTAGAACATTTTCTTCAGCCTCCAAAGAAACCCTGTTAGCCATTAACAGCACTTTTTGTTCCCACCCTTCCCACAGTCCTTGGCAATCACCTAGTCTACTTTCTGTTTCTGTGGATTTGCCCATTTGTCTATTTTGGACATTTCATATAAATGGAATCATCCAATATGTGGCCTTTTGTGACTGGCTTCTTTCACTTGGCACAATGTTTTCAAAGTTCATCCATGATGTAGTAGGTATCAGTACTTTGTTCTTCATTTTATTTTTAGTAAGGTATACACAGCATGATATTTATCATTTTAATAATTTGTGAGCATACAATTCAGTAGCATTAAATATATTCATAGTGTTGTCAACCCCTCTCCACTATCTATATCCAAAACTTTTTCATCCTCCCCAATGCAGATTCTATGCCTGTTAAACAGTAGCTCTCCCTCCTACCTCCCCTAGCCCCTGGTCACCTCTATTCTACTTTCTGTCTTACTGCCTATTCTAGGCACCCCATATAAATGGAATCATACAACATTTGCTCTTTTGTGTCTAGCTGATTTAGCAAAGCATAATGGTTTTATTTTGTAGCCTATATGAAAATTTCTTTTCTATGGCTGCATAGTATTCCATTGCACATATAGGTCACATGTTGAATCAATTTCATAGATGTGAGGTCGAGGTGAAACATCTTTAAAACTGTTTTTATAAAACAAGAAGTTTTTCATTATATTCAAACCTCATACATCTTCCTGAAGTTTTAGCTCATTTTCCTTCAGGAGAGATTTGCTTATTCGTTCACTCATTCAGGTGGTATTTATCGAGTGACTTCCTTGTGCCCAATTCAAGTGTAGACTGCAGAAGGGAATGAGCATAAGGAATAGTCTCTATTTCCAGTGAGCCAACAGTGGAGAAAGAGAAAAGGCAAAGCAAGTAACAGTTACGGGTCGCTACGGCAATTGGAAGGGTACTTCATTCTGAGGAAGTTAGGGGAGTGTTTCTCTGGAGAGATAACGATTGGCTTGAGCATTGGACAAGTGTGGTGGGAGGGAGATAACATTCCAGGAGGGGTGAAAGCACAGGTGAAGAGAGTCAAAGACACATGAGGACGCACGGTGCCTTTACACTTGTGCCTTGAGGTTGTTATCATGTGAAGTATCATTTTGGGGACCTGTACAGTTCTGGTAGCAAAAATGAAAGGGGAGCCCACCCTGTCCCTGGAGGCCTTTGCTATCATATGGATGAGAAGCTTTGAGGGGCAAACCAACACAGAGACAGTAGAAATGAAGTGGGAGGTAAATTGAAAGACTATTCAGTGACATGGAATAGACACGAGTTGGTGATAAATTGGCCAGTTGAAAGGAGGAAGTACCTAGGATTATAGCTCGGGAACCTGGGGTCGGGGGCAGTAGAGGAGTTCAGTCTGTAAACACCTATCACATTTTAAGTAAACTTGGGCCAGGTCCAGAGCTTTCAAAAGGCTCCAGGGAAGGTAGTTTAAGTGTTCTATTCTCCCTTCAAAGTCCAATTCGGTTTTCCCATTGGGCATCTTAAATATGGACTTCCTTGTGCTGCTGCTGACACATCCCTCTATCGGGCTCATATTCCTCTTCCCTCCCTCTTCTTTCTCCTTGCTCCCTCCTCTCTCATTTCTTATTTGCCTCCAATATATATATATTTATATATATATATATATATATATATTTTTGTTTTTTCTGTTTTTTTTATTTTTAAGATATATTTTTGTTGAACCAGCCTATTGCAGGCCAGGACAAGAAAGAACTCAGGACTTCCTATCCAGCACTGATTTTACCCCACTGCCTCCCGGTGCTGTGGTTCCTCTCTGTGTTGGAAAACTCACCCAAACCCAGTGGATACAAAGGAATTCACTTCCTGGCGGTTCCCTTGGTGAGAGCGCTGCATGGAACTAGCAGATGCCTCATGAGGAGGGAAGGCTGTTGTTAGGCTAGGAAATGTGGATAATTGGCATGCTCTCTTTCATCTGCCAACGCTGCTCTGAAAACAAGCTGCCATAGACAGCAGCTTTTCCGCAGTGCAGCTGTGGTTCCCAGCACACAGGATCTGTTCTTTAGGAATTAGAAACACATTGGTCTGAGCTGTAAAGGCTGATGGCTGAAGACCGTCCAGTTGCATATGTCATCGGAGAAGCTCTAATGTATTGTTCGGTCAGCGGGGCTCTCTGGGTGGTGACTCAGCCAGCGCTTGGCTGCTGCTTTTCCTTTGCTGTCACTCAGCATCTCAGCAGCATGGTGCTGGGCCTGTGTACCTCATCTTCAGGCCCAGGAAACTCAGGGGAGTCCAAGAGTCCATGCGTGCCCTTTGACTTCTGCACTCCTTTGCTAGAATGCAGGCTTTTTGAGGACAGAGGATGGAATTTACTTCTGTGTTTCCCAAAGCAGCCTGATCTTTTCCCAGAAAAAAAGGTAGCTCAAGTTGACTTACCTAAAGTGGCCTTGTTCTGGGAAGACAGCAGCTTGGCTGCATCATTGCCTCTCCCTTTTCCCGCCCATCCTCAGGTCAGCTGATGGGGCTTGGAGCAGGTGTTCAGGCTGCCACTTTCCCAAGATGTCTCTTAAGAGAGCACACATAGGATTTCCTTCTCTCTGGTGTCTGGAGATGGCTGAGGGCCCAGCTCAAGAGGAGAGAGTTTCCCTCCCTGTGGGGACAGTGCAATATTGGTTGCAGGAGTAGAATTCAGGGACTCATCACTTCCATACCACACCCAGTGCACATACGGACATTTCATGGCTGCCCATGAGGCTGAAGGTGGAGAATGTGACTTTTACTTAATGACCCTGATGATATTCTCCTTAATGCCTGGTGGGATAGGCAGAGAGAGCACGTGGGGGTAGGTGGGGGGGGGGGCAATGGGTGGCAGCAGAGGTCAGGAGCAAGCAGGGAGCAGTTTGAGTGGAGGCACTCATCTTCCAAATGCCCCTGCCACTACTCCGTGGGATGCGGAGAGGTCCAGAGCATGGGAAAGGAAAGGTGGGAGGGCCTGGCTGGGAATGGGGGAGCACAGGGAGCCGGAAGGAGAATCAGGTTCCAGGAAGGGCACTTTAACGGCCTCAGTTTTATGAGATCCTTTCATACTGAAAAGGATTGCTGATCTGCAGAATGGAGAATCCAACATCTGTAAACCTCTACAGGGAGAGTTCCACGGGATGTACTTTCTATAGTTAAGTTGATGGAAGAAGCAAGTTATTCTTTATTCCAGTTTATGCATATAAAATTGTAATTTTAAAAAACAGACACGCTCTCCTTCCCCCCTGCCCCCACCACTGGCAGTGCTGTCTTAGTATTAAGCACAGCAGCCTGAAGCTGTGTCAGGGTGAACCTGGACAATCTGGCTGGCTAGGGATGCAGGGTCCCTTTAACTGCTGAGCAGCTCCTGGAACTCAGGGACCCCAGGAACTGTTCCTTGCACCTCAGTGACAGGAGAGTGCACACCTGGCTGGCCTGTGGTTGTATAAACTTAACACTCAAATTTCCAGTGAGTTTTCTGTGTGGCTCTCAGCCCCTCGGCTGGCTAAGTTCTCTGGCCAAGTGCTGGCCAGTTGGAAAGTCAAGACTTGGCTTGGATCTCACTAGGGGAGAGCCTCTGACCATCCTTCTTCAGACATGAGGGCTTTGTACTGGAAAGAGTCTGGCGTGGTCCTGTGACTGCCAGGGGAGGGGGTGGGCTTTCCCCTGTTTCTTCTCATTTTTAGGGCAGTGAAGAAGTGCGTGTATATTCTATAATAAGGAGGTCACGGGTTTGGAGCTATGTTCTAGAAATATTTGGCTTTGTCTCTCTGGCAAGTCCTAGCAGAAGCAATAGAAAGAGCAGACTGGGGGCAGGGAGACCGGTTTGGATGTTTCTGTGATGCCCTGCCTGGTAGTTACCAGGAGCCAAATCAGAATGGTAGTGAGGGGACTGGAAAGGAGGGGATCGTTTCAGAGTCACTGGAGGCAGGATGTGTGGGAGGTCACAATGGCTTCCACAAAGAGAAGTCAGCTCCGATGGAACAGTGGCAGATAATGCCATTAAAACAAACTGGGAAGTGAGTTCTCACAAACCCTATGAGACAGACTTCAAAAATAGACCTGGTTTCAAATTCTAGCTCTGTTACTACTAGCTGTGAGAGTGCCATTGGATATGTATTACCTCATGGAGCCCGATTTGTTGTTTTTCACTTGTAAATCTGGGGTCACGATGACTGCTTCCTACCGTTATTTATTATAAAGAATGAATTTAATGAGAAAATGTCATGAAGCATTTGCAACAGGCCAGTACACCATCAGCACTCAAATGGCAGCAACTGGGTAGAGACTGATTAGTGCAATTTATGAGCTTGGGGGTGGGGGTGGGCCGGACGGACCTGCAGAGGAGAGCAAACCATTCTGGTTGAGTTGTCAGGGAAGCCCCACGAAGGAGTCAAGGGTTGGTGCTGATGTCTCTTCAGGTCTTCAATGTTTGATTGATTGATTGTTAGGGAACATACAGTGCAATATTGATTGCAGGAGTAGAATTCAGGGACTCACCACTTCCATACCACACCCAGTGCTCATCACAACAGGTGCCCTCCTTATTGCCCATCACCCATCCGGCCCCTCCCCCGCCTCCTCCCTCTATCAACTCTCACTTGTGTCTGCCCGTCCCCACTTTTTTTCTTCTCCCCCTTCTCATATGGTTGTCTGTATCGTATTTTAAATTCCACATATGAGTGAGATCATATGATTTTCGTCTTTCTCTGACTAACTTATTTCACTTGGCATAATATACTCTCCAGCTCCATCCATGTTGTTGCAAATGGCAAGATTTCATTCTTTTGATGGCTGAGTAATATTCCATTATATACATACATATATATATATAATATAGGTATTATATATTGCATATAATATATAATGTTACTGTGTGTGTATATATATAAAACATATAATATTATACACACACATTTGTATGTATATATAAATCTATATACCACATCCATTCATCAGTTGATGGACATTTGGGCTCCCTCCATAGTTTGGCTATTGTTGATAAGGCTGTTATTAACATCGGGGTGCATGTACCCATTGGAATCTGTACTTTTGTGTCCTTTGAGTAAATACCTAGTAGTGGAATTGCTGGATGGTAGGGTAGTTCTATTTTTAACTTTTTGAGGAACAGGTCTTGTGTGGTTAAGAAGTCCAATTCTCTCAAGCACAGAAATAAATTGATTTATAAAACTGTCTCTTCTTTTTAGGGGAGATGCAAACAATAAGCATAAATACTGTTGATGATCTCTTTTATATTCATACAATGTTGGAATCATTTCCCTCCTTTTATTACTTTTTTAGCAGCAGCTGAGAATATTTTTTAAAGGGGGATTAAACCATAATGACATTTCTAATTTAACAAGAAAATTTCAAGAATGTTATTAAGGAACCAAACTTTTCCCAGCTTTCTGCTTCCCCATTCTTGCTAGGTTTTCGTTCTTATGCTTGTTACCCCATGGTTTCAAGGTAGTTGCCATAGCAGAAGACATCACACCTACATTCAAATCAGAAAAAAGAGAGGAAGGTGGGGCAGCACTGAGTTCTCTGCTACCTATCCCTTTTATCAGGAAAGTAAAAACCTTTCTGGAAGATTCAGCAAAGTTTCATTGGCTAGAATTAGGTCACATGGTCACCACCAAGGATTAAAAGAGTCCGAGAAAGCAAAAATCTGGCAGAGGAATGGGATTGCCTGATAAGGATTCCCTGACCTAGAGGTAGATTTTTAGGTAGCTGAGATCTCAGCACAAGATTTGGCAAACTGAAGAGTTCTGGTTTATCTAGTGACTTATCTTTTAACTTTATCAGTGCACATTTTCATGGATGAGTAGGTAATCTCTCCATAGAAGAACTGAAAGACCATTTTAGTAGAAGAGATTTATTTGCCTTTTTGGTTCCCAAAACCTACTGAAGCTTTAATTCTCTTTTTTTTAAAACTTCTTCTCCACCCCCATTTTTATTTCAGTAAACAAATAGTGGATCTTTCCATCCAGATAATAACTAAAAAATACTGGCGAACTTCAAGATCAAACTTTGTTGTTTATTCTTAAATTTATCTGTGAGTTCAGTGGTAGGCTCGGTGGCACAGGAAACTGAAGCAACAGGAAGGAGGACAAAGAAGCCGGTCCCACATCGTGCAGGAAGGGGCTTGTGCAGTAGTGATTAGCAGCTGCCCTCTTCTGCCCTTGGGCCTGATGGCCAGGCCCAGGCTCCTCTTCCTCCCCCTCACGAAGGAAAACTTTCTTGACCCTTCATGATTCATCTAAAGATTGGTTAAGTATTCAGATATACACAGTAGTTTACCTGTCAAATTCTTTCTTAAACAATGAGTTAGAAAAATTGTACATTTGATGTGATACTCAGGGACCTCCGACTCAGGCATAAAAGAAGTTATTAGAACAACTTCAAATACCTCTGCACTAATTAAGCCTGAATTAGTGAAGTTACTGACAAAATAGTTACTTCTGTAAAGAGAGGCAATTAAAAAGTATCAACTACAAGAATCTTATAGTCTTGTGGGGAGACCTGCTCTGAAGAATGGATAGAAAATTTGTAAAGAGTCAAATCCTTGCCGGGTGTTTTTCCTTCACCATGTGCCTGTACACCACCTGATCCCAGAGTTCTCTGGGACTTTGGGCCCAGATACCCAATGGCCTTCTCTCCTCCTCTCCCATCTCACAAACTCCCCAGGTCCACTGTGTCTCAAACTTTAGTTTTCAGTTTTCCGTGTCTTTGGGCTCCTGTGCACACCTCCTCCCATCCCCCTATTAGGGACTCTAACAAGCTCTCAGTGGCTCAAGCCTGAACTTGACATCATTCTGGAATCCGACTTTCCCCTTATTCTCCATACTAAATCACCACTTTGGGTTAATTCTCTCTCCTCAGTGTTGCTCTAATCTGCCCATTTTTCTTCTCCTCCATAGTTGCCACTCTGAGGCAAATCAAGAATCAGGAACTCTCAACTCTGAATGAGCTCCTGGCATCTGTTCACCATCCATGTAATGCCTGAAAACATGTCAAGGTGTTAAGAAGTAATTTAAATTTTTATTGTGGTAAGAACACAACATGAGATTTACCCTCCTAAAAGATTTTTTTTTTTTAAGATTTTATTCATTTATTTGACAGAGATCACAAGTGGGCAGAGAGGCAGGCAGAGAGAGAGGGGGAAGCAGGCTCCCTGCCGAGCAAATAGCCTGATGTGGGGCTCGCTTTCAGGACTCCGACATCATGACGCGAGCCGAAGACAGAGGCTTAACCCACTGAGCCACCCAGGCACGCCCCTAAAAGATGTTTTTAAAAGATTTATTTATTTGAGAGAGCAAGAGCCGGTGAGTGGGGGGAGGGGCAGAGGAAGAGTCTTCAAGCCGACTTCCTGCTGTGGGACTTGGTCTCAGACCTTAATGGAGTGATCCACCCAGGACCCCTCTTGGAAGATTTTTAAGAGCACAATACAGTACTGTTATCTACAGGCACGATGTTGTACAGCAGACCTGTAGAACTTACTCATCTTGCTTAACTGAAACTTTTCTTATTAGAAATCATCTTCGTAATAAGAAGATGATCTGTTGGCCTCTTTGGATATATTATCAAATTGCTTAGCAAACTACTTTTACAAAGGCTCTCAGTCATAATTTTTGCCAAATAGAAATGAGCGACACCTGAACAGGATTTCTACATATGCTTAAAACTTCTTACTCTTCCATAAATATTCACCCCACCCCTGCATTTAGCATAGTAATATTAATATTACTATGACAATAGATGTAAGAATTGGGGGTCATGTCCTCAGAGCATGTTGCAGAAGATGGCTTTCTTTCAATAGTGAGTGAGCTGCTCCAAGTGGGCAAGGTTATTTCATCTTTTAAAAAAGATTTTATTTATTTATTTGTGAGAGAGCATATGAGCAGGATGAGAGGCAGAGAAAGAAGCAGACTCTCCCCTGAGCAGGGAACCCCACAGGAGACTCGATCCTGGGATTCTAGGATCATGACTTGAGTCAAAGGCAGATGCTCAACTGACTGAGCCACCCAGGCATCCCAAGGTTATTTTGGTTTTATGAATTCACTCATCAGTCTTATTGGACATGCATGTGCCAGGCACTGTTGGGTAGAGACCAAGGACAAAATCCCCACCTGTGAAGAGAGCACAGCCTATTAGTAGAGATAGATTTGAAAAAACAAATGGTTCATGCAGTAAAGTGCTAAAAATCAAATTAGGTGGTTTGCAGTAACTGAGGAGGGACATTCCTTGGAGCCTGGGAACATTTCCCAGGATGAGAAAGTAGATACTATGGAGTCGAGATCTAGTGCTGATTCCAAATCAAGCTCCTCTTCCATCTCAGCTAAGAATGTGGTTAATGTGGAAAGCACTGCATTTTGAAAATCTAATTATTTTAATCTACATTTCCCTGCCTAGCAGTCAGACTGAGTGTCTTTTCATGTTTATCGACCCTTGTGTATTTGTCTTCTGTGTCTTGTTTTTTCTTGCCATTTGTGGAAAATCTCAGTGTTGAACATAGACTCTCTGAAGCAGATAGGGAACTTGCCTGATGCTCTTTGACAGATTAATTTCCTCAATCCCACACTTGTCTCTTGACGAAAATAAGGACCAGGATGTTTTCCTAAAAGCCCCCTTGCTTCCTGGCAATCTCTGCCTTCTCTCTTCTTTGATAATCAGGCTTCCTCTTGGAGATGGGTGATTGCTGAGGAAGGTCAGCAGGACGTGATAGAATCTGTACGTGCAGATACTGTTGTCATCTTTAATGATATAGGTTTTGTTTTGTTTTGTTTTTTCCTATCAAAACTAGAGGAGAGGGGCACCTGGGTGGCTCAGTGGGTTAAGCCTCTGCCTTCAACCAAGGTCATGATCCCAGGGTCCTGGGATCGAGCCCCACGTCGGGCTCTCTGTTCAGCAGGGAGCCTGCTTCCCCTCCTCTCTCTCTACCTGCCTCTCTGCCTACTTGTGATCTCTGTCTGTCAAATAAATAAATAAAATCTTTAAAAAAAAAAAAACTAGAGGAGAAAGTCTACACAGATGGAAGAGTTATGTGTAGGCTTGCAAACATGAACACGCCTGATAAAATAGAAGTATTTGAGTGTGCGAATCATAAAAGAATGAGGTCCAGTGTCCTATGTGGTTTGAGAGAAATGGCTACAGAGAAACCATTGCATGGATTTGAGAATGAGTTTCCTTCAAGCGATAGGCAACGCACTACCTTCAATCTTAGACATCAGTGTTTTGTTCCAGTGAACCTAAGGACTCAGCCTTCATGCTTTGCCTGACAGTGGTCAGAACAACTTGGTCATGGTCTATGTTCTAACCTTTTGGTGGCCAGAGGACAGATGCTGAGCTGTTGAGACAAAGGAGAAAGACCTAGGACTTGCAGCCAGACACCTGGGTAGGAGTCTTGGTTCTGTTAATCAGCTGTGTTTTGTTAAACAGTTCTCTTCACCCCTCTCAGTCTTAGGTTTCTCCTGGCAATAGGGAAGTTACCTAAATTCTAAGTTCAAAAGTTATCTAAGTCCTCGTTCTGTTAAAAGGATCAAATAATGTTGTGATAACAGATGCTAGTCAGTTGTGTACGCACTCTTTTCTACTCCGCTCTTTGGTCGGGGAGCCAGCAGCGTCAACATCCCTGAGGAGCACGTTAGAGATGCAAATTCCCAGAACGATTAAATCAGAAACTGACAGGGTGAGGCTCAGCAATGTTTTTATGTTCAGGTGATTCTAATGCTCATTGAAGTTTGAAAACCACTGAAATCTTCTCCTTCCTGTTGTGGTTGATACAGAATGAGATTTGGTGAGGGGGCGGGGGTGGGAAAGTGTGTGTTAAATGACATAAAAGCTATTTAAAGTCCCAGGAGGTGACTTTCTTCTAAAGTCAGGTTTTCCTTAAAATAGTCAATGAAATATGTTTCAAGCAGGAGAATTGTTTCCTGTTTCCTATTGAAGAAAAGCACTCAAGTTTAGCTTAATGCAGGATTTGAGATAAGCTGTCAGGATGTCTACGTTGAATGGACCAGATAACTTCTTAGCCTCTTTTCTGTTCTTTATAAATATTAATGATGAATTTATAAACTAATGGATGTTACACTAACTACTCAGCTCTGGAAGCTCTGACATGATATTTTTGCCATGCTATTATTTCTGATTAGATGTATTTTAATTTTCTTTGAAGCCAGACCATTTGCCTATGTTCATAACTATAGTGATTAAATACAAGAGCTGGGAAATTAACACATTTCTGCGTATCAGTGAACATCCTCCTGCGTCCTACCTCAGGAAGTTTGTTCCTATAACTAAGAGTCTAATCATTATGGCAAGTCTTTGTCGGGCTCGTTTCTCATGCACCTTAATTGTATCTTTTGATCATGCAGTTTTTGTGAGTAATAGACATTAATGAATAGTTGTGCTAGTATGAGTGTTCTGTATTAAGTATTCCTAAGCTTCTAATGAGAAATGCATCCATGCCCACTAGTGTATCTTCCAGATGGTCAGTAAGAGCTTTGATTTTTATGGTCTTTCCTTCGGGTTTGAGAAGGAAGTCATTTAACTCTTCAAAGTATAGCTGGCAGAAGGCATCCCTTAGTTCAGGAGGACCTGCTGCTTCATGACTGAAGAATTTCATTTTAGTGAATTTAAAGAAAAACCAATTAAGTACTATTAAAAATAGTCAAGAAAACAATTATAAATGAACTACTTGACGCTTCATCAAGTGAACAGTCTCCTTTTGGAGACCTGCAAAATGGGGTAGAAGGCAGGAAAAGAATAAAGGTAAAAGAATAAAGAAAAAAAATAGAAATATCTGATTGGTTGGGGCCACACCTGTTTGGGGCAAGTGACCCAGAGTTGGCTTGGGGTGTGAAGATTGGCTGATGGAATATATTGTGTTTCTGGTCAAGTGGAGCATCTACAGGGACCCAAAAGTTATCTAAGTCCTAGTTTGCTGTTAAGGCACGCCAGGAGAGGGCTGCTCTGTCTTGGGCCGAGAAAGTTATTTCAATGGTACCTAACAAATATTTGAGGAGAGAATAAGTAAAAATTGCTGATAAAGTTGAGACAATTAAGTGTAATAGTACCTACTATATGTTGAGAGTCTACCACATGTTGGGGAGCTGATTGAAGTTCTCTCTTTGATTCTTATAAAAACGCTATGGGGGCACCTGGGTAGCTCAGTTGGTTAAGCATCTGATTCTTGGTTTTGGCTCAGGTCATGATCTCAGGGTTGTGAGACTGAGCCTTGAGTCGGGCTCTGCACTCGGCATGGAGCCTGCTTGAGCTCCTCTCTCTACCTCTGCCCCTCCCCCTGCCATGTGCAGACATGCTCTCGTGCTCTCAAAATCTTAAAAAATACCCCAGACACTATAAGGCAGGTACTACTGTTCCCATTTTATAGACCCTGAAACAGTCCTTAGAGTGTACCAAAATGGACTTACAATGTCCATTTGACATTGACCCTCCTTGTGAACAGGAGGATAATTCCAAAGGGAAGTGTGTGGCTGGTTCTAGAAACTCGTGCCTGAGAAAGTGGCATGCCTGAATTGAAGCCTTTTTATGCTTCTCTGTTTGCATTCATATTCTCAAGGAAGCTGACATGTAGGTCAAACTGCAATGGGAAATTGTTTGTCTCGAAGCATGCTGCTGCTGTGGGGACTGACAGGGAGCCATGGTTCTGCACAATGGAGAGCTCAGCTTTTGCAGAGCCCTAAGGCATCAGGCAGGGTACTAAACACACAGGCCACATTAAAATTCCTAAAAGTTCACCTTTAAAAAACAAGAGGGGAGTGGGAGGCAGTGCCTGGCTGGTTCAGTAGGCAGAGTGTATGACTCTTGGTCTTGGGGTGGTAGGTTGGAACCCCACATTAGGTGTAGAAATTACTTAAAAAAATAAAATCTTGAAAAAAATTAAATAACCACCTCCTCTCTTTCCCCGAGAGCTCAGAACAGAGTCACAGATAAGTTTGCAGTCCTTCCTTTATAATTTACTCAGATAGTCTTTAGAATGTCAACAGAAACTCAGGTAAATTATTGATCGTTGGAGTGAGCCAAGAGAAACCCCAGGATACAGTCCAGGGTCTTTGAGATTAGTAATACTCTTTTGTGAAGGAAAGAGTGGAAAAAATAGAGATTCCTTTGCACAAAAATCCTAATGGAAGAAATCTAAATTGTAAAGTATGTACATATTGGGAAATAAAGTGGACACTGAGAAGTGAAAAATCATGCTGATCCTCCACATTACATGCATGTATCATGCCAAAAAAATGAGACGTAGATAGCATCAAACTTTATTTTGGGCACAGATGTAATGTATTCTTCGGCACTTGCTTTCTTGTGTTGCGATTACGACCCAAATTCTTGCTTGGTTTCTATGGGCTGATGAGTAACCACAGATTGAAATAATAGCTGTCTATCCTTTTAAATATTATGCGGATCTGGATGTGTCCAACCTCTGCTTTGATTTGGCCCTATTATCTGATGTAAAACTGCTTTTAAAATGCAAGGTCTATGGGGCACCTGGGTGGCTCAGTGGGTTAAAGCCTCTGCCTTCGGTTCAGGTCATGATCCCAGGGTCCTGAGATCGAGCCCCGCATCAGGCTCTCTGCTCTGCGGAGAGCCTGCTTCCTCCTCTCTCTGCCTGCCTCCCTGCCTGCTTGTGATCGCTCTCTTTCTTATCAAATAAATAAATAAAATCTTAAAAAAAAAAAAAAAAAACAATGCAAGATCTAGTCCTTAATGGATTCCACCCCATTAGCTTTGCAACAAGGCTACGTCTGAGCATCCTCTTGGCCTCTACCAGAAGCAGCTATCGGACTCTAGGCATCTGCTCTGGTGGTCGGAAGCTGTTGTTAGAATGTGGCCAGAACATGAGAAGAGTACGGGACCTTTGGCTTTTTCTCACCTTTGCTTCTGCTTTTATTGCATGGGGGACATGATATTCATCAGATTCTTTTCTTCCAAGTATGTGCCATAATATGTGGCAGGAATGTGACCTGTGACATACATTCCTAAAACCAAAGACCTCTGTTGCTTTCCCTGAAGCAAGTATTATCATAATTCCGTTGGACCCTTGATGTTCTTGATATTTCATGAATGAGCTTGTGTGGGGCAAGGATGGGAAGGAAAGATTGTCCAGGAGTACCGTAATCTTCCGCTGAGTCTGTCTCTCCCTCCAAATCGTCTCACCAGAATTCTCTTCAAAGATTGCTATATTCTTTATGTTGGTATGTGAGCTGCTTTCCTAATCACCAGCCAAACAGACCTTAGGGCTTTGCTTTAGAGTTAATTCTAATAGTTTACCTAAATCAGATCTGGGATTCAAGAGCATACCAAGTACACTGTATGGAACATGGATGATGTCACAAAAGAACGTCCTGCTATTTGTCTAAATCTTCTAGGTCTTCTGGTTGCAATGGGCAATTTCTGGGTTAATCCTTGAAATCAAGTTCAAACACACACAAAGTTCACGTATAACATGCTTCTCACTCTAAAACATCATTTAGATGCTAAGCCTTTGTTAATATTTAGTATTTTATAAGGTTCAAAATGATCATAAATACCTTACTAGAAGTCATTAAACAGGACTGTAAATACATTATTCAGAACTTTTAATAAACTCTACTGTAGTTATTATATTAACCAAGTGACATCAAGGGACTTACAGAAATGGGTTCATTCAACCCGTACCATTACCTGCATTTTATCATGTTTTCCAGCCTTTTATGGTTGGTAAGTATGACAGTGTGGAGGAAAATTAACTAAGAATATGAAATGAATAAGCACATTTAGAATCCGATCTGGGACTTGGATACAAATTTTTATGACTTTTTGGCTACACAACCTTGGGCAAGTCATTTAACTGCAGGAATTCTTTCCAAGGGATCTTGTAGGAGTCTAATGAGTCACTGATGTGAACATTCCTTGTAAAACAAACGTCTCACACCATACTATACAGAAAATTGCATTTTAGCATAGAGAAGGCACTCTGGGGTGAAGTGTGGCTTTTGATTTTTATGATCCTCGCTACTGAAGAAAGAACATAATATGACCTGTGGCATAATTAACTTTTAAAAACAGGCCTTTATAGTGGAATCCCACTCTATTTGTTACTGTGTTTGAGACAGTTACAGAAATTAAACATTTTTTTCTTCATTCCTCCAACTGGCAAAGCCTAACACAACAGTTACTAAGCCCTTAACTTAAATGAGCTCATTTCACCTTCACAACCATGCTGTGAAGGTCCGGGCTCTAGTTACACCCATTTTATAGATGAGGAAACCAGGACACAGACTAGAGAAAAATCCATAATCAGCCATGACCGTAGCCGAGAATTTTATCCATATTCACTGCCTTCAAGACTGTTCATTTTATTTCTATGTATTTTATTATTTCCCCTCCTATTCCCATACATGAGACTCCTATAGGGACTAGTAGAGAACACTAGTAGAGAACACTAGTAGAGAACACTAGTAGAGAACAGGTACTTGTCAGTACCTTCGGGGTAAGAAGTAAATGGTGGATGTAGACAGTTTACAAACCCAGGCTAATCAAACTCAGCCCGACGAGCCGCTGGTTATGCTGTGCTGATCGTGAACAGGTCACGTGTGCAGCCACATACTGAGTGGTTAAGACGAGGCTGCTCAAGTTTCCAGAGTGTGGGAGGAGGGCTGCGAGTGCCGTCGAGCGTATGCCCGGGGAGACGGCTTACCATTGTTCCTGAAATAGTTACTGCATTCAAAGGGCATGGAGAATATTTTCCAGATTTCCCAACCACAAAGTCTTCACCCCAGCTTTGGCTTCCACCATCAAAACGTGTGGTTTGGACCTGAACCGGGAATCGATAATCTTTCTAGCACCCTGTGCTTTTCCTGCCTGCTCCAGACAAGTCTGTGTTCCATTCTTTCAGGATTTACTGGGAGATGAATCACTTAAGTTGTTCAGTCTTTGACTGCTTAGAGGTGGTAACTTTATGCATTCTTTATACAGGGGTCTGCAAGACCTTAGCCTTCAACAGGAGTGGGCTCATTTGGGAAGGTGAAAACACCATTGCGGCTCCCTGGGAAGCTGTTTTGGAGGTGGGCCTTTCACTGTCTTTCATAGGGAGCTTGCTAGGGTTTGGGGTGCCCTGGGCCGGTACCCGAGGGCTTCAGAGGAAGCCCAGTGGCTGGAAACTCTGGTGGCGGCAAGTTTATTATGCACAGTGTGCCTAAACTTCCTGAAGTGTGTCTCAACAGGGACCATAGCAACATATTAACTTACTTGGGGCACAATGACCCAAAAACTTTAATTACTTGAAAAGTACCCTTGCAGGAGGTGGATTTACTCCAACTTTGAGTTTTCCTTAAAAACAGGAGCAGGCTTAAAACCCTGGCTAAGGAACTAATCCCATTAATGAAGGCACTAAACAGAAAAAGGAATCTTATTTTACCAAATCAGTGGAAAAGCCCAGGATGAAAGCAATGTAGAAAGAAATAATGGTACCTCTACCTCCTCCCATGTGGCTGCTTTGAGCATTTTGTACCCCATTTCTGCTGTCAGTTTCTCAGCAGATCTTTCTTTTCATACAACCCACCAACACCCAAATTCCATACAACTCAAGACAGTAATTTACTCACAAAGGAAATACACCTGCAACTTTATTAATAACCAACTTTTTTAATTAGAGCGGATACAGTTGTGAAAACTGTACATTAGACATTTTGGTTTCGAGGATTATAAATAAAGGAACTCACACGTAGGGAGTTCTTTTTCACAGCAAGGAACTTTAAATAAACAAGGTCATGTTTTATTAAGTACATTGGCAGACTTCATGTGCTGTCCAAAATGTAGAGCACAGTATAACAACCCGTTAGAAAGAGCCTTTCATGTAAAATACAGCTGTGCACATTTTAGAAAAATACCAACAATTTGAGCTTTGTTTTTAAAAAAGCTTATAAATCATACATATATTTATAAATGGAACCAACATGCTTACTTTATAAACATATCCTTTAATTATCTGTTACCCATTATTTCCAAAGCATTACACATTTTAAATAAACACTTAAGATTAAATATTTTATTTTATTTTTTTAAAAAAAATCCATTTTCCCAGCATCAAGAGCTACGGGGTTAGGAAGGCGCAGTGAGAGTACGGAGACTGACACAGGAGCTACGTTTCTTGGCTAAAAACGTACTTCCTAAATTTAAAAGTCAAAGCAAAATGTAAAAAATAAATAAATATACAAGTTGTAATTTTCATTTGCTCTCTTTCTGCTTTCTTCTTTATTCCATATTGGTCACACCCAGGATTCTCAACATATTGCACTTCTGCAAAAAACATCACTGGGTTACTACCCTGCCGGTGACAAAGCATTCAGTCCACACCTGTGCTAACACGTGAGTGGTCTCTTCTGCATTGAAAAGGTAGCAAATAAGGTAAAAAGAATCCAATTAAACCATGCAGGTTGTGAAAATATTTAGGAATAGCTAGCTCCTTCTCCACAATGTAATGTCTTAGATAGATTTAAGGTACCTTTCCTCCCCTGATTTCTTTTTAAATAATTATAAAGACCACATAGTGTCTCCAAGTAATAAGCATGCTTCTGAGTAATAAAGGATGAATTATAAAACAGCAAAAAAAATCAGATTATGTCAGAATAGCAAAGGACCGACTGCAAAAGACAAGTATTTAAATAAAAATGTCTAAGCCTTTAAAATGTGAAATAAAATTACGAAAGGACTTTGAAAAACACGAAAGGCATAAAATCGAGAAGCAGAGGTTTAACAAAGCTTTATGCTCTACCTGAATGTATTCAACAAAAATTTAAGTTGGAGGAAAAAAAAAGATCAGAGCAGTTATTAATAGCATCTTGCTTAACTTTCATGGGAATTAACATAGTCACTGACAAGATTTTATTTGGTTGTAAAGTACGTCAGCAATGAAACTGAATCCTTCAGACGTTGATTACTGCAATCCATGCAACATTTTGACTACACTTCTCAGAATTCTGTTGTCTTTCAGCTTTTAAAATTTAGCACCTCCTAAGTGCATAAAAGATTCATCTTAGTAAGATTTAAAAATATTTAAAATTATTTCTTAGGAAGGTATAATGCCTTCAACACTGCTAAATTTTAAACAGCCTATTACAGGTTTAGGACGACTAAAGGGCATGAAAAAAAAAAAAAAAAGATGTACTGCTATCGCAACAAACACGTCTTCTCTAGAATTAATTGTTGTTTCTTTTCCTTGAGATGCAACAAGTGTGTTTCCTCTGGCCAGGACCACACGCTGTAGAGGACTATACATCCTACTTCAATAAACGGCAAAAATGAACATAGTCGTGCACAAGCCAACGAAACGTTCTCTCCCAGAACATTCCAGGAGATGTTAAAGCAGCAGGTCGTGCCATAAGACTGGTGAGTGATGCTGCTACCTATTTCTTCGAATGAGATAGGAGTGAATGTTGGAACCATGGCCACAGCAACACAATCCTCCGACCGCATTCCTCAGGCAGTCGTTTGTTTCCCCAGCTCCCTACTAAAAACGTCAGATGGTAAAATAGTAAGGCAGCTGTTGACTTCCATCAGAAAAAAAAAAAAAATGCAGCTCCATACATTTCCAGTTTAGTCACACTCCGCTAGGACAGATGGAGTAGCCAATGCCAAGAACTTCGCCGGCTGGGGCTGGTTCAGCAGATTTTAAAAAAGAATGATTATTAAGTTTTGCTCTCCGACATGGCTGCTTGCTTCAGCTCCCAGAGGACCCCCAAAGCCACAAGCATTCCCAGGGGGACCGAACAGGTCCTCTGGTTGAATTTTCCAAGTTTCATCTCTTTCGCGATCCCATCCTAATTCCAAGCCTCCTTCCCTGAGTCTGAGTCTGACTGGGGTGTGCCATTTAAAGGGCTGACGATGCCACGGCAGAGAACAGAGAACTGCGGGCTAACACCGCTAGTTGTCATGACTTCACTGAAGGGTCAAAACAGTTATATCATTAAGTAACTATGTTGAATCACATTCAGGCACAGCCAAAATTAAAGTGAAGGACAACATGCAGTTGTTAAAAAAAAATGTAAATTCAAATATGGGAAAAGAATATTATATACAGTGATTTTATATAGAAATTAAGGCTATTCTTACCTTTCCTAATTCCAATCAAGTCAGAAAGTGAACAAACAGAATGGCCAACCCGATATTCAACAGCATGACAAGGACAATCATGACTGAATTAGGGCCCTGGAAATGAAACAGAACAAACCAAGCATAATGTTTCCATGTTAATATCCACATATAAGCTAGATCATAAAATCAATTACCAAAAAAATAACTCCGTTGGAGTAAATAAAGTGGGAGCGAATGACAGCAGCTCCAAAAGGTATAAACTAAAAATAGCAATGCCGCATTTAGATGGAGCCGTCTCCTCACTTTCACTATGAAATGAATCCAGTCTTGATTATATCTACAAAAGTGACTATCAAATAATCTAGTTCATTTACCTCAGAACATCTGACAATAGTCTGGGTGAGAGTTTGCTGTAATGGGGTGAGGAAGTAATGGAAAGTGGATATGCACTTTTTGTTAGGGTATAATTTAGACGAGGAAGAATTATTTCCTCAGGAAGGCAGTTAGAAAGACTAAAATCTTTATAAGGTACCGAGGCCTCTCAGGAAAAAATTTAGGACTCTTGCTTTTCCTGGTCAGAGTTTTGGACACCAACCCACCCAGGAAGTAAAAATTATAAGCAGGAAGTCGAACACTTGCAGAAATGATCTTACAGGTCTAATTCTTCACATCTTTGCTCACAGCCACCACGTTCCAGAAATCAAATTCTATTTAACAAACTGCAGAATCTCTTTTTGATAAATATGGCTATAATAAATACCAGCTAGCCAAGGTACCCAAACTTTGTTTACTTGTTCAAACAAAACCCAACCTTATTGACCCAGCGTTTCAGAGCTGCTCATGCTTGACCATCCTTCTTCCAGAGACCTGATCTTGGTATTTACTATTCAAATAGTGTCTAATTCTTATGTAGCGTTAACTGTGCTCTAAACTGGCCTTACAAGGTGGGTGGGGTGGGTATTTCAATGGTAATTTTACAGGTGAGGCAACGGTTGTACTAGATTTGAATATGTAACGAGGCTACAATGCAACAGGGTAACAGAGTCCTCAGATGCGGTACTGGTGTGATTCTGGGGTGGAGGGAAGGAAGACTGAAGTTTCAATTGGTCCAGTGCTTGTGATGTAAGGTATGGAGCTTGGGTCTCATCCTGATAGAAGGTCTCCTCCCCAGATGGGC
Source organism: Mustela nigripes (assembly GCF_022355385.1). NCBI lineage: Eukaryota > Metazoa > Chordata > Mammalia > Carnivora > Mustelidae > Mustela > Mustela nigripes. Next base: position 138,860,578 of record NC_081559.1, read on the forward strand.
CACAACCTCCCTGGCAGGGGTCAGAATGCCCTGGTATTTGTCTAGCCCAACACTTGGCACATTGTCACTTCCTGTTAATCTCCATCTTTGCGCTAGACGGAGTTCCACGGTGGCAGGAGCCGTGCTCTGCTCACCGTCGTGCACCCACACATATGGGCCGCCCTGTTCATCCAGGTTTTTGTTATGAACACCGGTTATCATCTGGTACTTTTCCAGGTGTTGTGGACATGGTTGTTGACTTTATTGATTCACTGCCTTAAATGAAGAACAAAGTGATTAGTAAAATCAGAGTTGGGGGAGAAAAGTAAAAATGTGTATCCTTGAGATGGGGACGGTTAGGAAGAAGAAAAACCATAGCTTCCAAATCCCAAATAAAGGGGAGGAAAAAGCACATTTATTGCCGGTCTTTATATGCCAGGCAGTGGGCCAATAATGAGCATTTTGGGGTACATGGTTTCTTCTTCACAGGTGATTATGAGTTACAGAGCTCTGAGAGGGTAAGTGTCCTGTCCAAGGTTACTCATCCAGTTTAAACAAATTATAGAACTAAAATTAAACTTTGTCTACTTCAGAGCTGCTAGGTTTTTCCCCCTACATCCCTGTAACAGCCACAAGCCATAGTTTAAAAAAATAATAATTTCTAATCATGTTCTTGAAAATGGCATTTTCAACTCTATGCTCTGATTTTGTGGTAGCAGAAAACATTAAATCTTGATATGACCAACTGTTTTTAGAATAGTTTTCTTAGTTACTAACCTATGTAACTCTTCAATCATGAGCAACTTAAAATGTCTACTGTAGGAAATACTTAGAACTCAGAAAAAATTGAAATAATCTTTCAATATCATAACACAGCACAGAAATTAAGGAAATGCTATCACAAACTTTGATTAGATTTTGCCGATGAATATGTTAAGTTTGGATTCATATTACTGTTCTGGGTCATTGGATTTAATTCATAATTCCCGAAGACGGTGATATGAAAGATGAGGAGGAGTATATGGGGTCAGAACAACACTATGTAGAGTGTCCTATAGTGGACCAAGGAAAAGTAGAAAAACAGAGAAAGTGCCTTCAGTGACTCTAAGTTCAAAAAGTCTAAGGTGTGTCTGGACCTTAAATTCCCATGTCATGAATCCTTACAAGGTTCTACGAATTTATCTAACTTTTTGAATTCATTAGCATTTTTGGATGGAGATACGTAGATATATGTCCATTTTATATATAAATATGTATATTTATATATTATATTTATCTCCATCCAAAAAATATAGATATATGTCCATTTTATATATAAATATATTTATATTATATTTATATATAAATATGTAACATATATCTATATATTTATCCAACTAGTACAACTCCATTTATGAAGCTCTTTTTTAAGACGACTCAGTGAAGATGAAGGTAAGGCAGCAATAAAAAGTTCAAACAGCCACCAGGTGGATAATACGTTCTGGGATGCTATGTTTAACAGGCAGATATCAAGATGTGCCTCAGTGTTCTTCAGATACCTAGGCTGGGCACACGGTGGGAAGCTTTAAGGTGAAGTCTTATAAACATGGCCGTGGTAGCCAGTTATAGCTTAAAATAGCAAAATGGAAAAAAAAAAGATCAGTCTTGCTTTTCAAGACTGACTGAGACAGGTGTAATGGAAGAAGCTGTAGCAGGACAAAGTGCAAGTCTGGACTGGGAGAACTTTCAGGCAGTTAGAAAATAAAAAAGTTCTACCTCAAGAAATGTTTTTTTTCTTCAAAAGACTACTACTCATTTAAACTGAGGAATCTTCTGAGAAGTTACTGCAGTCTATGTTAAATCTAAAACTACTCTAAAAACATGAAAAAAAAAAGCAGTATAAATAGCCAAGTTTATATGTATTTACTGTTTGTAGGGTTTTAATGTGTGTGTGTGTGTGTACGTGGTTCAAAACTGACACGATACGGATGCCTTAAGTTTTTCAACAATTCAAAAGAAAGTTTAGGGGGCACCTGGGTGGTTCAGTGGGTTAATGCTCTGCCTTCGGCTCAGGTCATGGTCTCAGGGTCCTGGGATCGAGCCCCGCATTGGGCTCTCTGCTCAGCAGGGAGTCTGCTTCCTACCCCCCCCCCCCCCCCCCCCCCCCCCCCCCCCCCCTTTTGTTTTTTCAAATAAAAAAAAAAAAAACCTAAAAAAAAAAAAAAGTAAGTTTAGGTAAATTTCAAAATAGACTTGGAAGGGAGCAATGGCTAAGAAAAAGGTCAGGCAGTTCTCCGGAGTCAGTATTGCTAGTCAGAAGTCCCCTTGCTGGTCTGATTGATGATAAGGGGGCAATGATGTCTGTACTGGCTCCTACCCAAGTTGCTACTTTGCAAAATCCTACAAAAATGTGGGTTCCACATAGAATATGTTTCCATGGCACATCAGTCTGTGTGCAACCATGGCCCATAGAAGTCACATGTTTTTTGAGAAGGGTCAGAGAATAATAGGGGCATACTCCCTCGTCTTTTACCACTCATATCAAGCACTTAAATTGCTAAGTGTTAGCCTGTGTCTCAGAAGATTTTCTGTATTTCTAGGAGATGGATATCCAGGGTGATCTTAAGGAGGGTTCAAAACCTATTGGAATATTTATGAACCATTTTATGCTTCAATTATTACTGTCTTGGAACAATAACGGCCTTTGCTTTTTGAGCACTTACTATGTGCTATGTACTGTGCTAAGAGCTATGTAAGTACTACTCATTTAATCTTCAACACAACCCTATGCTATAGGTAGAGATGAGGAAAACAACTCACAGAGCAGTTAGGAAACTTGCCCAAGGTCACACGACTGAGAAGCAACACAGCTGGGATTTGAACCTAGGAAGTCTGGCACCAGAGTCCACACCCTTAGCCACCAGTGTATCCTGTGTCAGTCAATGAGCTGGTGACTAAAATTCCAGATCCCAGTGTATTCAACCACCCTAAAAAGGACGATTCTGACTCATACTAGATCTCTCGGTTGCCCACAATGAACACTGCTTCAGTCTGGTCCTTCCTCCAGTGTGTGCTTCATTGTGAATATTCCTATGCATTTTCAAGGTATTTATCAACCTCTAACTTACACAGTGTCTATCTCAAAATTGAATGCGGTACTCCTTTGTTTGAAAGATGGTTCATTAACTACCTTCATGATGATCTTATCACTTCTAAACTGTCCAGAAAACAGTCATCAGGAGAGTGAAAGGCAGCTTTGTGTTATCATCAGGAAAAGAAGGTTAACTGTTAGAATCTTCACAGGAAGGTGCCAAGGCGATCTTGACTTCTGGTTCCTGTAATGACAGAGCCTGTAGAGTGCTAGGCCTCCTTTCTCATGGGACATGGAAGGGAGCCCTAGAGACCAACTTACAGGTTACCTCTAAGAACCAGATGGTTCTGCGTATAAGTAAAAAAGGTACTTTTTCTAAATAAGGAAGCTGTGAATTTATCAAACAGTAGTAACATTTCACAGAAAGACAGTGTGTAGGACACTGCGTCATTCACTTCCTCTTACGGAGTTCCAGAAGTCAACTGAACCCTACTACTGGGACCTCAAGGTAGAAATTACATGGCCTTCCATCATTTGAATTTCACTCGTGTAAATCAGGCAAACTAATACTAATCAACTTTGTCTGTCTTAAAAACCATTGATCTCTACAGAGGATGACTCTCAGGAAGTCAATGTAGTTAATCTGATCAATTTATATTTAGATGACAAAAAAGATGAGAACCAGTGTTTGTTAGCAAAATAAATCTAAGAAATGTCAAATATAAGTTAACAAAAAAAGATGAATTTCAACTGTTTAACACTGTTACTGTTTACCTGTAAACAGGTTCACCCTGCTGAACAGACGAAAGAAAAAAACTTAAATATAATACAACTGTATTAATCCACACCTTTATGCAAATGTCTTAGAAGTTACTAGTAAATATTGGGTCAGCTGTGGCTTTTTTCTTAAGCTACACTTAACGTGCAACACCCTCTGATCCAAAAACATGTGACCAGGTCAACAGATCAGTTGGTCGATTTCTTATTAATAATTACTTAGTTTTAAGAATTTTCAATTCTATAGAATTTGATAAAGTATGAATTCCATATATCATTTAACAAATCTCTACGTGCTCATCAAGTAACACCAGTAACATATAGCTTTCTGGTTGAATAATTAAAAACCTTAAATGCTCAAGGCCAATTGATAATAAAACTAGCATTTACCAGAAAACTAAAATTTTAGAAGCCGTTATACTTGGGAAGTTAGAAGACCAAAGTAATTTTAAACAATGGAGAAGAAATAAAATGTTCTAGGGGCAAAGCTTAAATTCAAACAAATTCAAACAAAACTGAGTAAAATTCAAACAAAATATTTAGGAGACTAACTCACAATAGCTAGAAAAGATGTTGACTGGAGTATCTTTTCCTTCACTTTTAGCTTATCTCTTTAGGTCTGAAGTGAGTCTTATCAGGCACACAGATGTAGACAGGTCTTGTTTTCCATCCATTCCTTTACAGTGTCTTTTGTGAGGCTCAAAAGCAGGGCCAAGAACCTAGCAAATGGTGATGGAATCCTCTTCCCAGCTGGAGCTCTGTCAGGGCCCATGATTCTCTTCTAGCCAGAGAGTTAGCTACCATAGATGGCGTGTTCCTCCCAAATTCATATGTTGAAAACCTAATCTCCAGTGTGATGGTATCTGGAGGGGGCTGTTTGGGAGGTGAGCCCTGGGTCATGAAGGGGGAGCTCTCCTGATGGGGTTCATGCCCTGACAGGAGACAGGAGAGAACTTACTGTTTGTCTCAGCCACTTGAGGCTACAGCAAGAAGGTCTCTGAACCAGGAACTGGGTTCTCATCAGACATCACCAGACAAGACTTGATATCTGGTGAGAACCCAGTTCCTGGCACCTTGATCCTGGGGATTCTCAGCCTTCAAAATTATACGAAATAAGGTTTTTTGCTTAAGCCACCCAGTTGACAGCACTGTTGTCATAGCAGCTCAAACTAAGCTACTCCAAAACTTACCAGAAGTGTGGGGAAAGCATTGCTAACGTGTGATGCAGGAACAGGCCGGCTACCTGAATGATGTCTGAGGTGAGTGGTGGAGCGAACAGGGACTTGTCTCTGCACAGAGAGCTCTTTGCTGTCTCAGGGTACAAATGTGCTAAGCTCTATCTTATGTAGCCTATGTATCTTCCGTGGCCGACGCTTGTCAAGACTTTTGCTAGACAAGCTGTCATCAAGATGCAAGTCACCCTTACACTGCTACCTGAAGGAACCAAAAGGAAGCAAAATCACATCATGCACAACTTACTGAATTGGCTTCTTTTTCCAAAGAAGGGCATGAATCGTTGTTTGTTGGATTCTTTGGTATAACAAGTTCAGACTTCTTAGCTTTTGGCTCAGCTTTGCTTTCTTTGGCAACTGGTTTTGTCACAGATTTAGGAGGACTCCATTTGTTGGGTGATGGCTTGTGCACCAGCGCTGAGGAAGACAGGCTTGATCCTTCCTCTTCCTCCATGTCTTCTGGGGGGTGCTGGGGAGCATTCAGTTTCACGTAGTAGCCGTGGTACTGAGAATGCAGTTCCCCGTTACTGGGGTTGGGGATGTGGTGGCGGCCAGAGTACTTGGACGTGGGCACCATGACTCCTACCTCCTTCGTGGGAGCCTTTGACATCAAAGGCTTATTGACGACGGCTGTCACATGCTCATCAGCCACACTCCGTTTGTCTTGGTTGAGTCTTGCCCCTGAGCTGGGGTTCTGCTTCTTTGTGGGTTTTGGGGAGGAGGGCTGGGGTGAGTGGCTTTGCTTGGGACTTGCTTCAGGAGACCTGGGGGGTGTCGTGCCTTTGCGATAAAAATGCGGAGACTCCTTTGGTGTAGGTGGCTTTTCTGGTACTTTTTCTTCTGGATTCTCTTTAGCATCTACACCTTCCTGAAATCTCTGTTTGATATAATCTGGGCCTGGGGAAAAATTGACAACAGAAGATGATAAAATTAAGATAAGGCATAAAGGCTCCTTTGTCCTGGCTATCTATATGTGTTTTTGCTACATCAGATGAGCCATTCCTCTTTTTTCTTTTCTTTTAAAAATATTACCAAGGCTTGGATTGAGCATAAGCATACTTCATTTCAGAGGGGAAAAGATTATCTGTTGCAGAAAAAATTAATATTTACCATTATTTATACTATTTTGCTAGCCATAAAGGTTAAATGGTTCTGATTCCCTAATAATTGCAACATTCCTGCCTGCTTGCAGAACACAGGTAAAATTCATATTGATGGAGCACTAGTGATAATACCATAATTAACCTGCATATTCAAATTTTGCAGCATAAGCAAAACACAAAGTGCCCATTCAAATAACTGACTCATGTATGTTCAGTATATTAAAATATTTAAAGTATTTAATAAATTAACATTTAACAGAGCATCTACTCTGTAAGTAGGAATAGAACCTGCAGATGACATTTGTAATGCTACTTCACCCAGGGATGCTTAACCGACTGAGCCACCCAGGGCCCCATCAAAGGATCATTTAAACTTCCTGGAGTTCTTCAAGGGCTTCTGCAAGCATCAAAGTCATGACAAGGAGCATTTAGACCATTTACATCTAAACTAATTATTGACAGATACAAACTTATAAAAAGCTGGGGTATCAATACTTATATCAGACAAAATAGACTTTAAGACAAAGACTGTAACAAGACACAAAGAAGGGCATTATATAAAGATCAAGGGATCATCAATCCAACAGGAGGATCTAAAGATCTAACTGTAAAGATCCATGCATCCAACACTGGAATATCTAAATACATAAAGCAAGTATTAACAGATATTTATTTTCTGCCTGGATGACCTATCCATTGATGTAAGTGGGTGTTAATGTCTCTTATTATATTCTTGTCATTTTTTCCCTTTAAAAAGGAGAAGTGTCTTTGAATGCTACATTAGACCAGATGGACTTAACAGATTATATACATAACATCCCATCCAAAACCAGAATGTACATTCAAGTGTGCATTGTACATTCTCTAGGCTAGATTACATGTTAGGCCACAAAACGAGTCTCAATAAATTTAAGAAGACTGAAATCCTATCATGAGTCATATCTGACCACAACCATGTGAAACTAGATATCAATTACAAGAAAGAAAACTGGAAAAAAACACAAACATGTGGAGACTGAACACCATGCTACTCAACAACCAAAAATCAGAAAGGAAATAAAGACACAATGATCCAAATCTTTTGGATGCCCCAAGAAACATCTGAAAGGGAAATTTATAGCAATACAGGTGTACCTAAAGGAACTAGAGATAAAGGGAAAAAGCTCAAAGTTGGTAGAAGGAAGGAAATCATAAAGATTAGAACAAAAACAAAGGAAATACAGAATAAAAACACAATAGAAAAATTGAACAAAACTGACATTTAGCCAGACTCATTAAGAAAAATGAGGACAAAATAAAATTAGAAATAAAGGAAAACAGCCAACACCACAGAAATACAAAAGAGACTACTACAAAAATCATATGCCAACAAACTGGATAATCTAGAAGAAATGGATAAACTCCTAAAAACATAGTCTTTCAAAACTGAATCAGGAAGAAACAGAAATCTGAACATATCAATTACTAGTAATGAAACTAAATTGGTAATCAAAAACTCCCAACAATAAAAGTCCAGGACCAGATGGATTCACAGGTGAATTCTACTAAACATTTAAAGAAGAGTTAATACCTAGTCTCCTCAAATTATTCCAAAAAATAGAAGAGGAAGTAAAGCTTACCAGAGACATTACAAAAAAACTATAGGCCAATAGCTCTGATGCACACAGATGCAAATATCCAACAAAATATCAGCAAACCTCATTAAATGATACATGAAATGAATCATTTACCATGATCAACTGGGATTTTTCTGGGGATGCAAAGGATGGTTCAATGTCGGCGAAACAATCCATGTGATACACCACATTAACAAAACGAAGGGTAAAAAATCGTATGATCATTTCAAGAGATACATAAAAAGCATTAAAATTCATCATTTAATCATAATAAAAATTCTCAACAAAGTGAGTTTAGAGGGAACATACCTCAACATAATAAAGACCCAGAGCTAACATCATATTTGGTGGTGAAAAAACTAAGAGCTTTTCCTCTAACATCAGAAATAAGATAAGAATGTCCATTCTTGCCACTTCTATTTAACATGGTTCTGGAAGTTCTAGCTGCAGCAATCAGACAAGAAAAAGAAATAAAGGCATAAATACTAGTAAGGAGCAAGTAAACTTAATATATATAGAAAACCCTAGGGGAACCTGGGCGGCTCAATTGGTTAAGCGTCTGGCTCTTGGTTTTTGGCTCAGGTCATGATCTCATGGGTCATGAGATCAAGCCCCGCGTTGGGCTCTGCACTCAGCAGGGAGTCTGCCTGAAGATTCTCTCCCTCTGCTTCTCCCCCTGCCCATGAGCTTTCTAAAATAAATAAAATATTTTTTAAAAAAGGAAAACCCTAAACACTCCACCAAAAAACTATTAGGATAAATGAATTTGGAAGTTGCAGTTTACAAAATTAATACACAGAAAGCTGTACACTATACACTAATAACAAAGTGGCAGAAAGAAATTAAGAAAATAATCCCATTTACAATTGCACCAAAAACACGGATGAACGAAATTGAAGATGACACAAATGGAATGACATTCCACGCTCATGGATTAGAAGAATTAATGTTGTTAAAATATTAAAATGCCCATTCTATCCAAGGCAATCTACAGATTCAGTGCAATCCCTATCAAAATACCAATAGCATTTTTCAAAGAACTAGAACAAAAATAATCCTAAAATTTGTATGGAACCACAAAGACCCTAAATAGCCAAAGCAGCCTTGAGAAAGAAAAACAAAGCTGGAAGTGTCACAATCCTGAATTTCAAGATATACTATAAAGCTATAGCAATCAATATAATATTGTAAGGCACAAAAATAGATCAATGGGACAGAATAGAGAGCCCAGGAATATGTCCGTGCTTATATGGTCAATTACTCTATGACAAAGGAGGCAAGAATATACAATAAGGAAAAGACAGTCCCTTCAATAAATGGTTGTTGGGAAAACTGGGCACCTAAATTCAAAAGAATGAAAGTAGACCATTTTCTTACACCATACACAAAAATAAAAATGGATTAAAGAACTAAATGTAAGACCTAAAACCATAAAGTTCCTAGAAGAAAACATGGGCAATAATCTGTTTGACATCAGCCCCAGCCAACATTTTTCTAGATATGTCTCCTCAGGCAAGGGAAACAAAAGCAAAAATAAGCTACTGAGACTACACTAAAGAACTTTTGCCAAGAAGAAACCAACAAAAACAACCTTTTTTGCCAAAAAGGTAACCTACTAAATGGGAGAAGATATTTGCAAATGATATATCCAATAAGGGTTTAATGTCTAAAACATTATGCCAGAACTAATGCAACTCAACACCAATAAAACCCACAATATGACTGAAAAATGGACAGAGGGCCTGAACAGACATTTTGCCAAAGAAGGCATATAGATGGTTCACAGACACATGAAAATGCTAAGCATCACTAATCATCAGGGAAACGCAAATCAAATCCATAATGAGATATCACTTTACACCTGTCAGAATGGCTGTTATTAGAAAGATAAGAAATAAGTATTGGCAAGGATGTGGAGAAAAAGGAACTTTCGTGCACTGTTGGTGGAAATGTAAATTGGTGCAGCCACAATGGACAACAGCATGGAGGTTCCTCAAAAATGTAACAATAGAGATAGCATATTATCCAGTATTCCACTATTGGGTATTTACCCAAAGAAAATGGCAACACTAATCTGAACAGATCTATGCACCTCTATGTTTATTACAGCATTACTTACAATAATCAAATTATGGAAAACAACCCAAGTGTCCCTTGATAGACGAATGAACAAAAAAGATGTATATTCAAACAATGGAGTGTTACTCAGCAATGAAAAAGATTTTTGCCATTTGTGATAACATGGATGGAACTAGAGGGTATTATCCAAATGAAATAAGTCAGAGAAAGACAAATACCATGTAATTTCATTTATATGTAGGATTTAAAAAGCAAAACAAATAAACAAAAAGCAGAAACAGATTCTTAAATACAGAGAATTGATGGTTGCCAGAGGGGAGGAAGGTGGAGGGATGGGCCAAATGGGTGAAGGTGAGTGGAAAGCACAAGCTTCCAGCTATGGAATGAATAAGTCGTGGGAAGGAAAGGTACAGTCAATGGGACTGTAGCAGTGCCGTAGGGTGACCGATGGTCACTACACTGTGGTGAGTAGAGCATGACTGGATAACCTTGTGCAATCACTAAGCTGTATACCTGAAACTAAAGCCACATCGGGTGGGGCATCTGGGTGGCTCAGGCAGCTAAGAGTCCAGCTCTTGGTTTTGGCTCAGGTCATGTTCTCGGGGTCTTGAGATCAAGCCCCGCATTGGGACCCATGCTCGGCAAGGAGTCTAGGATTCTCCCTCCCTGGGGCCCTCCCACCCCTACTCCCACTCCCATTTATTTTTTCTCTTAAAAAAAAAAAAAAAAAAAAAGCTTAATAAAGTAACATTTGGTGTGTCAACTATGCTTCAGTTTAAAAAAAAAAAATGGTACACTGTAGTGTTATGTGGGAATTTTTGAAGGAGCGAAGAGTAACGACCCAGACCACGCAGCACAGGATGGTCGTGGCCTTGAGTTTATGAATGTCAGTGGTCCAGGCAGTGGGAAACCCCCGGGGCTGTCCAAGACAGCACTCCAAGGCACTGCCCTGCCTCTAGGCACTTCACCTCTCAGTTCCTACCCTAAAAGCAGATCACCTATATCCTCTGGCCACCATTCTATCTATCAGTCACTTTCATCACCTGAGGTCAAGTCGAGGTCACAACGCAGGTGGCCCTATTCTCTGCAAATGGGCAGGCACTAACAACATCATCTCTTGATTATACAGGGAGAAATCACCCCACCAATTTGTTTACAGAAACTGGCATCTGTTCACTTTCCTTCTTGTCCCCTAGTTCTACCCCTCACCCCAGACTTAGAAGATTTACAGAGGAGCTGAAGGACAGTTATCCTCAATAATGAAAATACATACTGCCTACTTATACTTTTAATTGCTCTTCTTCTGGTGGTCTGAATAGTAACTTATTGTTCTGAGATTGCTGTTTATATAAGGTATTTCCCAAAATTTAAAGCTTCACCAAAATCTTAGGAAGCAGGCATTATTATCCTACGTCACTGACCCAAAAATAGCTGTAGTGGCTGAAAACCAAAATCACACAGCTTCTGTGCATCCTTAAAATAAAATACAAAAATATATATGTAATATTTTTAAGCCAAAAAATGAGAATTCCCAAAGACCCGCAATTAGAGTTCATATTCAGGGCCCAGAACATAATAAACAATATTATCCCACTTTCCAACCAAACAGGATAAGATCATATGGCAGTAATTACTGAACTTGACGGCTCCCCCAAATGCTACCCCCACCCCTTTGAAATTTGGCGATTTTCTCTGAAAGTATGAATTTTTGGCCCAAAGAAAGGTATCTCTGTGCCCTAAAGGAAAAGGGTCATCTGCAAATCATTCAAAAAGTAATGAGCTTCCTGTTTCTGACTTCTCTTTTGGTGCTGAGACTGGCATATACCAGCAAGAGAAATAGCAGCAGCACCAGAAAGTCCTATTCTTTCATCAAAAGACTTACCCCTACTTAAAAAACCCATTAAGGTCATTTACGCTGGTTTTCCATGGAGAACCACCTCAGGATTCTATGGCACAAAAAGCCTTCCTCCCCTCGAGTGATAACAGATAATATCTGATACAGTTTGATGCAGTGCGTTGCTTACGTATTTTTTCTCTTAACCCTTCTACCCCAAATTTCATCAGAGTTGGTTGATTTTATTTCATTGTGAATCAATTTTACATTATTGGAACACAGAAATGACAAAGTACTTTTAATGTCTTCAATCTAAGGGGTAGGAACAAAAGTTATTTTTGCAAATATAAAGATAAAGCCACATTAAAAGCTAATATTTAACTTAAGTGCCTACACAGAAAAGAGCAGGGGAAGGGAATGAACACTGGTAAACATAATTAGTTATACATTCTTAAAGTTGTGAGGAAAAGAGACAGAGTCACTGAACCATGAGAAATAAAGCTGTCACAGAGCCCATACACTTCATTTTGAAAATGTGAGACCATAACAGTGCAGCTTACAAATTCAGGATTTATCCAAATTTGTAAGGAAAAAGTAAACTATCAGTATTTTCAGATAACACGATGCTATATAATATATACAGAAAACCCTAAGACTCCATGGAAAAACTATCAGAGCGAGTAAAATGAATTCAGTAAGGTTGCAGAATAAAAAATTAATATACAGAAATCTGCTGTGTTTCTATACACTAATAGTGAAGCGGCAGAAAGTGAAATTAAGAAAACAATCCCATTTACAACAGCGTCAAAAATTATACAATTAGGAACACACCTAGGAGATCAAAGACCTATACCCTGAAGACTATTAGACACTGATGAGGGACACTGAGGATGACACAAATGTAATGATATTCCATGCTCACGGAATGGAAGAATCAGAAGCATTAAAATGTCCATACTACCCACACGAATCTCTAGATCCCTATCAAAGCACCAACAGTATTTTTCACAGAACCCAGAACAGTCCTAAAATTTGTGTAGAATCACAAAAGACTTCAAATGGGTAAAGCAATCTTGAAAAAGAACAAAAAACCTGGAGGTATCACAATCCAGATTCAAGTTAGAGTAAGCACAACATAATGGGACTGGGACAAAAAAAGACACATAGATCAGTGGAACAGAATAGAGTGCCCAGAAATAAACTCATGCTTCTGTGGTCAGTCTATGGTGAAGGAAGCAAGAATACCCAACAGGGCAAAGACACTCCTTCAATCAATGGCTCTGGGAAACTGGACCACTGTCTTACACCATACATGAAAGTAAACTCAAAATGGATTAAAGACCTAAAACATTATACCTGAAACCGTAAAACTACTAAAACGGGCAATAACCTCTTGGACATTGGCCTTAGCAGAAGTTTCCTAGATGTGTCTCCTCAGGCAAGAAAGACAAAAGCAAAAATAAACTATTGGGACTACACCAAAATAAAAAGCTTTTGCACAGAGAGGAAACACCAACAAAATGAAAAGGCAACCTACTAAATGGGAGAAGGTATTTGCCATTGATATGTCTGATAAGGGGTTAGGATCAAAATATATAAGAACTCATACAACTCAACACCAAAAAACCTGAATAATCTGATTAAAGAACTGGCAGAGGACCTGAACAAACATTATTGTGAAGAATATACAGAGATGGCCAACAGACACCTAAAAAGATACTCAGCATCATTAACCATCAAGGAAATACAAATTGAAATTACCATGAGATATCACCTTGCACCAGTCAGAATAGCTAGCTGGTATGAAAAAGACAAGAAATAATGAATGTTGAAGGTGTGGAGAAAAGGGAACCCTTGTGCACTATTTTGCTGGGAATGTAAACTGGTTCAGTCACTGGGAAACAGTATAGAGTTTCCTCAAAAAATTAAAAATAGAACTACCAAACATTACTGCAATTCTGCTGCTGGGTATTTCCTACAAAAAACCCAGAAACACTAATTCAAGAAGATTTGCACCGCCGTCTGTTTACTGCAGCATTTATAACAGCCAAGATATGGAAGTAACCCAAGTGTCCATTTATATATGAATAAAGAATATTTGTTATTCACATGCAAGCACACACATGCACACATACACACGGGACTATTACTCAGCCATAAAAAAGAACGAGTTCTTGCCACTTGTGACAATAATGGGTAGACCTCGTATTATGCTAAGTGAAATAAGTCAGCTTTGGAAAGACAAACAGCATATGATTTCACCTCTATGTGGAACCTAAAAAGCAAATGAACCACCAAAAAAAAAAAACAAAAAAACACAACAATAAAAAAACAAACCAAAACCAGAAACAGATTCATAAATACAGAGAACTGGCGGTTGCCAGAGGGAAAGCAGGTTGGCAAAATGGGTGAAGGGGTTTAAGAGGTAAAAACTAAATAAATGAAGAGGATGAAAAGTACAGCATAGGGAATATAGTCAATAATATTAATATTATAATTAATATGACTAATATAATACTAATTATATAATACACTATTATAACAATATGTATTAACTATATAATATATAATAATATATAATATCAATAATGTTTAGTAACTTTTTATGGTAATGGATGGTAATTGCACTTAAGGTAAGCATTGCAGAACACTCAGAGTTGTCAGATCACAATATTGTATACAAACATGGTGTATCAGGCATACCTCAATTTAAAAAAAAAAGGAATTTGGGGCGCCTGGGTGGCTCAGTTGGTTAAGCGACTGCCTTCAGGTCAGGTCATGATCTCGGAGTCTCAGGATCGAGTCCTGCATCCGGCTTCCTGCTCAGCGGGGAGTCTGCTTCTCCCTCTGACCCTCTCACCTCTCATGCTCTTTCTCTCTCACTCTCTACCTCTTTCAAGTAAATAAATAAAATCTTAAAAAAAAAAAAAAAGGAATTTACTAGGACAGTGGACATATATTCTGGTACTAACTTGCATATTAAAAAAATTTCTCAGCTTTACCGTGCATTAATAAATAGCTAGATAAGAAAATAAGTGTACTCTACAGCCGTGGCTCCATATTTGCTGTCTGTCAGGATACCAGGGTTACAATTCCCAGAGACTTCAAGTATGATTCTTTAGACTTTAAGCCTGAAGTCTTGATGTTTAACAAGTGCTCCAGGGGATCCTAAGGTACCCAGTCATAGCCATTTAAAAGCATGCCAAAAAAGGGAACCAGCCGTCAATGGTTCCAACATGGGGTAGTCATGTAGTCATGTAGGGCCTGGCCAGCTAGGGGAGAATATACAGTTTGATTTCCCAGAGAACGAATGAATGCTTTTTGAACAAGACATATAATGCAGAGGACAGAAGTTTTTCCTGGACTCTCCTTTTGGAAGGCACATGTTGTGCTTGCTACTTGTTCTGTGTAGTAATGTGTGTCAGTGGAGCCATACCAGCAACATGAAGCTATCTAGCTGATCTCCTGCTACCTGAAGTAGTCTCAACCTGCTACTTCTCCGCCATCTTGTCTCCTCCCACCTACCAGCAACATTAAACATATGAGATGTAGCAGTTCATTACCAAAGACTAGTCAGCCTACTGCCAGCGAGCAAAATCACTATGTGTGATGATAGTTGTTGTAGGAAGTGCTTTCATTGATCTTTACAGACCGCCTCTGTGAATCCTAAGGGACTGGGGAGTTCCTATTAGGAAGAAGTCAGATACAAGTCCCCTGCTCACTGGCATGCCACACAACACGCAACAACGTTCAGCACATGCCATCCACCAACACTGAAATGTTCCTTACTAAGGTTGGCAGGAAGCCTCTGCACGGACATGGCAGATGGTGACAGCAGGGCAGGCAACTAGTTCCTCCTAGGTGAGCTTTGGTGGGCTGGCTATGGGCAGAAGGAGCACCATGAAGATTCCCCACAACAAATGTCTACGAGGGCAGGGCTGACGGCAGGGGCTTTGTAGTAACATCGGAAGTCATTAAACAGAAACTAGGTATCTTCTTTGGAGACTGCCAGTCAGTAGAAGAGGACCAAACTGAAAGATTCTAAAAAGGCGATATAACCTGTAGCACGATTACTTTTATATTCTACATGGAAAGAATGCCCCTTTCCTATAGGACTTTAGAGTCCCATCTATAAAAATACTCTCACTTCTATGAACGCAGCCACAGGGCTCTTGCCTGCAAGCTGGGGGCCCTCCCTTCTGGTGCCCTGCACAGGGCTGGCACTCAACACCATCTGTGGAGCTGAATATACTGAAGTAAGTGGTAGGAATAACCAGCAAACTCATGGATTATTAACTTCATGTCAACCAGTGGACTATTCCATTTCCCCTTTTCCACGAAAAAAAAAAAATTTATCCTGAATTTTGGGTTTTGGAAAGTGAGTTTAGAAGTCCTCTGTTCCAGGATACTTCCCTGAACCAAAAATGCTACATATTAATGATACGCAGAGACCATTATATAATGAAAATATACTTTGATTTCTGAAGATTTCTAACTCATACCAGGAATGTGAGCTTCATTAACACTGGCCCATAATACCCTAAATACTTCACTTTTACTTTAAGTGAGATACAGAGTGTTATGTGAGTACCTATACATGCTATTATGGACTGAATGTTTGTCTCTCCCCAAACTCATATGCTGAGTTTGTGCTATGTGCTCATATTTAGAGTTGGGGCCTTTGGGAGGTGAGTAGGTTTTATTTATTTATTAATAATTAACTAATTTTTAAATTCAATTGGCCAACATATAGTACATACTTAGTGTCAGATGCAGTGTTCACTCAGGTATCAGGGCTCATCACATGGTAAGTCGGTTAGATTGGTTATGAAGGTGGGTCCCCAGGATAGCATTCGTGCCCTTATAGGATGAGGAAGAGACGGCAGAGTTCTTGTTCTCTATCCACACACATGCACCCAGGAAAAGCCACATGAGGACACAGGGAGAGGAAGGCCACCTCTAAGCCAGGAAGATGGTTCTCTACCAGAACCCAATCATACTGGCACTCTGATCTCAGCCTTGCAGCCTCCAGAACTGTGAGAAATGAACTTCTGTTGCTTAAGCCACCCAGTCTGTAGCATTTTGCTTTGTTATAGCAGCTGAGCTAATACATATGCTCAAACACAAGAGGACAAAACTTGCTGAGGATATTGCCCATGGAAGTGAGCTGGCTATATCCTAGGACGGCTCCAAGTAAACATGTTTACCATATGCTGGGGCAGTGCTTTTCAGTCTTTTTTTTTTGGCCCAGTCATCCCCACTCTTGATAAATATAAAAATTTTGCAGCCTACTTAATATCACTTGAAGTTAAAAGCAAATTAAGTATCTTGAGGGTTTCTGAGGGGAGGAGGTGGGGGATGGGTGAGCCCAGTGATGGGTAACAAGGAGGTCCCAGACTGCACGGAGCACTGGGTGTTATACGCCAACCATGAATCATGGAGCACTACATCAAAACCTAATGATGTACAGTATGGTGACTAATGTAACATAAAAAATAATACATTAAGAAAAAGTAAGTATCTTGACGGGAAGGAAACTAAAAGTGTGGGACAAAGAACCATACCATTTCCCAATCATCCTCCCCTCTGTTTCCTCAGCGATCATCCAAAATCTCCTCTCAGCTTTCCTGGCTTAGAAACCTGATTTCATCAGCACTTTGAAGTACAGCCATCCCTTGGGGGCAGACTCACATCACCAGAGCTCACAAGACTGATGTCAAACACCAGAAGGTCAATTCATGAGTTTCCCATGAGCAATGTAAACATCATAGGCCAGGGGCCTGGCCCGGAGGGTGCCGGCCCATGCTGCTCCTTTTGGGAGACCTCCGTGAGAAGCTCAACCGAAATTAGAAGGTTACGGTGAACACGGAATCAGGACAAGAAGCAAGAGATGAATCAAACATCTAAAGGCATCAGGCTCTGCTAGCCTGATGCATCCATTTCCTCAGTGGGATGGTCTTGCCAATAAAGCCATACATGGTTGTCTACGGTTCCCTGCATCCTTCCCCAAAAGAGAAATGTCCTTGCCAGCTCAACTGCAGTACTCCAGGGTTTGGCCACGGCTTCTCTCTCCCCTGGATGGTGTTTGGATGGGTGCTGCCAATGTTTGCCTCTGTGGCCTTTTTCTTTTCTATACTACTTTGTGTGACCAATTGTTTAGGTAGTTTTAATACACTTAATTGGGTTATAAGGAAATCTTACTGTAAATATAGCTGTGCCATCACTTATGATCACTTTATGTATCTTTGGGCAGTCCCACAGGCTCATTTGAAAATTTAACCCTGGGAGCGAAATGTCATTTCTAAGTTCTTGGTGGAGGGTGACCTGCTGTGTCACTCATACACATGACAGTGATGGTCTGTGTGTAAATGTGTAATTATCTACACATACAGTCACATCCCTCTATTTGTATGCTTTCCATTATTTGTTGGAACTTAACACCCTTTGGGTGACAAGGCCTTCCCATATGTTTATAGTTTTTTCCTTAGTTTTTTTTTTTTTTTTTAAGATTTTATTTATTTATTTGACAGACAGAGATCACAAGCAGGCAGAGAGGCAGGCAGAGAGAGAGGGAGGAGGAAGCAGGCTCCCGCTGAGCTGAGAGCCCGATGCAGGGCTCGATCCCAGGACCCTGGGATCATGACCTGAGCCGAAGGCAGAGGCTTTAATCCACTGAGCCACCCAGGCACCCCTTTCCTTAGTTTTTAACTGAACTGTAGAATAATGCAGTTTTGAACTAAAAGCGTTAGATTTAATTAAGATGGCAACTATCTGAAAATACTGCCAGCTCTGGGAAAAGCATTCAACACGTAAGGTACAACAAACCTCCTTTACCCCAGGGCCAACAACGTCTATGCAGGACACATGCCTTTCAAACAATGGAAATATTTATATCTAAGATATGTAAATTAAATCAGCAGCCTGACCTAAAAAAAAAAAAAAAGTACTTGAAAGCCCTTTTAGAAATGTCTATCTGATTTGATCACCCTATAAATGCGGAGTGGAAAGCTTGAGTTATATTCCCTTGAGAAGATCAATAATACTTGGTACAGAAAAGGCTTTCTGTCCAGTTGCTGCAGGAAGAGTTGGCTATGGGTCAAAGGGGATTGCAGCCTTCCCCTCAGCACTTGTCTTAAATAGACCCGTTGTCATCTTGTGCTACTGTGCTGTATTCATTCCTGATGGACAACTTGCTTGTATGAAGCTGGTATGTTAGCTAAGAGGGGGGCATTCCATTTTCCCACAATATTTTCTTCCCTCAAATGCTTTTATGCCATAAAAGGCTTTTAAAACCATCTAGTCTGGGAAACTGAGATGACCTTCAGTATCATTTACCTCTTGGTAACACCTAATAGAAATCTATAGGGGTCCTATCCCCCTCTCCACCCCGCAGACTTAACAACAGAAGCTAGAAACTACCCTCTGCAGACAACAATAACAAGTTTGTTTGCTTCCAAAGCAGCCCAAGCCTAGGGCTACTTCACGGAGCAGCACTATCTCCTGACTAATGAGCCGCTTCCCATGCCACTGGGGAGGGAACAGGACAGTCCTGGAACTCTGTGGCTGAACTCAGTGTGCAGCTCTCATACCTAACAGGTAGTGACCAACACACTTGGGCACCAGGAAGTGGGTGTTCATTTCAGACCAGAAAATAGTCTCTTCCTAGCAGAGGTCATTGCAAAGAGTTCCACTTTCTTAATAATATATGTATACGGTAG
This sequence comes from Mustela nigripes, assembly GCF_022355385.1. Classification (NCBI taxonomy): domain Eukaryota; kingdom Metazoa; phylum Chordata; class Mammalia; order Carnivora; family Mustelidae; genus Mustela; species Mustela nigripes. The sequence continues at coordinate 138,879,986 of NC_081559.1, forward strand.
ATGATTGAGATCTCACCCAGAGGTTTAGAAAGGAGGCACATGAAAGAAAACACCCATTATCACAGTTGTCTCCCTGGAGTTGAACTATTACAGAAGTCACTCTGAAAGCTCTATCACTCAGCAACCAGACAGGGTCCCTTTCTAGTGTTTATCCTAAAAAAAAGTCTTCTTGGGGCGCCTTGGTGGCTCAGTGGGTTAAAGCCTCTACCTTCGGCTCAGGTCGTGATCTCAGGGTCCTGGGATTGAGCCCCACATCAGGCTCTCTGCTCAGCGGGGGACCTGCTTCCCTTCCTCTCTGCCTGCCTCTCTGCCTACTTGTGATCTCTCTCTGTCAAATAAATAAATAAAATCTTAAAAAAAAAAAATCTTCTTAACGCCATCTTTTACTGTCTTCCTTCTTTGTAGAAAAAAAAACCCACCATGTCCTCCTTTCCCTCTAATTCCTCCATCCTTTCTTACAGCCAAGTTTCTAGCTTTTGTATGGATCTTGCTATTCCATCCACTTTGACCTGCCCTGTTCATTTGGTGGGTTCCAGGATTATTTACCTTACTGGAACCAAGCACAGCTGAGCTCACATGTTGCACAGGATGCTAGTTCTCCAGCTTGAGTTATAGAAACCAATGTGGAAAAATTCCTTATCAAGAAAAGATAAATTCTGATATTTATAGAAATTTATAGAACATGGATTTTTTTTTAAATTTTTATTTATTTATTTGACAGACAGAGATCACAAGTGGGCAGAGAGACAGGCAGAGAGAGAGGAAGGGAAGCAGGCTCCTGGCCAAGCAGAGAGCCTGATGCAGGGCTCGAGCCCAGGACCCTGGGTTCATGACCTGAGCTGAAGGCAGAGGCTTTAATCCACTGAGCCACCCAGGGGCCCCTAGAACATGGATTTTGATCTCTTTATCTAGAAATCTGTTCATCCCTCAATCACTGGGAAGATGCTGCTTCTAAAACAATGAAGAGGGTGCCTGGCTGGCTCAGTGGGTTAAGCCTTTGCCTTCAGCTCAGGTCATGATCTCAGGGTCCTGGGATTGAGCCCCACATCGGGCTCTCTGCTCAGCAGGGAGCCTGCTTCCTCCCCTCTCTCTCTGCCAGCCTCTCTGCCTACTTGTGATCTCTGTCAAATAAATAAATCTTTAAAAAAAAAATACCCAATGAAGATACATATATAAAAAATAGTGGCTAGACTATTATAGAAAGGGATGGAAACAATCTACTAAGAAACCATTAGGCAGTCAGTTAAATATTTTAGCCTATTGATATTTTATAACATTTGAGAAGTAAATGATCTGGATTGATTTTTTTAAATGAGGTTGTCATTTTAATTTATTCTACCATGACTTGGATTGTCCTGTTAATAACCACAGTCCTTTGAACTTTAGTTCTGATTGATCAAAAAAAAAAATAGTCGTAGTAGTTATTGGTTCATGTGTTACTACAGCTAATGGTATGGTTACAGGTGCCTCTGAATTTGGGATGTTTGTTACACCATGTGCAACAGGCACTAACATGCTAACACCATTTCTTAGAATCAGAAACTTCTTCTGGATTCCCTTCTCCTTTACTGGTATCAGCTCAAAGTTTACTGACAAGAGTCAGGAGGCAGGAAGGGAGAGACACTGGGGACTAAGCCAAATCTCCAGCACTTAATACTCAGCCTTCAAATACTTAGGACTTTTTGTACCTACTTGTTTTGTAGTATTGCTGGTACCCACGAAGCACAGACCTTTAAGGAAAAAGAAAAGGGGAAAAAAAAAAAAAAAGGACCAGAGGCAGTACCCCTGCCTCTCCCACCTCTGGACAACAGTCTCACCTGGTTGGTAGAAGTCAGGTGACAGCTCCCTGGCCACCGCTCTTGCGATGTCACACTCCTGGCGGGCAGCCTGGGCAGCCTGGTCGGCGGCGTCAGCTTTCGCTCTTGCGTGTGCAGTCCTACACGGGGCACAAAGGGCGAGTCAGCAAGGGCGGCACCTTGTTAATTACCCACCAACAAGCACGCTGTCTGCAGCCTGGGGCAGAGAAACACTACTGCACTCTTGGCCCCGTGCCTCTGCCTTCGAGTTTTGGGGTCCCTGTGCCGTGAGCTCTCTGAGGCCCACATGGGCGGAGGCCCACCTGTATGTTGAAAATAAAAGGCAGAGCAAGTTCTGTGCAGCTTGATGCAAAGCCTGGTGTTCAAAACTTCCTGGGTCAGATCTCCTGCTGACTTTGGTCAGCAGCCTCCCCTGCAAACCGGGAGACTAGAGTTAACAGCTTATGAATATGGTGTTCATGAGTTTAATTTCTGTGGCAGGATCTATGTAAGAATTTGATTAAGAAGGGTCTGCCCAGTAGCAGGCTGAATAAAGTAACTCTGGAAAAAAAAGTAGTGAAACTCTTATCTGTAGCCTTTATCTCCATGGTTAAATACTCCCTCTATGACTGATTCAAGGGACCAGCATGACATCACTGTGTGGTTGGGAACAGATGCCCACAATGGGCTCTCGCCAGCCTGCAGAAGCCAAGTGCAGGGTCTGCACTTAGGAATATGCTTAGGAGATTCTAAGGAGTCCACAGATGTTACCAGTCTTCCACCTGCCCCCGGCCCATCCTCACTCATGAAACTTCTCTTTCCAGACGACTAGGGTGAGGGAGAAGGCAGCTGGGTAGAGAATGGGGTTTCTTATGGCAAGACACAAGAACTGGTGTCCACCTGCCCAAGAACAGAGGATTTATAGGGTAAGACAGAGAACTCTAGGTTATTTACTTCCAAAGAAGACCTTGTCCAGTTAGTATTTAGATGATAATAATGGGTGTCTATTTCTTATGATTTTGTTAACTTTCTATGCTTTTTCACTAGTACCAGGCAGGGCTACAGATACCTCTTAGTAAAAGCTCGATGAAGGTTTGAAAGAGGTGCTTACACCTATTTCAGAAACAGCAGGAGAGGAAAAGTTGGGAAATAAGGTTGTGCCCTAGCAGTTCTTAAAGGGAGAGAAAAGGCCGGTGGCAGCTGGAGGAGCCTGGCAGACCGAGTTCCTGGGACTAGCTGCTGGAAGGAAGCAGGGAAGATGGGGTCTGACCTGAGATTGGGGTCAGGGGCTAACTGCCTAACTGGCAGGAGGTCCCGTTTCCAAATTCTCCAACTACCTCCTCTCTTTCTGTGTCTTTTTAAAAATTTTTTAAAATATTTTATTTTTTTATTTGACAGACAGAGATCACAAGTAGGCAGAGAGGCAGGCAGAGAGAGAGAGAGAGGAGGAAGTAGGCTCCCTGCTGAGCAGAAATCCCAGGAGCCTGGGATCATGACCTGAGCCGAAAGCAGAGGATTTAACCCACTGAGCCAACCAGGCACCCCTCTTTCTGTGTCTTTATGGGACACCTCACTCCTCCTTAGGACCTAGCCAACACTGGGGGCTGGGTGCACTAGAATGTAAGCTTCAGGAAGATTGGTCCTCTGCTATATTCCCAAAGTGTAGGACACTGTCTGGCTCCTGGGATTTATTGAGGGCTCATTTTATGAATAAAGGAATGAATGATGCGTCTTTAAGAACAGCTGGTTAGTTACTTAAAAATGAACAGACTGACAAAACGATAGAGCTAGTAAAAAGATCGATGGGTTGCGAAGGGTTTGGGGTCGAAGTGGAGGAAGGATGAATATAGGTGGAGCCCAGGAGAAACTTAGAACAGCGAGACTACTCTATATGACACTGTAATGGGGGCTCAATGCTATTATGTATATATCAAAACCCACTAGACAGTACCACACACAGAGTGAGTCCATTAGTCAACCACGGACTTTACCTAATACTGATGTAGCAATACTGGCTCATCAATTGTAACAAAAGTTCCCATTAGTGCCAGATTTTCATTATAGGGGAAATGATGTGGGTGTGGGGAGAAGAGGGAACGACTCTGTACTTTCTGCTCAATTTTTCTGTAAATTTAAAACTACTCTAAGAAATGAAGTCCATTAATGAAAATTTAATGGATCAACTTTCCAATCATCAAAATTGTTATTTCTGAATCACAGAGGATGTTTCAGATTATAAGGTATCATGAAATGGAACTAAAACCAAGAGGGTAAGACCATATTCCTGAATAAAGGGCTCCCTTGTGGGAGCCATCGCTGCTGATGGGAGACACTTCAGCCCCTGTGGTGCGCCTGAGAACCAGTGGATGCCCTCTGTTATGTTCTTTCACAGTTTCTCAGAATCTCAACTCTTTTCCCAGAATGATCTTCCATTTTATCTGCTATTTTTAGATAGAGCCTAATTATGTCTAGGCATCATAATTAATGAAGCCAGAGAGTACAGTTATGCTGCCTTATAATAAAATCTGCTAGTCCTTCAGTGATAAATTTATAAAACCAAGTACAAACAGTTTATTCTGTTAAAATCACAACACACCACCACATCCTCAAATAAGATGCTATCATTTATCTCTACTGCTTTTTACAATAACTGGAGAATAAACAAATACAGCTTAATCTTTCTGCAAATATATTCTGGAAGCACAGTGTCAGTCAAGCCATAACCTCTGTACTCTTTTACTTGCTCTTTCCTGTGAGACCCAACAGGGAGGGGGGAGCCTTTCCATCTTGTGCCCCTCCCTGTGTCAATGCTCCTATGCAGCTGGCAAGATGAGTCAAAACCACATTCAAACCCTAAGACAAGAGGTCTGCACGAGAGCTTCTGGTAGCCCTAGACCCAATGACAGGAAGTAGAAGAGAACAGGAACCCATCTGAGTTGGCTGTCGCCACCAGCTCTGTGCAGCCGGGCCACTGATAGGTCTGGATTTTGCCCGGGGGGAAAATCTGGGCTTAACTCTGGCTCATATTAGTGAATTCCTGTGTTCAAATCCCTGGCTCAGCTCCAGAGCAACCCACGACCCCTTTATTCAGCCAAGTGGTAAGACATGCCTTTGTTCATGGATTGGGGTGTGTGTGGGGGGGGGTTTCGGGCTGGTCAGTTTGGAGAGGACAGCTGCAACAATGCAAACCAGATACCCTGCTGCTGTAGCTGGTCATGTGGAACACACACACACACACACACACACACACACACACAAGTAGGAACATGCACGCCCAAGAAGCCTCCCACATGTTTAACACACTGCTGATATCCACGAATGATCAGACCCTCACGAATCTCCAAATATCATTATCACATATACTTTCTCCCATAAAATGCAGTAAAAAGTAAGTAAACAGCAACATCAGCTGTCGACTTTCTGTTAGGGCCATATATATATTTATATATTTATTTTCCCCCCAAATAAACCCAAGTTTTGGCTTGTAGAGAGTTACTATGTATGGGTGAAGAGGCAGGGAGACCTGAGCAGCTGGCTAAGCTCACACAAGCAGCTGGGTGAGTCCCCCCGGACATAAGTCCTGCGAGGGTCACTTGAGAACAGCCAGAGCAGTAAATGTGAAATTTCTGGGTGTAAGGCATTCCCTGTACACAAGAACTTAATTTAAACCTATTTTTCCAATCCGTAATTTGATGGTGAATGCCTGAAATTATTCTTTAATAACTGAAATAGTTTTTCATGAACTCTCAAGTCATCTTACTCAGAAATAAAATAGTCTGCCTTTTCCGATTTTTCCTTTTTCTTTTAAAGATTTTATGTATTTATTTGAAAGAGAGTGAGAGAGCATGAGAGGGGAGAAGGTCAGAGGGAGAAGCAGGCTCTCTGCAGAGCTGGGAGCCCGATGTGGGACTCGATCCCAGGACTCTGGGATCATGACCGGAGCCGAAGGCAGTCGCCCAACTGAATGAGCCACCCAGGTGCCCTTGAGTTTTCTTAAACTTCGTAATGCTTTTACAAAAACATCTATGGACAATATATTGAATATGCCTGGCATATACTCCTGCTAAAGTAACAAGCTGGCTCTTAGCTGTCTGTTGCAACTTCCAACTTCAATAATTTTTTTTTTAAGATTTAATTGAGAGAGAGCAAGTGAGCAAGTAAGGGGGGTGGGGAGCAGAGCAGAGCGAGAGGGACAAGTAGACTTCCTGCTGAGTAAGGAGCCTGAAGCAGGGCTAAATCTCAGATCATGACCTGAGCCAAAATCAAGACTCGGACACTTAACCCACTCAGCCACCCAGGGTGCTCCCAACTTCAATCTTCTGCTCATCTGTCCACTGATGTAGCTGATGAAGATTTTAATTTAGAATGGACAATATATCTGTTAATAATAAAACTGTATATGATATTTACAAATTTTGCTATTTCTGCCTTTTTATATGTTTTCTTTCCAACAATTAACTGCTTTTTTAAAAATGTGGATTTTGATGTCTTTTTAAATTTGTTACATTAAATCAAAGTCAGTTTACTGGCACAATTTAAAATCTGACAGCAGAGCTGGTGATCTATTTAGTTAGGAGGCTATACACCTGATTTGCTTTGATGTCCAAATACTTAAAGAAGATTATTAGGAAAATTTAAAAATGACCTCAATTGTGCATAAGAATCCAAATCTCTGATGATGGCAACGTCATTTTCCAGTTCCTCAGGCCTACACCCTTCAAGTCATCCTTGATGTCCTCCTTTCTGTCACATACCACATCCACAGTCAGCAAATCCAGTTGGCATTACCTCAAAAACCAATCCTCAGTCCAGCCAGTTCTTGTTATTGTTGCCGTGTCTGCCCTGATCACGCTGCCACAACCTCTCATCGGGTTCCTGCAAAGGCAGAGCTGACCTCCCGGCTTCTAGCGTCTGTTGACCATTCTGCTTCCCTTTTCGGTCTCCTGAAAATGCCTGACAATAGCTAACATTCCTTCCTGGGTTAAGGCATCATGATTAGAAAATGCAAAAAAACCAAAAACCAAACAAACAGAAAAAACCCACGATCTTTTAATCTTCTGAAATAAGAAAATGCCAAAAAACAAAAACAAAAACATAACAAAAAAACCTTTCGGACTGTGACCTTAACTCGTTTGTGAGAGACCCAGATTTGTGAAAGCCAATCACCTCATGCATACAGGTGGCCTTTTAAAGAAGAAATCAGTCTGTGAAGCAAGGAGTAGTACTCTTGACAGGACCAAGAGAGGAGTGGCTGCACAGATCTCGGCTAAAAAACAAACATGATTTTGAGTTCCTGTACCCGGAAGAGACTGTTCTTTCTATCTTGATCTGGTTCTCTGATAAGTCTAGCCCGGCAAAGCTCAGCATGTGTTCCTCCCGCTAAAGCAAGGTACAGGCGGGCCCTCAGATGTTAGTCTCGACTTCTGAGTTCCAATCTTCTATAGCTGACTGATGTAGCTGATGTAGCTGATGAAGATTTTAGTCTGGAAAATGGTTAACATGTTACAGATTCTGTTAAATCTCTATTTTCAGTAAATTTGGTTTGGGAAGACTACTTGTTTTAAGTCCAGTCCTTACCATTTTACCAGTTTTGTTTTGTTTTTTAAACTAGTTTTTACTAGTGTTAATTTTCTCCCTCAGTTGGTTTCTTGTTTATTAAGAGACAGGACCTGGAATAGTAACTTCAGGATGGAATTCTTAGGTCCTGGTTAAAAACAAGTTACATCATTAACAAAGAGTTGTCCTTTTCACAGGGCAGGAGTTCATCTCTTCCTTTTCTGAAAGTGTTATCAAATTATTTAGATATAAAATGTAAACTAAGGAGCATTATATCCCCATTGAAGTTTGGTATTTGATCTTTCAAGGGCCGAAACTTTCACAGAGGCGTGATAATATACTGGATTTGAAAGCATTACCAGTCAGAGACGAGGCTGAGGCCGGTCTAGGCCACAGATGATTCTTGTCTATGAGATCAAAAGTCAAACCACATTACATTAGCGATCATACAAATCCCTTTGTAGAATCATATCATACCCTTGGCTTTTTATCAAAGGGAGAGAGGAAGAACCAAGATTCATATGAAGAATGTTTACGGATCTTTTGTAAAATGCCAGCCCTTAGGTGTGACATTGTTATGTTTATGAAGGTCTTGGTGACACATTCCTCTTAAAGTTTAATGTCAGAAAAAAAATGGCCTCTGCTGATAAATTCGTGTGCCTCCTTGGATTATACAAGGAGACCTACATAATCTATTACTTCTCTTTTTGTTAAGGCTACTAGGAATCTTGGAATAAAATTATCCTCAATCTATGTGCATGGTTATCTTCTGTAACTACACGGCTTTAACATTCTCCAGTGTCAGGAATGCTGTTATGTGTGTGAATCATAATGCCCTGCAAATCCTTTTTGGAAACTGGCAGGATATTGAAAAAAAAAAAAAATCACCAGATCAATAAGCTCTTGTTATACTAAGTTTTCTGAAGTCTAGCCCCTTACTGTGTTTTAAAGCTCAGGAACACAGGTCATAATTTAGGGACAGCAGATCCTATTTATTTTCAATTTCCTTCACAGGATTTTTTCTACATCCGTTTCCAAGCTTGAACCATAGGTCCTCATTCTTAGGTACTTTACAGATTTTATTCCATAACATTTGATCAAATTTAATAAGCTTAAAAGCTATATAGTCTCTGGATAGCCAGGTCAAAGCCCATTTGTAATCCTCAGTTGGAAGAGAGGCCAAATGACTGGCTATCTACTACTTTATCCTGAGTTCTATACAAAAAAACATGTAAGGCATGTTTTATTCTTGAAATAATTTTTTAAAAAAGTCCTTTTTAATGAAGGTCATTCTAAAGTTCAAAAACACTACCACGAAATATGACTAAAAATTCTCATTGAAATATAATCACCTGCAACTCACTGAATGGGAGAAAATATTTGCTGATCATTTATCTAATAATGGGTCAGTATCTAGAATATGTAAGAACTTCTTCAACTCAATGACCAATATATAAATAAATAAATCCAATTAAAAATAGGGCAAGGGACTTGAATAGACATTTCTTCAAGGAAGATCTACATACAGCCAATAAGCATGTGAGAAGATGTTCAACATCACGAATCATAACAGAAATGCACATGAAAATCACAATGAGATACTACCTCACACTAAGATGGCCACCATAAAAAAAAAAAAAAGTAAACAACAAGTGTTGGTGAGAATGTGAAGAAATTTGAAACCTTGTGCACGGATGGAGGGAGTGTAAGATGGCACAGCTGCTGTGGAAGACAGCATGATGGGGGTTCCTCAAAAAATTAAAAATAGAAATTTCCATATGATCCAACAATTCTACACGTGGGTATACAGCCAGAAGAAACGAAAGCAGGGTCTCAAAGACATATCTGTACACCCACATTCACAGCAGCATTATTCACAATGGCCAAATGTTAGAAACCCAAGTGCCTCTCAATGAATGAATGGATAAGCAAAAATGTGGTGTACACATAGAATATTATTCAGCCTTAAAAAAGAAGGAAATTCTGACACATGCTGTAAAACATGGATGGGCCTTGAGGGCATTGTGCTAAGTGAAGAGGGCCAGTCACAAAAGGACAAACATCCAATGACTCCATTCATATGAGGTCTCTTGAGAAGTCAAGTTCATAGAGACAGAAAGTAGAAGGGTGGTTGCCAGGTGCTAAAGCAAGGGCAACGAGGAGTCACCATTTAACAGGTACAGGTTTGGGTTGTGCAAAATAAAAGGTTGCAGAACAAAGCACATGTACTGAACACTACTGAACTGCACACTTAAAGATGGTTAGGATGATAGATTTCATATTATGTATATTTTATAATTAATAAAAATAAAATCTAGTACATGATATCACCTGATGTACAAGTATTTATGGAGCATCCTATGTATCAGGAGGAAGTGAGGAGAAAAGACCAAAGGTTAGATTCTCAGATGAGAAGCTGCCGCACTAGTCTATGCCAGGGCACGGTTAAGTATGTAAGAGGGCAAGAGCTGGAAGGAATGACCCACGGCGTTTTAAGGGAAGGACTATCAGGACTTTGAAACATGAGGGCAGTCTTTATGTCTGTTTTGCCAGCTCTTAACAAAAACCTTGGAACAGGGATGTCTCAACAAACACTTGTAAAATGGATAAATGGCTAAGAAGGGAAACATGCAAGATAACCCCAAGAACTCTAACTTGGTATCCAGATGAATGGCTTACTACAGCTAGAAGGAGTGCAGGTGGTAAGGCAAGACAGCTGGAAGGTGATGACAAATTTAGTTTTAGATGAGCAGGATTTTACATGACACAAGCATTTCTAGCTAGAAATACAGGGCTGCGATGCAAAATAAAGGTCAAGGTTACAAACAGGATGGTGGGCGTCAGGATCTCAGAAGACAAGTTCATAAAAGAGGGATGAACTCATCGGGTAAGTGAGAAACAAAAAGCAAAGAACTGAGGATAGAGACAAAATTGTCCTAGGGACTTGGAGAAAGAAAGAAGTATTCCAACTTCTTGTTCTTGGGTAAATCCTGTGCTCCTCTTAGGAGTTAAGTGGGGCCAGATGGGAATGCGTCTCTTCTCTGGGGCAGAGGCACTGACTAGCTCATTTACGTAGTAGTCCCTGAAATAAATGCAGTTGGAATCTGAGGAATGGATGAGTGGTCACTCCTGTCCTGTGTCGGAGAAAGGTGAGGGCAGGGGAGAGGCTGCTGAATTTGATAAGAACCTTTGAGAGGGCAGTTCTAGCAAGTAGCCCACTGTAGAAGCCAGACTGGGCGGGGGGGGGGGGCAGCTGGTGAGGAAATGGGCAGAGGAAGTAGAGGAAGCAGGTGTGGGCCACATGCTAGAGACTTTTGTCCCAGAAAGGAAGGAGGAAATGTGGACAGTACCCAGAAGGATTAACTGGGCCAAGGGAAAAGATGTTTTACTCTAATCTTAAGAAAATGAGAGCTGATCTTATCGCTAGGTTGGAAGAAAGGTGTTCAGACAACTGGGGAAAATGGAAGAAGCCTTGAGAAGGTGACAATTGTTAGAGACAGGTCCTAGATGAAGCAAAAGGAAGGAAACAGGACAAAACATAAGAACAGTGGTAGGCTTATCCAATATTTTAAAGTTACTTGAAAGATCCTTTGAAAGCTCAGAAGAGACTGAGTGCTGTGGGCTTTGAGACCAGACATACCTGGGTTCATGTTCTAGTTTATCACATACTATGTTCCTTTAGACTCAGTTCCCTTACCTATAAAATGGGGGAGGACATTACCTTGTAGTGTTCTAGAACTGACAGATGTGAAGTACTTAGTACTAACTTAGAGAGGGTATATAGTCAATAAATTGTCATTATTAGTCTTGTGCCAACGTTTAGGGCTGGTGGGAAGAATCTGGGGGGTAAAGATTTGGAATCAGAACCGTACAAAAGTTCTAAGGAATGGAAACAAGGAATATTGGAATTGCTGAATAGGACCAAGAGGACCTGACTTCAGGTCTCCATGATGCTACATCTTCCTCTCCCAGGGCTCTCTCTTCTGTGAGAAGCACAAACAGAAGGTAGCCCGGATGCAGGGTAGAGACGTGAGTGAGGAAGACCAGGATGGAACCTCGGGTAGGGAGAAAGGGTACAGTCAGCGGTGGACTTTGGGCCAGGGGAAACAGCAAGGGTTAAGTTAGGATCAAGTGAAAAATGTTAAGGTGATTTGATAACTGTGAAGTCCTATCAATGCAGTTTACTGTAGTTGTAGGTGCTTTTGTAACTGAAGTAAGGCATTTGTCTTTACTATGACAAATTTGTAGAAACTGATTTATTCTGACTAAATCTGGCATATTACTAAAGGGTCTATCTTTAATTCAAATTATCAGCTCTTGGTTAAAAAAAAAAAAGGTGGGGTAGATTTTTTTTTTTTTTTTAAGATTTTATTTATTTGACAGAGATCACAAGTAGTCAGAGAGGCAGGCAGAGAGAGAGGGGAAAGCAGGCTCCCCACCTGAGCAGGGAGCCCGACATGGGGCTCGATCCCATGACTCTGGGATCATGACCTGAGCCGAAGGCAGAGGCTTAACCCACTGAGCCACCCAGGTGCACCAGGTGGGGTAACTTATTTTAAAATGGATGCATGTTCCATAAAACAAAACTAGATACAATTGCGACTATATTTCCTTTTTAGCGCTGTAACAGAAACATCCGGATGCGCATGGTACGAACTTTGCAACCCTTGGAATAATGAAGACCTGGGCAATGACAAGAATTGGCATGTTAGCACTGTTTTTCTCTCTCCATCAGTGTTGTTATAGTTCTTATCCTTTACCAGGGGTCCATTATGGGTACAAATTAAAGTATGAGTAAGAATTAGAGCAACTAAAGACGATCTAATGGTCAAAACACATGATAGAAGTCCATGGTGTCTGGCCAAGTGACAGACTGACAGAGTTACTGGCTCACCGGTGGACCTAGTCTCCACTTACTGCTGTCACTGCCCATTACACATACACCCTGGTGCTCAAACTAAAATAAAAAAAAAAGTGAACATCATTCACTCATAAAAATCACAGTCTTTAGAGTTATTCCTTGAACTCACAGTTGAAACACATTTCCTTAGGTAATAAAATATCCGTTTTCTATTTCCTATGACCTAAAATGGTTCCCTAAATATCCCCACTCTACCAAGTTTCCATTTCACTTTGTTCTCTTCAGATATGCTTAGAAAGTGAACAATAAGGGATCTATTCCTCTGCTGAACAGCTGAGGCAGAACCATATGAACAAGAGCTGGCTTGGGGCTGGCCACACAAAACCGTTCTGCATCTTGAGTTCTGTCATGTTAAATGTGCATGTCTTGAAGCTGCAGTTTATGAGAGGCCTGCTTTGTGAGGAATGCGGGAACAGTAGGGATAAACAGCAGACCCTTGAACAACGCAGGGGTGAAGGGTGCCGACTCCCTGCATGGTCAAAAATCTGTGTATAATCTGACTCCCCGAAAACTTAACTACTAACTGCCCACTGTTGACCAGAAGCCTTACTGATTACATAAATTTGTACCCATAATGGACCCCTGGTAAAGGATAAGAACTATAACAACACTGATGGAGAGAGAAAAACAGTGCTAACATGCCAATTCTTGTCATTGCCCAGGTCTTCATTATTCCAAGGGTTGCAAAGTTCGTACCATGCACATTTTTAAAAAATAGTACATGTATTGTATTCCTACAATAAAGTAAGCTAGAGGAAAGAAAATGTTAATAAGAAAACCATAAAATATTTACAGTATTGCACACTGCATTTGTAAAAAAAAAAAAATCTGTGTCTAAGTTCAATGGTCCGCTGTGTTGTTCAAGGGTCAACTGTAGTTGTACTCTCAGGATATTGGTTTTAGTCACTTCATGTTTTCTTGTAGGATTTGTAATTCAGTTGGTCCATTTATTTCATGCCTGGTTCGTGTCAAGGAATCATTCAATAGTTCAACTGAGAGTCCTTGACGGATTTTACTTTAAATCTTTAGCGCTTGCTCCAACAGATACTGGGGACAATGATATAAAAAGCACAAAGGATTTGCTCTGATTTATGTTAACCTTCTGGTTTTGAAGAAGTGACTCTTGAGAGCTCTGCTTTACCAGACAGATGAAAAAACACAACTGTTCACTCGAAGGGCCTCTGAGAACTGGAAGGTACCCAGAGGGTAGTGGCCAGGCGGAACCCACTAACTCTCCTAATCTTTGGGGCAAAGTGGGTGACTATGTTGTAAAAAGGTTTCTGTATTACTACCTTTTTTTATTTTGCTGTAGCAAACATTCTGTTATTTGTTTCGTCTTCTAGTTATAAACTTTTCTTTCTGCTATTTTCATTCATATCCATAGTTTTTATATTCATGCTTTCTCTTTGAGTCTGCTGCCCTTCTTATTACTCTGATTCTTTAAACTTAATAGATTTATGTCTCCCATTGGAAAAAAATGCTAATTTTGAGCTCTCTTCTTTAAATATTTTTTTTAAAAATCAGTTTTGGCTGACTTTCAAATGAAAATAACACAGCTCAGAAAACATCTCACTACAGACTACAGGAAAGATTTGGTTTTCATCAAGGGTATTCTTTAGCAGGAACATTTTTAGGTGGTGTTAAAAATACTACAGATTCATCCAACTCATAGTTGCCTTTCCCCAAATCACGGAATTAGTAATTAACGCCTCCGACTTTAAAAGGAGATATCAGAAGATCATCCAGTTCTTCCGGAATTCTTAAAAAGTTTTCTTCTTCATCCTCATGAGAATCTCAAAAAAATTTCTGTTGTAATTTTACCTGTATTCAGCATTTGCTGTGTTAAACTGAGAACAGCAATTTTCATCCCGGTATTCGATAGATAAAATAATGGCTTACCCAAGGACATAGAAAAATGGAGACAGAAACAGATATATTAAACCAGGGTAACTGGTTTTCTGTGTTGGGCCTTTCAATAAAAGTAACAGTACAGTTTGGGGAGGGGGTGGAGAGAGTTTTGAAGACTTATTATGTGTATCAAAATAAAAATGCACACTTCATTAGAGTTAGTGGTAGAAACACAAGGCAGGATTCAAATAAAGGGAAAAAAAATCACCTTATATTCTAGCTCAAATAATAGGAACCTTTCCTTTCTGTTCCTGATAGAGTGATCTGCTTCAACCTGACATCCCTGTGGTGCTTACAATATTTGGAATATCCTGGACAACAGCCAGTTGTCTGCCTATGCCCACTCTAGACACATTTTGATGAACTTTTAACCTTTATTTTTCTTCTCAGAATTAATTGACTCGGGGGCCTGGGATGCCATGCCTGTCAGTAGGATGGATGGACCCCTGCTGCAGCCACCAGGGAATGCACGAGCTGCCTTCCTTCCGGAACTCCATTCCTGAGGAGACAGATGCATTAACCCAAATGGAACTACTGCTCACCAATCCAAGACTCAGATCAAGTCCAAAGAATTTCAAGAAGAATTCCAGGCATGGAAGGAATGCCACACATCCCAAGAACAGGGGAAGATTTAGGAAGTGATTTGCATGAAATGAAGCATTTCCTTTCAGGCTCCCCAATTCGAAATCTACTAATTGCTCTCTTACACCTGGGGGAAAGTCAGCCTGAACTCTGGAGGGACGGGGAGAGGGACCTGCCAAACTTTGCAGCCTGCTCACCCACCCCCCACCCCCACCCCCACCCCTCAGCAGAGTGCTGTCCAGGTTTAGCACAAAGGCCCATCCTTTTACCTGCTGCTTCACTACTTCCTGACAGTTGCTTCAGCGGGATGCCGGCTTCCCTCAGGGCACTGGGCTCTACTTTCCAAGTGAGACTTCCAGATTGTGCTAAGGTTTAGGCCCAGCAGGAGTACTGGAAATACTCCTTGCTGCCTTTTCAGTACGATCACAGTACCTACCGAAACGACAACAGAGTGGGTGAGAGTAGACGGTAGGACTGTGTTCTTGCTTGAGAACTGCTCTGCCCTAATCTTTAGTAGGAAATGTGTAAAACCTCCTTGCACCTAAGGCACAGAACCCTGTGGCCCTGGGAGGCTCTGTAGGATTCTGCGAGAAACCGGCACGACGTATTTATAATTTTGGACCCAAATAATGCCGCAGCAGACACAAATGAAGTATAATACTTCACATTCTCTGTTTTGTTCTGGACGGAAATGGGGACACAGAAAGTCCTTTGACTGCTTTGTATACAGTGGCTTTGGGTCCATCAGTTACCCTGAAAACATGAAGAACATCAGAGGAAGGAGACGCCTATGAGAGTCAATCATGATACACAAAACACGCCCAACCTCAAGAGACCTCCGTTCTCTTAGGAGTACGTGGGGACTCCACGGCCCTGTAGACAGGGCTGCTTCCAGGGGGGAACTAGGATGCCCTGGAGAATGGCATTTGTTCCACGGAGTAAGAAGAAGTGTCAGAAGCTCTTTCCATCTAAGACAAGGAGAGGGCAGTGCATGGTCGTCTGAGGCTGGTGAACAGCCTGCGGCTAGAATCTAGGCCCTCAGAAGCTCTTCCCAATGTTCAGAATGTCCTGCTGTTCCTTGTCTTCCTACAGACATGTCTCCAGGCTTCAGATCGCTTTTGGATTTGGTTCCCGAAGATAATCACCCCTGGCTTGTCTCTCCTGACATCTTTCCACGGCAATCCAAATCCTCATTTCATGATCAACTCCTAATATGTTCCGACCGCAACATATTGTACAAATGTCTAGAAATGCATTTAAATTATTTGCCACTCCAGGTGCGCATAGTTCTACTAAATTCTAAATATCATGCGCACTTTTCTTTTCCTACTTACTATATTTGTAGCGTACACCCCACCAGCCTGCTCTGACCCTTCTGCCATTCTGGCAATTCTGGTGGTGAAACTGAAGCTTCTTTTCCCTTAAATTTCTTTCTGGCTGGCAACAGTCAACTGTAAATATGAAGTTTCTCTGCAATGTTTTTCTGAGCCGTCACAGCAACAGCGGCTCAAACGAGCGGTCTTGCCTGGCACAGTGAAATAAAAAAGATTGACGCTGGTCGGAGAAAGAGGCTTCTGTCATATCCTGAGCTCTGAGATGCTACATAAAAAGTTAGCATAAGTGACATGCTTTAATACCATAAGTAATTTCACGCAATTTACGTTAAAATAGCTTTTCCATAGTGCTGGCACAACTCCAGAAAACAGCTTATCCACCTTAGTTCTAGAAGTCTGAAATTAACTTTTGGAACCAATCTTTTTCATTTTAGACATAATGGAAAGACCTAGGATTATTATTTTTTTTAATCTGCTTTTTAATCTTAGAAGTATCTAGCAATTGTAACTATCAACTATCGATTTAAATGCTGTAATACCAGGAATCTCTTGTATCACTAAACATTTCTGAAGTAGTGGTAAAGGTTTGCTTGGTAGGTTTAACTGGATGGTGAGATTTAGGGGAAAAATACACAAATATATAATATACACACATTTTAATATGTGGATGTCATAGTTGACAGAAATGTACCTCTGTACCAACAAAAGGTGAACATCATGAGTGAACCGCTTTTTTTTGTTGTTGTTATTCTCATTTGGCGCAAATATCTAACTGTGCTTACTGTCCTCTAATAAAACATTTTTTGTTTTATTTGGTTTTATTGATCCCTGGGAACCTGACAGAGTTGGAATTAAGAAAAACTAAAAACAACCAAACAAAAATTTTAGGAATAAATTATTTAACCAAAACACTAGCTGAAACTCTTATACTGACTACTAACACTGCCCCCTGGCAACTAGTTAAGCCAGGGCTGCTTATATTTTTAAATTATAATCTCATTATGTCCCACACCAGGCTCCTTTGTCAAAATAAGGCTTTATTACAGGGTTATGATGTAATTCAATTCACGGTTTAAAAATGTTCCTATCTCTGGAAAACCTAATTGTAATGGTATTGTCCTTGACTCTAGAGGAGAAATCATGAAACTGGAATCCAGTAACCAGATTTTAATTTCAAGTGAAGAATACGGCACATTTTAATCAGCCAGAAGCCTTACAAGCTTCTGAGTGTTTTTACCAGTCTTCTCTTTTATGCTCTGGGAATTTACATTGACCTGAAATTTAAGTTATGAAGTAGGACCCCGGGGTGTCCTATTTGCTGTTGTTATTCAAGCCTGTAGGATCCATCTCAAAAGCCCATGTCTCCCCCCCCACCCCCCCAATCCCTCAGCCATCTCTTGGCAAAGAGCCCCCTTGCCTGCCATTTGCCACTTGTTCTGGGCTATTTTAATTCTGGACAAGTTGTGGTCGTAGGCTATATTTAAGTTGGCCTGCTCTGTGAAGAAACACGGCAAATGCACGTGGCACCTTTTCCCTTTCTGACGTAATCCAATTGTGCTCTGGCTCGGAGTCAAGCTGTGTGAGACTCTGAATCATACAGGTCAGCTTGGCGCCCACTCTCCACATCCCAGGTGTGGAGACCCATGAGGGACCCATGGAGCAGCCACTGAAAACTCAAAAGCAAACTGAGAAACAGCAACGATGACGAAAGGAAAAATAAAGACACCTCCAGCTCCTGGCTGAGTGCTGCTGGCATATTTGCGAATAATTTCTCAATGACGAACTTCCAGATATGAATTTTGTAAAATATTGTGCATCTATTGAGAGAGACTTAAGAGAAATTACATGCCCCTTCTAAAAAGCCAGTTTTTTTCATTTCTGAGCCTTTATAAACAGATATCCAAAGGAACACTTGGTTCTAACCTGCCTCTCCTAACGGACCCCGACCCTCTTCCGCTGTCATCAATTTGTACCCTTTTACCTAGCACAGAGCAGGTTAAGTTTTTACTTGGAGTTATGCTGTTCCTTCAGAGAAGAAAAATAGGTCGGAAATTCACACTAATCATTAAAAATTAAATACAATGTAAGACACCTTTCTAGAGAAAGAGCCTGCTGAGGTCTTGTAAATTTTGGAAGTTCAAAGCTAGCCTAAAAGCAGCATCTGTGATGAAGAACCGGAAGACACTTATCTTTTAAGGAAATATTTTACAAGTCCAGGAACTTTCGCCTCGAGCCCTTAATGTACAAATGCTCTGACATATTTGTTTTGCTGACAGTGGGATTCAAATCCAGACTGGTTATATGATCCCATCTAGCCAGCCAGTCTAGGGAGCTGAAGGATAAAAATCAAATTCTGCCTATTTACTTGAGAGGTATTTACTCTGACTGCTTGGGCTCTTAGAAATGACCAGATTACTGTCTGGCTGTCAGCTAAAACGCTACTTGTTTTTTTTTTTTTTTTTTTTTTTTTTTGCTGAAAAAAACTTTACTATCCAAGCAGGGAGGAAATAAGACTGGGCTTTTGTTCTCTGGAATGAGCAGGAAAACCATTTCAGAAATACTATGTTAAGAAAGCATTCACTCACACAGACTTGTCAATTAATATGAAACCACTTTTAAATGTCCCTAACAAAGGAAGGGCCATTAGTAGACTATTTGGTTACATGTAGTTAGGTCTACCCGCTTTTAAATGCATCTACACAGTAGCAAAAACAGAGATGAAGAAAACGGATCAATACAGAGACGCCTGTTTTTACTAGAAGGCACCCAAGTGTTACTGAATATCATTATGTTCTGAATATCGTGAAAACACAACCCAAAATAAATTACCCTTTAGTTCTTTAAGCTTCTTTCCCAAATGCATTGCCAGCCTCCTTGGTAGTCTTTTAGGAATGAAAATTACCTAAGGCTTTCCCAATCTATCTTTTCTTTTCCTAAAATACGGTCCAAGCTCATTCTTAAAGGCAGCATGACCAAAAAATGTGAGCGTCTCTTCTGCCACAACCACATGTAACTCTTTAGGATAATCATGTATTTACAAGTCTGGATCAGGAACCTGCCATGGAAATGCTGCCAATGGGAGTATAATTGTGGCTACAGCACAACAGATAATGGAAACATAATGTCCCTAAAAGAACTTCAAATCCCTTAATGTAACTGCAGTTCCATCACCAGGATTTTCCTCCTATAACACCGATGGACAGGAAGTGGGCTCTTCTGCACTTCCTGCTCTGAGAATACAGGGACAGAAAGGCCTTTATGAGAGTCACCTTTTTAGGTTAGAATCAAGGGAGGGAAGAGACCAATTGTGGCTTAAAAAACAACAACAACAACAACAAAAAACACAGGGCATCTGAGTGGCTCAGTGGGTTAAGCCTCTGCCTTGGGCTCAGGTCATGATCTCAGGGTCCTGGGATGGAGCTCCTCATCGGCTCTCTGCTCAGTGGGGAGCCTGCCTCCTGCCCCCCTTCTCCCTCTGCCTGTCTCTATGCCTACTTGTGATCTCTGTCAAATAAATAAATAAATAGACTCTTTAAAACACACATACACACACACACACACACACACACACCCCCCCCCCCCCAAAAAAAACCTTAAATGATTATTAGCACTTGAAAAGACATTTTTAAATAGCATCTTAATTACTAGTTCAACTTTTATTACATTGTGTGCTTCTGGTATTATCAACTAAAACACACACATAATAGATCACACATGTCCCAAGATTAAAACAAAGGGCTTATGTGTCATTGTTTCTGGGAAGGACGGGGTAAGGGAAAAGAGAAATTCTATCATATTTCTTGAAGAGCTCGGGAGAGAAACAGATATTAGACAGACAAACAAATCCATAAAGCTACACGTGGTAGGAGCTGAAAACAAAGAGGCACAGGACACACTTCTGGGTTTGGGGGACTGGACAGAGGGGTGAATGGATGGGATAAGACCAGGAGGTCTACAGCAGCCATGGGGCCGTGCTTCACGCGACCTGAACAAGGCCACACTGAGCTATGAAGTTGTGGGCAGGGCAGCGAGCTGTCGTCTGTGGTCGCTGTGGCCTGGGGGTCAGCCCTGCCTCTGGTCATTAGGCAGCACTGACGGCGCGAGACACGAAGGACAGAGGCAGAGTCTTTCTAGTCGGCTCAGTGACATATACTCTGGAGAACTAGAAACGCCTGGGATGAATTTGCTGTAGTAAGTTAATCAGGCAAGTGTTATAATGATGGAGACAATGATAATTTCCATTAGCATTTCCCAAGTGCGTTTTATATGCCAGGTTTAACTTGCATGATCTGTTCCAAGAGCTTTATCTATCCTGGGTTATGAGCTAGGGAGTGGTGGGAACAAATCTGAACGGAAAAGAATTGTGCATGCACCCTCCGTACCCAGAAATCCTAGTCAAGCCATAGATTTTCCCCACGGTAATCTTTTCTTTCTGTGAATACTTGTTTTTCCTCATTGCCCGAATTGACTAAAAAAGATAGTTTTTTCCAGCTATGCTCTAAATTAGCATGTATATTTCTTCTTTTCATAGGAGTTGATTCTTAAATAGAATAAACTTTTAGGGACAATTTTTAGTTTAAATAAGAGTATTTCAGTGCTATCAAGGAACAAGTGTTTATTAGCTACACCAGATTCTCAAGTGATTTTGCTCTAAGATACAGGTTTTTTTTGGGAACCAGGTTGCAGGGCCTCCCTCAGACCTTTAGAAGATGTTGAGGTTACTGTCTTTCCCTGGGGTTCCAGCGGGTGACACACAGCAAACCCCCTACAGTGGTCATTTCACCCCTGTGGTAGTGGCAGCGGAAGCCTTCTGCCTGCTTGATCACCCTGAGGCCACCCTGTCATCTACCCTGCTCCCTGCTGTCTCCTGCCATCTGGAGGCTCTCACTATTCCCTCCCCACCTACTGCCCTCAGCCTGTCCTTGGGTGTCTCAGCATTTGTAATACTTGGCATTGAAAACCTGATACCTCAATCCACAGCACGCTGTTACAACCACAGCATAAATGTAATCCTTGGATTAGATTAGCATAATGGAGATTTCACGGTCTCCCTGGACTTGCTCTATAGATGCGGACACATTATTTAGGATTCACAGACTTCAAAAGTGCCAAACTAAAAATATCTCTTACCTCATATTGGAACATAGTCAAAACTGAGTTTCTTGCTGTCTGTCTAATCCCTGCCTATAATGGTTATGAACATGAGTTCTCGAATCAGACTGCCTGGATGCAAATTAGCTCTCACCTTCGCTAGCCTGTAACCCAGAGCAAGTTACCTACTCTTGATAGGTAACTGAATAATGGTAGGCACTACTTTGCAGAGTTAGACCCTAAGAACAGAAACTACAGATAAAGCTGGGCATAGAACACTCAACATCATTATAGATAATATTTATCCACTTCATTAATTGAATAACTTAAAAATATATTAAGTTGCTAAGTAAGTAATAGATTAAAAAATAGTTCAATATGAAAAAATAATGGGTCCCTTATTCATATCCTGGTATTAACCCAGCCACAGCTAAACCAGTATTGCTGTTTTTTAAAGACTCTTCCAGAGTTTCTTTGAATGTATAACAAGACTGGAATGTGAGTTCCTATTTCCTCCTTTTCTACAAAGAAGCCATCTATATGCTATTTCTGTACCTTTGTGACATGCAACCAGAAAATAGTGATCAGACAGCATCAGGCATCAGACTGTGCCAAACTCACGTAATCCATAACCTTCACGAGAAGGACAGCAAGTGTGACTACGCAAGTGAAGCGGGGACAGCAGAGAGCTGATGAGGGCTCTAGTCACAGGAACTGCATGTGCGTCCTGGTCCCACCATGTCCAAGCTATGCAACCATGGGCAGATTACTTAAAAGTCTTGGGGGTACAAACTGGTTGTCAGTGTTTGTTGTGGGGATATCATGAGATCTGCAAATCTGAAGACACGCCCAGACACACCCTTAGAAGTGTTACCAGTTAGAAGATACCACAACCCACAGGCCACTCTTTCTACTCTGGAAGCCCCGGTATGTGGATATGGAGACAGAAAGTGTCTATTTGTGACTGGGTATGTGGCCAGCCTGAAGTGGCTCCTTGCCAAAGGTCACAGAGGTCTGATTTTCCTTGAGCAATGAAGAGCTGGTATGGGCTATACTTGTGATTTTAGATCTACCTTTTTCAACTTCTCCAGCATGGTTCCAATTTTGTTAAGAGCTAATCTAAAATTGCATCAACAAAAATTTTTACCTGACAGGAGGCTTAAGTTTTGAAAGTAAACCACAAGGTAAATTTGGAAGGCAAGTAGAAGATAATACTGAAGGCCCTAGTGGTCTTCACTTCCTTAGACACAGCCGCATGCATTCAGTCCTCTGAAGGCATGGCTGATGGGCTTCAACACTTTGTGTTCCTGATCCTGGCTGCCGCTGGGTCTGTTGCTTCTTCAGGGGTCTGAGCACTTGTAGAGGAGAAGCTTTGCATGGGGTGTAAGAGATTTGGCTTCTATTGCTGATTCCTTACTATTTATGACCAGAGGCCTCTCACCTCCCTCTGACATAGTGGCGTCCTCATCTAGGAAATGAAGAAGTGAGAATGAGAACAATTCTAATTCGGGTTTTTCTTTTTATTTTTTTTTAAGATTTTAGTTATTTGTGAGAGGGAGGGGTAGAGGGAGAGGGACAAGCAGACTCCCCGCTGAGCAGGGAGCCCACCCTGGGGCTGGATCCCAGGACCTGAGGGTCATGACTTGATCGGAAGGCAGACGCCTCACTGAGTCCCTTTAATTTGCTCTTATAACAAAACTTAACCTACTTTCCCCTACCCTATACAAAACGGGATAAAAGTGCTAATGTCACAGCTTACAGGTGCCTATCTCCACCTCCTCAGCTTTCCCCTGCCTCCTGTGTAAGACCTGAGAAACTCGGAGGTATGCGACTACCCAGGACAAGTAAGGCATTCTAAAGTTCTCTTCAACTTGAATATTCAGAAACTGTGCAGCTACACTTATTTCTAGAAATCTGCTTATTACATACAAGTAGAAACTAGACCTCTTTTTCTTTACTTTTTTTTTTTTTTTTAAGTGATAATAGTCTTCCTGCTAAATCTGAAGAATTCTTTTGCTTTGGTAAATAAAGTCAGATTCAAGTAGGAGAGGGAGCTGTACCTTCTAACTAAAACTTTCCTACAACTGGAATGATTAAGAAATAATGGCTTGTACACAGCAATCAGATCATCTGTGGAAAGTAAGAACTCACATTGTATATATTTTATAACAAACAGATAAAAAAAATCTAGCAGTAGGTGTTTATACCTATGAGCAAAATCCAAGTGTCCTCAAGGATTCATGGTGGATTATTTTTACAAGTCGATCTCTAATGTTGGCCACAGTCTTTAAATATCCTGTAATCTGCTAATTAAAGCTCAAGTTATTAATCATTACATCAACATATTTTACAAAATCTGGAAATGGAGAAAGACCTCAAATCATTTTGTTCCAACTCATTTATATGTGGACCAGGAAGGTCAGGCCTAGAGGGGCAATGGTTACATGATGCGCACGTGCGCGCACGCGCGCACACACACACACACACACGCGGGCGTGTGCACGCGCGCGCACACACACACTGGGTGGAGGGGTCTGTATTATGTGACCCCAGCCTCCCTAGGCCAGCACCCATGGTGATGACATGGTAGGGGGTTCTATAACAGACATACAGGATGCAAAGTGGTCATATTCCTGCCTAGCTGGGGAAAAGCTATCACTTCACCAGCCATACGGTGTGGTGAAAGTCAGGGGACCTGCCATCCTTAGGGGACAATGTGAGGATATGGCGGAGACGGCTGTTTCAAGTGTGACTGCCAAGAACTGGACTACTTTTCAGCAGACAGATGTTTCCCACTTATTTTTATCAATTAACTATACTACTATTGCATTCACCTTTTAAGAAAAACATTTATTTATTTAAGAGAGAGAGAGTGTGAATGCACGAGCAGGGGAGGGGGCAGAGGGAGAGAGAGAACCCTAAGCAGACTCTCCTCCGCCCCCTGCCCCCCTACCCTGCCCGCTGCTAAGTGCAGAACCTGACTTGGGGCTCAATCCCAGGACCCTGAGATCATGACCTGAGTCGAAGCCAAGAACTGGACCTTTAACTCACTGAACCACCCAGGCGTGCCTCACCTTTCTTTTTAGCATTGAAATGAAGGGGACAGAGGAGAGGCAGGGAAGGAAGAGCCCACACAAAAGGTAGGAAGGCGACAGGGAAAGCAAGGTGGGGAGGAAAGATGGCAAGGCACTGACTACTGACTACTGACTACTGTAGGTTCTACAAAGCAGAGCGTACCCATGCAATAAATATCCTAGAACTAAGTTTGACATTGAAAAATGATCTGAAGTCCCTAGAGAAATGTAAAAATCAACATTTTCCTATTGATATAACTACTATAAAGTGCGTGTACAAACACACACACTGATAATATATATATACTCCCATGCAATTACTCGGCATATATATTCCAGGAACTTTGCTAATAAACACCTTGTGAATGAAATTATTGCATTGGACTCTTGCAGTAGTCCTCAAGGTTATTATTCTATTATGTAGAAGGAGTCAAGCTCTGATACATAGTATTTTGCCCAAAGTACACAGCAGAATCAGGACTGAACCCAGTTATGTTTAATGAAAAAGCCCATGCTCTTTCTTCCACATTATGCTGCCTATCAGCTGGAAATAATTAAAATGTTATGGCGGGAAATCTGCCAACTTGTAATAATTGTTTGCTTATTACACTGGTTTTTGTATTTAAGTCAAATATAATCCCAATAAAATGAACTTTCACTAAGTTGATCACTCAGATAAAAGGTTCTTATCAAACCTGTGAGCTACACTTAAAACTAGTAATCAGCTGGAAATTCACTGCTAAACCCACTCAGCTTACCATTGTCCTTCCCAGATCAGAATGTTACCAGTGGTCACTTGGGCATTTAAGGCTTGCCTTAATATAGTAGGAGCAAAAACCCTACTGATCCCTCAGTGAGCCAAACTGGTTAAGAGAGCTGAAAATACTAAGTGGACAGATGTGTTTATCCAATCATTTCGGGCAAACAGACCCAGTCTTAGTATCTAACACACTGAAACAACGCCACTTTCTTTGGAAGCAAGTCTCGATGGACAGATTTCTAACTGAAGCCCGAGGAGCATACACTGTTTTCATGAGAGTTTGTAGAGGATGCTCAGTGTTCTGATCGCCAGAATCCAAGTTCCCAGCCCTGGCTCCCCAAGACGTGCCAGACCCGTTCTCATCTGTCCACTGTGTTCAGTGTGAGCTACCCAATCCTGACCTCACTCAGCCCACAATTATCTCCTCACATTCATACTTTGATGATATTAGGTCATGGGATAAATCTTAAACACAGTTGGATTTCCCCCTCCCACACCCTGTCCTTTTCTTATAACCACTGGTGCCGCCCACCGCCAGCCTCTCCCTTCCCAGGAGTGCCAACCGTCAGCCATCTTTGACATTACAACAGATGGAAGATGGGGAGAGGCTACAGAAAAATGACAATGCCTGCTCTTGGAAATATGTGTGAGAGGCTGTCTAATCCAATCTGAGGTGAGGAGACTTTTCTAATGTTCCACAGTTACCCCTTAGGAGAGGCTTACCATGTGTCAGGCATTAAACAAGGTCCATTTCACCTATTAGCTTATTTAATCCTTTTGATGGTCCTATGGGGAGAGCTCAATAATCCTAATTTTATTGACGAAGAAACGAGGGCTAAGAGAGATGAAATAACTTGCTCAAAGTAGACTCAAGACATTCCTTGACTGCAAAGCCTGTGTTCTTCCCCCACTTCATGACCTTAAATTACAGAGTGTGAATAAGATCAGTCCCCCATACTAGTCTAGAATGTTCTGCCAGGCTCTGACTATCAAAGACTCAAACTATTATTAGGGAAGGTGTGTGAATATTTTAATTCTAAAACAGAGGACCCAGAGGCTATCTGTCCAACCACAGAATGCATTCCATACTCTATCAGAAAGTTTTATTTTTTTCTGTGCCATCAGGACAGAGATGCCAAGAATACTCATTCTGTGGTGGGTATCAACATTATTCCGTACTACAGAAGAAGTTTTAAAGAACTTTAGAATGTATACATTTGCATTTAAACAGGTACTAGGTACCCCAAGATTTTCCTATAGGCACTTTAATGAACTGCATCTTGGCTTTTGAAAGAGAGTTGAAGACAACGCTTATTATAGTGGTGTTTATGACAGTGGGGTGTTCGAGGCAAACTAGGCATCCACCACTGGGGGAATGCTACATCAATTTGGACGCATGTGTACTTTAGAATACTGTGTAGCGCTCAGAGCCAACAGCCCAGGTGTACTTATGCCTGCATGGAGGCTAGATGTACATCTTAAAATAGTCTTGAGTGGCAATAAAATAAAATAAAATAAAATAAAAAACTTTAGCATTATATAAAAAATAAAAAAAAGTTATTAGTATGTTAAATGATTACAAATAAAAGAAAATGAGCGGTGTAGCGCAGTGCCATTCATTTAAACTAAAAATATCTAGAAACAACACTATGCTTTTCTATTTACACAGAATCAATGGTGTAAAATCCACATTTATCACTGGGCGGTTATGGAGGGGAAGGGAATAAGCCTAGGGAAACCAGGAAAAGGAGAGAGGGCCCTTCCATTGAGGGCTGCAGACAGAGAGCCAGGACCCGAGACATGGGATTGCTTTAACCTTCCAAGCTAAAGGGTTAGGAAAACAAAAGGAAGGAGGGAGGGAGAGAGGGAAGGAAGGGGGGAGGCGGGGGGAGGGAGGGAAGACGGCGAAGGGGGCAGAAGATGGACACCAGTGAGGAAGCCAGGTCAGCGCAGTGTCCCCACATGGACTGTAATCTCTCAGCTCTGTCGTAGAGCACGACAGCACACAATCGCGTGTCCCGGGAAGCTCTTTCCCACGTCCACGTGGGCACAGCCACCCCCCAGGGCCCCACGCGCTGCACAACCCAGCCTGGATCAGAAGCCCAGTTTGGAGGCTGGAATACTAATATTAACGGAAAATCTGGCATTGCTGGCATTCGAATTGTACCTTTGGATGGACTCCTACAAAAAAAACCTGCCCCATTTTCTTTTTTAAATACATAGAATGGCAAATATAAACAATGCAGGACGGAGACCGGAGCAATGAAAAGCAAAAAGGCAGATGGACTAGATGGGATTAAAAGTTCCTTTCCCCGCTTCTTCTCCTCCACTTCCTTGCTTTCTCCTTTCCCTGCCCTGCAGCCTGCACCCAAAGAGTCCAAGGGGTGGCAGCGGCTGCGAGTCTCCTGCCTGGGTGGGTGGGTAGGTGGGGACCCCAGCCTGGGGAGGCGGGCTGGGGCGGCGCTGTGGCGGCTGCGGACAGAGCTGTCGGGAGCCAGGAGTGGTGAATGAACTCCTCACCAAAATCTCCCCTGACACATCACTAAAAATAAGTATGCTTACATGCATAACACATTTTTGGAACAGTAAGCTGAGCTCTCTTTCAGCCTCTCTAGAGACTTTTAAGTTTCACATTCAGCTTTATAGAAAATAAAAGGCAGGTGGTGACCACTCGGGGCTCTGCAGGTAGGAACTCCAGAGGGAGGTGATGGGCGTACCTCTGCCAGGAGGTGAAGGGACTGCCAGCGGGCGGACAGGCACCGCTCAGCAGCTGCCCGTCTGTCACTGCGGTCAAGCACTGATAAGGCTCACTTGGGCATTGCCTTATTTAGTCAGACTTCACTGCCGAAACACCGGTGCACGGTGACAACAGCACATGCTATTACCAGTCTCTCTCCTTCAGTCATTGGTGCTGACGCACCAATTAAAAAGAGTGTCTCCCTTATTCAAAGAGCCCCTTGCCTAACCTGGTAGCCAGGAGGCTACAAAGGATAATAGTAATGATGTTACAGATAAACCTGCATACGTTTACTTGGCAAAGGATTCTCCTAAGGAATACCGAAAACTAAATTCTAGTTCCCCAGGCAGGGACGCCTGAGTGGCTCAGTTGGTTAAATTCTAGTTCCCCAGGCTTTTTTTTTCTTAAACCCAACACCGAACAAATTATAATGCTGTATATTGTGGCTCTGTTGGTTTGGCTCAACTGTGCGTGTGAGAGTGTGTGTGTGTGTGTGTGTGTGTGTGTACTTTTTTTTTTTTTTAAAAAGGCATTATTGTAAAAAGCCTTAGAAAAAATTGACTGAGACCTGCTTTTGCTCTAAATTGCACCAGTACATATGAGTCTCATACATCTATATACACATAAATGTATAAGAACACGAAGCACTACATATGTACTTAAGTTACTTTCTAATAGAAGTCTAGTATATGAATCAATTCTAATTGCTTATAGGATGAGGAAGCTTTTTATGTACTGATATGGAATGACTTCCAATATACACTACTAATTAAAAAACAACAGCAGGGTATAGAACGGCCTGCATTCTAGGCTACAATCCTTTATCTGCACAATTCCAACATCTAAAAAGCTTTAAAAACCCCAAATTTCAAGTTTAATGCCCAAACCTATTTGATGGTAACACCTGAATGCAACGGACATGAAGCTATTTATGCTTCTTATTTATCCCATTTGGTGTGACTATTCAGGCTCCTTGGTCAATTAATATGTTCGATTATAGCGCGCTGTTCAGACGCCCCATAGATATTACGTAATTTATGCTATAAGTGTCATTTGCTTTTCTGTAATCCAATAAATTCTGAATTCTAAAACATATCTGGACCCAAAACATCTTGAAAGCAATTACGGACTTGTGGTATGTAACCATTTATGTTAAAGGGTATAAAATGTATATCTGTATGTATAAGTGTTAGGAAAATTTTATGAAGATACTAACAACATTGGTGGTTTTTAGGAAAAGGAACTGATTAGCTGGAGTCAGGAATGGGAGGAGGACTGATCACTCAGTCTTCCATTCTGTAACTTTAAAATTTTGGACGACGAACATGCATCATTTA
Organism: Mustela nigripes; assembly: GCF_022355385.1. Lineage (NCBI taxonomy): Eukaryota > Metazoa > Chordata > Mammalia > Carnivora > Mustelidae > Mustela > Mustela nigripes. Next base: position 138,909,082 of record NC_081559.1, read on the forward strand.
TCCAAAAAACAGAGAATATTAAAATTAAAAAAAATCACCACTCACATAAGCATAGGCCAGTAGCATGATCTGTTTAAGAAGACATTCTGTTAACGAGTCTTCAGTAGGCAACATTTACTGCCAGTGGATCCCCTTGTCTAGTCCTCGTTAGTCACCATGAACTCGGGCTGTTCTTGGCTCTCGCTATAGGCGTGCCCAGGTCGTTACAAGGCTGCCACCTCTGCCTTCAAAATGCCATTTACAATTCATTTCTTAAATGAGGCTTTTGTCTGCCCAACCCACCTGCGGTTACTTCAGGTCTATCTGTCTCTCTATAGAACTCATGGTATTGGCTAACTACATGCTCCCGCATTTGTCCTATCTTCTCTATTACACTGGAAATTCATAAAAGGGGTGATAAAATAATCTGGTTTTAAACACTTTGCTTGGCAGTTTTTCTTACATTAGCGGTTAATTATACCGTGTATTTGATCTTCCTAATGAGCCTTTCAGGGCCTGCCCAAATAATAAATGATAAATACTAGCTAAGCTGAATTAAACTTATAAAACAAAAACCATCTCCCAGGAAGGCTTTACAATGAAAATTAAATAAAAAAAATAATCAAGGCAGACTTCTGAATACTCAAATACCACCTATAAAGACAACTTGCAGTAGAGCCTGGCCCGACAGCAAGTGATTCTGAATTTCTAAACTTCCAAGTGCTGCTATGTGCACTGATGGTGGAGAAAACTCAGTTACATTTTGGTGCTCCTGCACACATAAGAAGTGGTCTGGTAAGGCTTACCATGAATTGCCTTGTACTGTTAAAGAAGTAAGTTTTCTACTAATGGTGATGAATCCTGAGGACTCAAACCGAGACTCAACATCTTTAAAAATCATGGGCTACTGAATTTAGAAACAACCCAAATCCTTATATTTCTTAGAATCTTTCGAATCACTTCAAAATGATTTTTGGAAAGTTCACTAAACTGCATTAATATACATATTCGATTTAACAATCAGTTCAGCTTCTCTTTTTTAAAGACAGAAAGAGAGACTTTTAGAGTTGAAGTCTATCCAAGGAAGTAAAATTTCCCTCTGACCATATACTTCCTTCAAGACTACTGTTTTGGCATTGGTAACAAACTTTCATATTCAGAACTATTAAAAAAAAACCTACAATTTCTCTTCTCTTTATCCTTAGAAATTAATTCTACTAAAGAAATTCACTTTTATATCATGTCTGCATTACAGAATAAAGGCAAAACATGTATATGGTTTTCCATATAAATATGTACTTGTTTTAGCTGATAATCATAAGGTTTTATTTATTTTTTTTCAAACCAGAAAAACGATGGCAAGAATTCTAAATCTCCATTCTCACTTTACAGATGAAAAGACCAAGCCCGGGGAAGTCACAATTTACAGAATGTGTCCTACCCGCTATCCACGTCGAGGTGTACAATTACCCATAGGAACTGGCTGGACAGAATAAGCACAGACCTATAGCCTAAGAAGTACCGAAACAGCGGTCTTTACGGAATGCCAAGGAGCAGACAGGAAGGTGGAGGAGGCTGGAGAAGGCATCCCCAGGAGGGCCTGGGCTGGGGCAGGTTTCATCTTCCAATCCTCCTTGGTCTGCCCATGGGTCGCTAAGCCTCCCGCCGCCCTCTGCAGCAGAATTTCAGCTGCACCAGCACTTTTGTCCCGTAATGGGCTGTTTACATGTCCGTCTCACCTCATGACATTAGGAGCACCCAAAGGGCAAGTGCTGCCTTTGAAAACCCATTTCTTGGACCGCATAATGACAGCAGGGAGGAGGCTCTCAATTAAGATCCATTAAATGAGCTGAGTCTACACATGACTTCAGGGTCAAAATGTGCCAGGCAGAGTGGGATATCCAGAAGGAGGGTGGATGGTTAAGTCCAGAAGAAGTGGGACAAGTCGGCAGGGAGGAGGGCAGATGTGGGTAGAAGACAAGCATGAGTGAGAGGCAGAAGGAAAGAGAGTTACGGAGCACATGAGCATTCACGGAAATGCTTTAGGAGGCAGACGAAACAAAAAGAAAGTAGAGCCCACGGACGGCTTCTTGGAAGAGATCAATGTCAATAGATCAACATCCTTAGTCAACACTAAATCAATAGAGACCATGAAACCGTAGTCTTACATAGTTGTAATGACAGGGTTAGGTTCTTTGAATAATCTTTTGTTCACATGTTTCTGTTAAAAGCTGGTAAATATTTTTGCTGTGCAGAGCTACTTAGCCTTAAAAGTGACTTTCCACTTATGCATGTCTTTTGTCCAGGGAGGGAGGATTTTACTGGAGTCTGCTGCTTGGCAAACATGGGCTCGCCCATATGTGAGGGGAGCGGCTGGACTACTGGAAAGGAGGCTGCTTTGTAAACTCTGAAAGACACCAACCAACCAGTCCCGAGAAATACACCTGCACTCCAGCCACCGGATCCACGAAGCCAAGCAACCATCAGAAAGGGGAAAATAACATTTTCTATAGAAACCTCATCTGAGAGAGTGGAGCCAGAGTTCAGTTATATCTGATTTTCATTTCTTTACAGGGTTAAAAGGAAATAAATGACTACTGTGGTGAACATACTTGCCTTTATGGCAATGAGGACACCTACCACAATTACACCACCAGCTACAGCTACAACATAGCCCTCTTCAGAGAGAGACAGTAACACAGATCTGCTCAGCAAGAACAAGATGGCCTAATAGAATGGTAACTAAAGCTTTGATTTTTTTTGAAATAAGGAGATAACCTCAATGGCATTTAACTGAAAAATGCAAATAATTGCAGAGCTTCGGGAGCACACCAGGAACTGGGTCCCTTGCAGGATGTTCCCTATTGTGCCTCTGTTCCCCCCACCCCTGCTTTTGTGCTTTTTCCTCATGCTCTTTGCTTAGAACGTGCTCTCTCCCGTCTCTATTTGCAGAAATCCTTCCCAAGGTCCAAGATCCAACTCTAGCCCCTTTCCCCTGAGGCCATTCCTGATGCTCCCACATGGGAAAAAAAAATCCCTCGATTCTTTTGAATTTCATGCAAGACTATAAAGACTCAGGCAACGCAACAGACTCCGTCATAGCACTTGCTCATCCCCTCGCGTCACGGCACTTTGTTGCAATGCACTCTTGGAGGAATCCCTGCTGGAGAGCCAGGATGATCTCAGACTCACTTTTGAACTCCTAGCAGTGTTTATCCCTAGAAACACCACCAAGTACTCAGTGTAGGAAAGGACGGTGGTCTGGGTCTTCCATAGTCTGTCACAATGGCCTACGGCGTTCGGGTCTGTAAGTACGGACTTCTGGATCCTTACTTTTTACTCTATTCTTCTGATGTATTTTGCAGATTGCAAACCTACCCGAGTACAAGTAAGGGGGTGGTGGAAGGCTGGTTTCAGTTATTTCCTGAAAGGCTAAACAGACACGCCTCGGAAAGGACATAATGAAGATGTTGTCATCGTCTTACAGCACTGGCATTTTACAGTGCGTCGTTTTTAATCAAACATAAACATAGCATAAAGAGGATTTTTCTATCTAATTTTCAGGTTATTTTTTCATTCTTTTAAGTCTGGCTATTTCTTCTGAAAAGCTGATTGAAGCACTATGAGGTAGGGATGCAGAAATGCAGGCGTGGAGGTGGGTAACTGGGTTGAAAAGAGAAGTCCAATCAAATCCTGTTTTGCAAGGCAAGAGCCAGGACAAAGACACAGGTGTTCAGCTCAAAGCTGTTTAAATTTTCACAGCACCCAGCACACAATGGTGAATGAATCAGGCTGGTCCGAGCCTCAAAAAGGAAACCTGCATCACAAAAATCTGTCTTTATATCCATAGTTTGCACACACCCTGGAGTGGCCTACACCACCTCAAACAGAGGTGTGGCTCTGCATACCACAGGCTGGGATTTGTCTTCATGTTTGCATGTGATGTATTAGGAAAAAAATCATTTATGCTCTTCTAGAATTTGGAGGAAAATCTCTATAGCAATCTTTCTCAGAAGCCTATGAATGCCAATGAAGTTCCACTAACCCAGTAATTGAGCATGCATATTACGTGAACTTCATCGAAGCCTTGGATAGGGCCTCAAGAGACATTAGATCCTCAAATATGCCCAATGAGGCATCAGGAGAGCAAGTTCGCCCCAAATTTCTGTGTGCTCCATAACAAGAGTAGGAGCTCATGCCTACACAATGCTGACTGGTGTCAGGCACTGTTTCGAACACTCAAACACATACCAACTCAAGGACTCATTTTAACCCTGTGAGGAGGCACTGTGAATTATCATGCCCATTTCACAGACAATGCAGTTAAGGCTGAGAGAGGTAAAGCTGCTCACTTGAGGCCACTCAGCTAAAAATGTGACAGAGTCAAGACTTGAAGTTGCTCTGGCTTGGACATCTGCACTCCTAACTATTATACCAAATTGCAGAAAGAATTCCCTAAACCACTCTGGGCAAAAATCAGGCTGTCAGTTAAACATTTATTGGAATCGTGTCCCTCTTTTGTCCTTTCCACAACTCTGAGATACAGTCCGCATTCACCTTTTCCTTGATTTTCAAAGGCAGAGATGACCGAGTTAGCATTGATTTACAAGCCTCTCTTCCCAGGATCAGAATGACTAAAAAGGCGGATTGGCACGTTATCAGAGCTCAAACCATGGGGCAGAGTCAGGCACAAACCAGCTTCCATGAGATAGTCCTGCAAGAAACAGGGTTGCTTGGACCCAACTGCTAAAAGACACTGGGGGTCAATAGACACCCAGCTCCTTCCTGAGAGCTGGTAGCCCCTGGAAGACATGGGGACCCTGTAGAGCCTGGCAGGTGCAGGGGAGGGTGCTGCTATCACTTCTCCAATTTCTCAGATCCGGCTCCCCAGCCACAGTGCAGGCCTCACAAAGGAGGTGGCGTTCTGCAAGTCAGAGGGAACTCCCTTGAATGCGGGCAGTCGGTGGAGCCCTGGGAACCAACAGCAACAGAACAGGAGCAGCGCAGGGGCTGGAAGGGGAATTCTGGGACAGGGCTCCAAAGCCTAGGGTCTGAATGCCACAGGTAAATAAATGGGAGAGGAGCCAAGACAAAGTCGGCCACAGGGAAGAAAATAGGCCGAGCAGTGCTCCTGGAGGGACCCGCCTGGAGTCACACACCGTGGAGCCAAAGCAAGCCAAAATGAGCGCTGGGCAAAAATTCTACACCAATCTCACTTCTCCCAAGAATTCCTCCTCTTCCTTGGAACAGATTTCTTTCCTAGTGATGCTCCCACACGTTGCTTCAACCTCCATGTAGCTCTACTTTAATTTCCAGCTGCGCTGCAAATTGTTTACCTTTCCATCTCTGCCACTAGGTTACAAATTTCCTGGAGCATAGGGATCTATCTCATTTTGGTTTCTCCCCCAAACACTGACTGTGTTCGGGAATCGCTGGTTGAAATAATTACAAAATTTACTCTAACATGAAACATGTAGCCTCCCCTTTCCGCCTCAAATCTATCACCTCATTTAACCCTCAGGATAATCCTGCAAATAGCTCTTACTGTTCTTTTCCCACTGTGCAGAGGAAGGCACATGAGGCCCGAGTCTCAGCGCTGATGGCGCCAGGATCGGAACCCAGACTGCAGCCGCGGTACATGTGTTCTTGGCCACAAACTGCACACACTGCCTCTCCATGCCCTGGAACTCAGGGAGGATAAGTAACCATAGCATCGTAGCAGGGCAGGGACAAAGAAGAGCTGTTAACCCTCCATGCTTTTGTCCTTTTCCTTGTTCTGTTCCTGGAAATGCCTAAGAGTTTCCCCCTTGAAGTCTCTCTCAATCCCTCCAGGTGCTTAGGGATCCTCTGCTGGCTTCTTATATATCCTGTTTTTTTCTGTGTCACCTCATTTAATACCTGCTGCTTTTTCTCTTCAATCTCCTGCCCTGGAAATAGAAGCTCTCAGAGGGCAAGGGCTGCCTTTAGACAGTACTCAGTAGGGAAGTATTCGACAACTGCTGGCTGTTATTGGTTTATTTAGTACCTATTAAACGCTACTTACTGTGTAAGGGGCATGCAGAACTAATCAAATTTAATTCTTTCAACTCCTGTGAGCTGGGCGCCAAACCACCCCCTTTTTTTGGACAAGTAATCTAAGGTAAGTAAAAGGTCACATGGACACTATTTGAGTAAAATCTCCCCCCTCAGCCTAGTCTGACAAGCTGCAAGAGTCTTTCTGGCATCCTGGCCCCCAAATGTAAGGCAGGGCCAGTACCATGGGAAAGAGCGGCCTGTTCTTCAGGTCCCCTGTGAATAGGTCTCTTGGGGTCTCGCTCCTGGGCGCTGATCTGAGCCTGTCTGGGAAAGGGATACTGTCTCCAGGTAATGAGTGAATTGGACCTCTCAAACTTCAACACATTCACCTGACTGTCTCCTATCACTTGGGTTTTGTGAGTATTATAACTGAGCCCCAGGAAATCGGCGTCACTAACTACAAAGGACTTTCAGTAATGAATGATCATTTTCGCTAAACTTCAAAACTTTTATGCAATGACCTCAGCATATATTAATGTCGTATTGAGCTGATAAATGAACTGTCAGAAGCCCGATGAAATCTTCGTTTTGTAATGGATTCTAAGTCCCCAAGGAAGATTGCGAACTCAAAAATGATAAATGAATCAAAAGCAAGTACTTAGAGTGCCTATTAGGTCTTGATACCTGTGCTGGGTCCCACGTGATGTATAAGACAATTATTTTTATTAGTTATATGGTATACATAAACATAAAGCAGGCCACTGAAGTTTAAAAATGACCTCTTATTCATGATTACCATTTTCTTTCTGGTTATAAGAAACATTTCATTCTGGGTTTTACTCCTATGGTTCTTACTAAAAGTGATTCCAGCTAGGTTTAGATTTGTGCCCAATTATTAGGAAAAACTTGTAGTAACTCTGGGTGGCTTTATAGCTTGTTAGTTCAATTAATTCAGATTTTTAAAAATTATTTAGAATTTAGGTGAGCAGAATTTCATACTAATTCTAGAGCTGCAGTTGATGGGGAAAAGGACGAACAGAAAAGTTAAGAGAAAAAAAAATCTTGAAAATGTCATGAGAGGAGCGCCTGGCTGGCTCAGTGGGTTAAAGCCTCTACCTTAGGATCAGGTCGTGATCCCAGGGTCCTGGGATCGAGCCCCGCATAAGGCTCTCTGCTCAGCAGGGAGCCTGCTTCCCTTCCCCTCTCTCTGCCTGCCTCTCTGCCTGCTTGTGATCTCTGTCAAATAAATAAATAAAAATCTTAAAAAAAAAAAAAAAGAAAATGTCATGAGAAAAACCAGTTATGTACAGCCTATTTTAAGCTCCTATAAGTCACTACACTTGCTTGGTACAGGGACTGTAAATATACTTATTTGCCCACAAGTTTTACCTTTTTTCCTACAAAGAAATCCCTTCTTAATCTCCATGACTTGAACACTTCAACTTTTACGTACTTGGCTAATTCAGAGTCCTTTTCTAAACAAAAATTGTAAGGCATGACTCAATGTAATCCATGCTTTCGAAAGAGCTACAAATTCTGTATTTTGACTTATTTAGTGAGTGTTCATTGTTCAGTAAAAACATTTTTTCTTTTCATATTTTCTTATTTCATGAGACTAAGGAAAACTGGTGACGGACTAGACCAGAATACACATGTGACCAGTTTCTTCTTAACGGAAAAATCAGACTGCTCAACAGAGACCCCTGTACCTTATCAAGTATTCCTGCACCTGTCTGATTTCCAGCAGGAGGGGGGATTTCTCAGGGGGCTGGTCAGAGGGGGCTTGAGCGGGGGTGGGGGGCTGCTTTTCAAGCTGGGACTTGCCACTGCCAGAGTCTGCCAGCTCTGGGAGGCTAGGCAGACTATTACAAACCAGAAAGGGGTCAAACAAAATAAACTTGCAACGAGTTAGAGCAGAGACCAAGGAGGGGAAAAAAACATGGATGGCCCTGTGGAACACCATCAGCACAAAACAGAGCTCTGGTTCTCCTGTGATTTTGATCTTTGGCTGAACCCAAATGCTCTTTGCAAGACTGCTAACTTACTACTCACTGTTCTTGGTCCTACCTACTCCATGTATGTAAAACGCCTACTAATGTCCTTTTGGGGGTAGGTCTTAGGGGATAAGGTCTGGGGCCTGAAACTAGCCTCTGCAGAGTTTTTACACTTGGTTTTATTAAGTCAGGCATCTTAATACAAGCCATGTGCTTAGCTTATTCTCTTAATCCATTTTGTATATATACTAACTAAGCAAAAATGAAAGATGCCTTTTCCAAGGCAAAGAAAATCACAGATGTCAATTTCACTCTTTCATGTGGACTTTAGCCAAAGACACCAGGCAGCTAAAGAGTTAATGAAAGCTCTGATTACTATATGGCTGACCATCTAGATACAGTGATGGCTACTCTATTAATAAAGTAAATAAGAAATAAAAAGGATTTGCTAATTTGACTTGATTCCAGACAATGGAATTATGCAAATAGAGATGTTAGTTATAACCACAATCGAACCTTGGCCACTATCTTGCCTAAGCTTAGCTTATCTTAGTATAAAATAATTCCCTTGTTTCTGCACATGGTTTACAATTCTCTGATGACTCCTTATGAATTTCTCAACCGCAGCCTTCTCTTATTTTCTTAACAACTCTATTACAAGCGACTATATAAATCTTTGATTTTGATGTTTTCAGTTCCTTTGGAAATACTTAAATGTGTAAGGCTTTTTGGTTACCGTTCTTATAGGAATCTTTTTGCTCTGTTCCTCCCTGAAAATCCACGACTCAAAAGATTCATTCTCCTTCTCCGCAAAGTGTCACGGCCATTATTTATGGCCCTTGTGTGCTCTTAGCGGACTATGCTCAGATCCTTAGGGTTTTAACGCTCTTTCTACACAAGCAGTGGTAGACAAGATGAGTTCTCCTTTGCCACTCTCAAGAATCCAGTTCTTTATGTGTGGACTGATATGTTCATGTCCTTGATGGTCCTGTCCCAACTTTTGCTGTGTCCAATCCACTGTGTGCATGACAGCTAAAACCATTCTCCTCAGATGTTGTTTTGCTCATGTTACCAACTTCCTCAGGACTCTGAAACGGTTTCCACTTGTGTATTGCATAACGCCTGATTAGTGCTTTTAAGATCCTTCAATAGTCAGCACCCTTATCTAATTGTCCTCTTCTCTGACCATGACTCAGCTGTACTCTACACCACCTGCCGCAAAGCAAAACACCGTGCATCTTACATTATCCACACCAGTAGGGGGGGCGCACAGTCCAGACGGGTTTTGAGTACGTTTCTGTATGCACACCGTGAGACCTCTCAAAAGAGGATAAAGCTCCGGAGTGAAAATCTAACAGAAATGTCAGATCCGGTGTCTTATTTTTACTCTTTTCTACAAACCAATAGCATTAGTCTTCCAGGAATTTCAGACCAGCCCCACTACTGCTATCCCCCAATTTACTAGCTTTCCGGATTGTTTTTTTCTGGGTGATAGGATGAGGGTGAGGGAAGTGTCTGCCTATCAAAGACCCTTGTTTTCAGGTTCTGTTGGCCACGGGGGGTCAGCAGGGAATACCAACACGGAACATCAGAAGATTAATAAGGCTTTGAGCCCAGAAGTAATAGCTACTCCGACGAACCACAAGGACAGTATTGCCCATAGATAATGAACACTGGTGATCTTTACTGCCTTGAAGCATTTTTCATTCTCTTCAGGCTGTGAGTCATCAGACACGCTATTCTTCCCCCACCTGGCAAAATTTCTGTTGCCTCTGTGACAAACCATGCCTTAGCTTCCCTTCAAAATATTGCTCAAGGCTCAAATTCCTTATGAAATCACTCTAGACCAATTCCACCCGGCACCAGACACACCAATCATCCCAGGAACCCCTTTATTCATGCTGCCCCTCTTGTTTCTCTTCCCTTTCTCATTACTCGCATTCCCTTAGAGCCAGCATCTTATACGAACGAATTTACATAGATTCATATGCATACGTGTTTACACAGACACTGTTTATGGAGGGGAGATGCTGGAGACTTTTTAAAAAAATTTTCTTCTCTTTGCTTTGTTGGCTTACGCCTTCCATTTCCTTTGAAATTTTCCTTATTATCGGGCACTAAATAGAGGCTCTGTTAACTGTTACAAATTTAGCAGCTGTAATTTAAAGAAAACTTTTCAAGAGTAAAGTTTAGTAACTGAACTTTAGCACCACAAAATTAACACAGTACTGAAAATTCCAAAGGAAGAAAAAAAATGAAGACTTACATATGCTCTTCTTTCCCTTGTTTTCATTTATAGATTTAAACATTAGGGATTGTCTGCTCGCTCTAAAATTAGGCTTTAATCATTCCAATAATGGGTTGAAAGTTATTCTGACTTAGCGAGGAGTAAGAAGAATAACAATTTTGAAAAATGCTTTTACTGTGAAGTTTGTATGGTAACACACACACACACACACACAGTAGTAGTGGCCAAGAAAACGGTCTTTGGAGGTGCTTTATGGACAAGTCAATCTTCTTTTAATTCCCATAAGACTGACCGTTTAGACATTTACATAAACTACTTCAAAATCTGCACGGAATGCAAAGGGCACTAAGAAACAGTTGACTGAATGAACCGCTTTGTGTTATTATTTAACTACTCCCTGTGGGGGTCAATTCTCTCCAACCAACCCGAAGCTTGTGGATGGGTCAGGTACATCTACCTTTCTCCCACTTCTGGTCTCCTGTGGTACTAAGTGTGTCAACATTGAACAATATCCCCGAGATGATTTAAAAAAAAAAAAAATGGTATGTGAGCTGAGCTCCTGGAATGCTTATGGGTACTTCAAAAATTGCTTTAATTTTGGTTATATGTCCCTAACTGTAAGCTTATTCTTAACAGTTGACACTGCTTACACTGTTAAGTGTCCTGTTAAAGGGACATTTTCCCTTTTAGTCCAACACCATCTGATAGATGATGAATCTGGAGATGGGCAAGTAAAACATTAGTGATGTTTCATTGTGTTTACGAGTTAAATAATTTCTGTAAGAAATATTGTTGGTATGGCTAGGTGAAGTCAAGTTCAAAACAGCAGCGGAGGCCCAGACCTGGGCTCTCTGTGACAGTGTGGTCCACTGACTCCCACTTCCTCATCCGCAATGATGAATTTCTCCCTCATCCCATCTATTGATGAGAGGTCCAGAAAGATGACTTTGCTTAGTATGTCTGAAATAAATGACCCACATTCCAGGAATGATGAACCTTTTCACTAATCTTACTTAGGGGCATTAGAATATCACACAAACATCTTAGATTTGCCTCTGTTCCTCTCACCCAACACTTCGATCCATCAATTTCTGCAAATTTCGTCTCCTGCTTCTCTGCTATCCATGCCCTTGACTGGGTCTTTACCGTCTTGCTACAGACCAGGCCTCCAATCCTGGCCCCACTTAAATCTGTCTCAGAGGCAGATGGTTGGTTCTGGGCTCCACTTCCTTCAAAGACTTCCCAAGGCCAACAGGAACCCACGATCCAGCTCCCAAACCTTCATGACATCATTTCCTAACCTATCTTAACCTACACGTACCGATCTTTAGTGTGCCTCAGAATAACCGGGGAAGCTGGTCAAATGCAGACTTCTGAGCCTCACCCCAAAACACGAGAACTCAGCACGGGGTGAGGGCCAGAAATTTCAAGTGCCCCTTGTGATCTGCTGTAGGGGGTATGGATGGGGAAGCCCCTCTAGCCAGCGGCTGCCAGGAACTCAGCCTATGCACTTTTATCCCACTCGCCTTCCTCAGGATAGTCCTTCTGTCTGGACCACCCTGGCCACCATTTGCTCTCCACTAAGTCTCGATTCACTCTCCAGAGGATAGGCTCAGCCCTTCAGCTCCATGTGTGTTTAGTGTTCTTCCTTCCTTTTGCATTTTCAGTTTTTCTTAGCATTCACCGTGCTAAACTGATATCTGTTCATGTTTGTGTCAGCCACAAGATTTGTGGCTATTGAATGAATAACACTGGTTAAATGAAATGGCAAAATGAAACATATGACGAAATAATACTACTCCCAGAGAGAGCTTCCTTTATGAGCCTAAGGCAAGTGCCTGGGTAAAAGGAAAAAAAAAAATCCTACCCCAATTCTCAAAACCTAGTGAACATTAAAGGTTTGGGCTCTGATGCTATGCTGCCTGGAGTCTACCCTACATAGGTCATCTGCTTGTTTTCTGACCTTTCCGTGTCTCGGTTTCTAATAATGGGGTGGCTATGGGGATTAGGTGAGGTGACAGTTGCCACGTTCATGGCATGGATTCAGGCACCAGGTAACCACTGAACCATGTCAGCAACGTTTGTACATGGCCCAAAGGCATCACCCGAATTGCTATCCTCAGACCCAAACGGAAAGGGAGGTTGCACTAGTGTGTCACATACATGGTGGAAATGTGCAGCACTGTCTACGCTGCTTCCCTATTTGGAAACGTGGCCAAAAAATCAACTTACAGCAGGATAGCTAACTTTGATGTTTCTGTATCCAAATGATGCTGAGATTTGCTACCGTTGAAAATCAGATCACACAGACTCTAAGCAGAGATAGTTTTAAGTTAAAATGGGATTTAAATTAAAATTAATTAGCTGTTGAAAAAAATTGACTGTTTTTTTTTTTAAAGAAAGCACCAGTCACCTTCTCCTTAGCACTATAAAATTCTTATCTATGTATATTCTGCTGATAGCATTGCTACTGTCAGTGATAAAAGTCCATATAGGAAGAGACATTCTGTTAGGTTTTCCTAACTCAGTGCCATATAGACCTTGTGCATGATCACAAAAGACTAACAGAGGTTAGGCAAAGGAAAGGGGCCTGTGTGTGAGGGTGGTCTGGGCAGACAGGGCTTGCTTGTGCAAGAGAACAGGCAAATGACAAGCTCACCCAGGTGGCTTAGGTGCTTCCCGGTGGGTCTCTCCACCTCCCAGCCCCACCTGGCTCACAGCACCGGCCCCAGCACAGGAGTGCTGTGAACCCTCAAGATATTTGCCCTTCATGAGAAGTTCTGTTTCTTATTCATCTCTGTATTCCTAGGGCCTAGTGCCATGTCTGGACAGAGCTGGCACTAAATAAATGTTTGCCAAAATGAGGTTTCTTTAGCACAATAATTTGGGAGAGTGATATTTTGTTCCCGTTCATTGCCAAGAAAGAAACAGGCCAACAGATCTTGCTCACTGGGTAGGTCCTTTGAGCATAAATCTTAGAAAGCATAATTTCACAAATTCAGGAACAGACTTTCTGATACCTATACAACTGCTTTGTCCTAAAGCAATGGGTTCCTCTTACTGAATGTGAGAATTGTTTTATTTGTACTTCTTAAAAAGAGCTGCATCTAGCATCACGTACGTAGAATGCCTCTTCTGCCATGTGCCTCATTGATGTCTTTGTTCCTCAGGGTTTGGGTCTGAGTTCTACGTGTGGTACAAGTCTGAATTCCAGACCCACGTTCCCTTTTGTCTCTGGGGCCAGCATCTCAAAATTCAAGAAGTCAAAATCGAAACATCTTCCTCTCTAAACCAGTACTTTCTTCTCTGGTCCCTTTCTGAATAAATAGAACTAGCATCCCTCTAGTTGCCTGAGCCTGAAATGTGGGGGTCCCTCTCACTCTGTCTCCTCTAGGTTTGCCACATTTATCCAACCAGCCATCAGGTCCTACTGAGTCTGCTTGGGAGGCTGTCACCCCTACGTGGGCTTCTTTCCATCCCCACGGTCACTGCTTAGCTCAGCCCATAGGTTCTCACCCAGATTACTAGTTAGCAGAGTCCTCCTTAATCAGTCTCCGATTTTACTGCCCCTTGCTCTTCCCAGTCCCTACACCACCTGCACCCACAGTGAGCTTTCTAAATTTGATCATGTACTTCTTCTGCCTAAACCTACCAGTAGCTCTCCCCGATCTTTGTGATAACGTCCAAACTCCCCCTTACAGGTCAGCGACCCCCTATGGACTCCTCCCCCTCATCTCTCAACACCCCCCCCCAATTTAGTAGTCTTTTCTAGCCATGTTCTCCAGCCATACCAAACATTTTATAGTACCCCAAATATAAGTAGACCATTATCCTTTGCACCCTTCTCTTTTTCTGGAAGACACTTACATATCCTTTGTTTTTGTTTTTTAAAGATTTTATTTATTTGTCAGAGAGAGAGAGGGAGAGCGAGCGAGCACAGGCAGACAGAATGGCAGGCAGAGGCAGAGGGAGAAGCAGGCTCCCTGCCGAGCAAGGAGCCCGATGTGGGACTCGATCCCAGGACCCTGGGATCATGACCTGAGCTGAAGGCAGCTGCTTAACCAATGAGCCACCCAGGCGTCCCTGGCTTTGAAGCTAGATACCACCTCTACAATCATGCCTCCAGCCCCAGGCTGTGATAAAGCTTCTCCTATGTGCTACCTACCCTCAGACCAAGGGGCCAATCGCTGGGAGTGGTAACTGCATTCTTCTCTCTCCTAACCTGTGACAGAAAGGACTGGATCTTGATCATTATTTTACATTTACATAGTATGTCATCAGTTCACGGGCTTATAAATTGGGCTGGTAACCTAGCGTCTTTTCTGCAAGTCCAGACCAGGGTGTTAATCAATGTATTAATTAACGACCCTTCCATAGCATTTGCATCTTTGTAAGGTAATCTATCAGTCAAAGCTCAACCACTTGTCCAGTCACTGGGATGAGCAGGAGAGGTGGGAAAGAGTAATAAGGGCCGGTGGAGGGCAGGTATGGCTCCTCCAATCCTACTCCTGAACCTGGAACTGCAGCTTCTGTGGGATTTCTCCTCAACACGTTTTGACCAGTAGGTTCCCCACATGAATATTAAACCTTTCCCCTAATGGATGGAAGTGAATGTAGGAAATCCTGAAATACTAATTCCAAAAGCTCCAACACCAATGTAAAAAATTAAACAGAGAGGGATCTCCGGACTAAGCCAGTTGAGATCAAAGCTTGATGGACCCGAGACAGCAAAACTCAGCAAAATTTTAACCTTATTCAGAAGTTTTTAAAAACTAACAAAAATATAGAGAAGTTATCTGTTAATCTCTGGCACAATCAACTATTTTAAAAATGCTAGAAAGTGAATTAATGTATTTTACTTGGCTTGAATAAGTTTCTTTTGGCACATAGGGAAATCCTAAGAAGATTTGACTTCAAAGAGTTGCACTCTTATGGAGGTGATCTTGATTCCTTACATATTAATTAAATTCCTGATAAAGAAGCTTATTTTGAATTGAGCATATTATACAAATAAATGTGAAACGCCACCTGAAATGGAAGGGGCAAAATTATTAAAAGCTTATTTGGTTTTATTCTCAAGAGGCTGTTGTACTAAAGCTGAATGACTTACATAAATACCTTTGGCATTTGTTGGATCCTGTTCCCAAACACAATGTTCATATTTCATCTATAATAAGAAAAGCATCTCAAAGATTTGCAAGGCACTAGTCTTGCAAGCGTCCAGTTTGGTGTCTTGAGTAAAGTGAGATTGGCAGAGTCAGCTTAATCCATAATGGAAAGTTGTGAGCGGGGTGCTTTGGCTGCCGGGCAGCTGTGGCTCGGAGAAGTCCCCCAGCTATGTTAGCAGGGCACAGAACTCTGCCACTTGCCCGAAAACAGAGTATCTCCAGGTCAAGGCGAGAAGTTGTATGGGGTACACGGGATGGAACATGAACGCCATCTCACACCTTTAGCTTTCAGGGCAACACAGTAGGGGGGCTTTCATTACCAAGGAAGCTATACTGGAAAGTAACTGCTGCTTTAATTCTTCAGATTTACAGAATCTGGAAACATGTCATGCTTCAGAGATAAATGAGATCGAACCTGCTGCACTTTGTACTGCCTAAGCAAACTCAGATTTCTATAGTTAAAACAAGGCCAACATGTGTCCCAAAAACCTAGCTTATTATCTCCCTGGAACATTGCTTTTTCCCTCCAGTCTTTGCAGCCAGTTTTCGCCAAGTAGCTTTCTGCAGAATTCAACATTACCTCATATCCCATTCACACCATATACAGACGGCATCTTCTCCTTATGCTCTCCGCTTAATCAAAGTGGAGAGACATGCCTACATGAACAAGGGCTTAAAAAAGTATGTTTTTAATGGCCCAGAAGTCTGGATAACTGTGACTCTCCCACTATTATGGCATAAGACCCATTTTCATTGAATTTGTACTGCTTGAACCTACTTGTTCATCATTAAAACACAACCCCCTCAGCCCAAAAGGCCTCAGTTTCTGAATGGGTTTGGACTTGGGAGGGTTGGATGAAGGGTTTTTAAAGAAAGGTCTTCAGAAACAAGATACCCTAAAAAAATTTTACAAGGCTTCCATAACACAGTATGTTCCCATGTTATGTGTAATGACCTGCTAAGCATGAGGTGCCGTGATCTCAGAGCTGAAGGACAGAAGCAGGGCATGTTCCCATCGTGCCTCTGGAGTACCATCCCATCCAAGCTTTACCCCTTCTTTGGGGGCAGGAAAGAGCAGATGCCTCAGTATCTTTCTGGTTTCAGCTGCTCCCTCTGCACACCCACACAGAAAAGCCTCAGTGATTGCTTGGCCCACGAAATCCTGGGCCCTTAAACAGAGAAGTACAGCTCTTCTTAAACAGCTGGACAAGAATGCAAGGCAATTAGAGCAGACGCTTCACTCTCGCCTGTGGGAAATGGGCATTCTTTGGTAAAAAGGAGAAACACGTGTTCAAAATTTTTATGTGCAATACAAAAACTGTAATATAAAAAAGACAACAGTGACCTATGCTAGTGTACCTACACAATAGGAAGATAAGAATCTTTATTATCCTACATTGTCTTCAGAACATTACCCCAGCATAGCTTGATACAAACACATGGGCCATTTCTTTGCTCAGTTCCTTTTCAGCCTTAAAAAATATAATTGCCCGTTGATAGCCTATCGACTTCACACAGATCTGAGGTTGGAAAGGGGATGAATCTTGATATACATTCACTTGATGGTGAAGGATTTAATTCCCTTCACACGGATGGATTTAATTCCCTTCCTTTTGCTTATTCTTCTTTCTACTTCCCAAGCCTCCTTCCCTTTCTTTTTCCTTCTTCCCTCCATCTTTACGTCTATCGCAGTCTGGCTTCATGGTCATCTATCAACGGTCAGTCTTGGGAACGATACTTCTATGAAGGACACATTTTCCAAAATATGAACTAGATATATGGTGATTCACAGTTCACACACAAACCCCTGGGATACCCACTTTTTCATTCAACCCTTAGGATAACCCTCCTGTGAGGAAAGGGGCAACTCTCAATCCCCATTCACAGTAACTTCTCTGCACCTCAGCCTGAGCTTTATTGACCGAAACCCTGGAAGCCTTTCACAGAAGGGCTGGCGAGGGCAGGTGGGAGAGTGCGACAGGCAGCAAAGGCCCATATTGGAAGAGCACAGGAGGCATAACTAAAGAAAATCGTTAATGCTCTCCTCAACACTGAATTCCCACATTTTAGGTGATTTTCCTCCAGAGTTCTTTACCTACTTAACAGCTTCTTCATTAAAATGGCTTAAAGGATATTACATAAAAATTCAACTTCCCTGCAAAAATCACTTACGCTAAAAACTGAACATTCACCAGAGCCCCAGTAGAAGAAATAAAGAATTAATGGAAAAGACAATCTACAATTGTTTTTAAAGAGAGGGTAGGACACTAACATTAAAGAAACAGGATAAACCAGAATTTTGATTTGCCAAAGAGAACTAGAACCCATTTGTCCAAATGAATTTAAGAATTTCAAATTTCTGGCCCTTCACAATAACTTGGCAGAGACTGAGATTTTTCCCTAAAATTGGTAGAAGTTTAATTTGGATCTGTAATGTGCACTGACTCATGGTTGACTCTGGGTTTTAATTACTAATAAGTGAAGTGTGAATCAAGTCAAGTAATCTTGTAAGGAACCGTTCCATTGAACACTGTTATTTGAGCTCAAGAAAAATGACCAAAAAAAAAAGGGCGGGGGTAAGGCAAAAAAAAACCTTCAAAAGGGAATAAAGATAGCTAAAAACTTAAAAAACAGATTCTTAAAAAAACAGCAAGCTCTTAGGTTCTGACTGATCACATATTTTAGTGATGTCAAAAAGGTAGGATGAGCTATTTTTTTTAAAGATTTTATTTATTTATTTGAGAGAGATCACAAGTAGGCAGAGAGGCAGGCAGAGAGAGAGAGAAGGGGAAGCAGGCTCCGTGCTGAGCAGAGAGCCTGATGTGGGGCTCGATCCCAGGACCCTGAGATCATGACCTGAGCTGAAGGCAGAGGCTTTAACCCACTGAGTCACTCAGGTGCCCCGAGCTAATATTTTTATAGTGAGTATAAGTTGGCTTCCTGGAGTTTCTGTATCTGTTTAAGGAAAGGATTCACAGGTGTCACTGGACCAGCTCATCCCTACGAAGAATGGAGATTAGAGTTCGGCTTAACCTCAAGTTCTTATTCCCCAGCCATGCCTTGGTAATGACTCTTCACTGATGTTGATGTAGCTAAGGAAAAGCATACCTGTAACAACATACTTCTGCATTTTCTCTACTTCCTTGATTATTACCAGATTATAACATGATGATTTACAAGAACTGTTTCCTTCCTTTAAAGCTGGGTTTATAAATGTCCAAGAAAACAGAATTAGAAGCCCTGGGAATGTTTACAGCCTAAGTAGTAAGAATTTAATTCACTCATTCATCAAATATTTACTAGAGCCCTTACGAAAGCGCCGTGATCTAAACTAGCTGCTGGGTGCATAAAAGCGAGCAAAGCTGCCTTCAGGGTCTAGCTTTCTGATCTACTTGGAGAAAGAGATAACAAAAAATATACTGAAATACAATGACAACTTAGACAAATGGGCACTTAGGTGGAAGGGGGTGCCAGTGGGGTGTGGTAGGTTGTGGGCTTAGGGAAACCTTCCTTGAAGAGACTTGATGCCTAAACCTTAAGATGGAGCTAGCTCGAGGGGCTAGCTGGGGCAAGGGCGCCAGGCAGAGGGAAGGGACAAGCAAAGACTTCCCTTAGAACTGAAGGAAAGCCATTGTGGCTGAATCATTCAGGAGGAAAGAGGTTGAGTGGTAAGGAATTCTATTTTTTTTTTTAAAGATTTTTTATTTTTTATTTTTTTATTTATTCATTTGACGGCAGAGATCACAAGTAGGCAGAGAGGCAGACAGAGAGCGAGGAGGAAGCAGGCTCCGGGCTGAGCAGAGAGCCCGATACGGGCCTCGATCCCAGGACCCTGGGATCATGACCTGAGCTGAAGGCAGAGGCTTTAACCCACCGAGCCACCCAGGCACCCCAGGAATTCTATCTTTTTAGAAGAAAACTATGGTACATATGTAGGGTTTTTGGAAAAAAGTGTCTTTTTTTTTTTTTTTAAATATTAAATTCCAAAATTGGCAACATGGAATCCAATCCCTAGTTCTGAAAATAGGTGCAGCAAGCTCACCTGTGCCCCAGGTCCCTTGAGCTTCAGGCCTCCATAATCGATCTGGTGCTTCCATCCCCCTGTACAACTATATCTGTACTGGGCCCAACGGGGTGGGGGCTGGGCTGGATACACTACCGGGCTCCCTCTCAACATTACCTGTCTCAGTGCTGCTGTCAGAGCCCGAAGTCTGGGGGAGACTGGGAGAAGCAGTCACTGATGCTTCACAGTAGTCTTGAAGCCAGTCCAGCCATACACCCTCCCAGCTTCAGTGAGGCCTCCACAGACCCAGAACGGTGGTGGTGGTCCACTCTACGCTCTCAGTTTCCTTTCCTCCTTCTCATCTATGTGATACAATGAAGCCGGCCTGTGGTTCTCAACTGCTTGAGGCCAGCTCTCTCCCATCCCTGTCACCAGCCTTCTTCCATCCTTTAGCACAATAATCATGTCCTCTGGGGCTCAGAGTCTACAAAGCTCTTCTTTTGTCTACATCCTTTTCTAAATTATCTATTCTTTTCCACCGAAGTATGCTTCTCTAAGGGCAACTTACTGGCCACCTCAACCAAATGCCTCACCTTAAAATTCTTCCTTAAAATGGGTTTCTCGGGGCGCCTGGGTGGCTCAGTGGGTTAAAGCCTCTGCTTTCGGCTCAGGTCGTGATCCCAGGGTCCTGGGATCGAGCCCCACATCGGGCTCTCTGCTCAGCGGGGAGCCTGCTTCCTCCTCTCTCTTTCTCTGCCTGACTCTCAGCCTGCTTGTGATCTGTCAAATAAATGAATGGAATCTTAAAAAAAAAAAAAAAAAAAATGGGTTTCTCAAGGACCAGTATTTTGAACATCTCTTAGGCAATGACTGGAGATGAGTTCATGGAGTTAGAATGACCAAACGAGAAATGTACTCGAAACAGGCAAAGTAGGGTCATCTTGGGCAGAGCTGTGGTTTTTGCCTCTGAATGTGAGGGGCCTGAAATAGAGTTGCTCCCTTACCTCTTGAACATTTCTTTTAAAAACAAGATTGATACATTTTCGCAATTCCAGGGGATGATTTTTACCCACAGGCCCAAGACAAGAAGGGAAGAAAACATTTTGTTACATCTAATAGACATAATACTTGATGAGAACAGAAACCTGAAGAAAACTTACAAAAGTCAGCAAATTATTAGTCTCCCTTAGAGTTTTCACTCTTTAAGTGCTAACCTGCTAGTAAATGATCTGTATCTACTAATTCTCTACTTGCTGCATTATTTCTATTATCTACTAACTGTTATGCGATCCTCACATTCCCTTATTGGTAAGAATTAAACAGGGGCCCATAATACACCTTCTGAAATAAGCCTCCTGTGTGTTTCCTGCTGAGATACACCACTTTCTCTTCAAAAAGCAAAGGAAAGGTCCACAGACCTTTTTGAATCTCTGGGCCAAAGGCGGTTGTTTCCATGTCTCTTGATTTCCCTGAGGAGGATACCATTGTTTTCTCTCAGGGCTAACTTGAAGCTTGGCTTCAAGATAACACAGGGTTATGGCACAAAAATGGATCCATTTTCCTGAGACTTAAGCAACAAAAACTCTCCACAAACTAAGAAAAAAACAGCAACAGAATAATAATTAGCACTATCTGGGTGGCAAACTGAGCTGGTGAGTGACTATTACCATCTCCCTCTGTTGCTAGTGGTGAATGCGTGATTTTGAGAGCTGCAGCCGCCAGGAGCCTGACTTTATAGTTGTTATTCTGCCATTACTGGGGCAGGACCAAGAGGAGGGTGTCACCTACATTCTTAAACTTTTGCTATTTTTTAGAAACAAAACATTAATGGTAACTCCTGGAGGGTCCAGGAAGGACTAAGCAGATCCTCAGGTATTATCAAGAGTCACGGTTTATGATAATATAGCAAGAAATCCATTCCCCAGCCAGCAATCTCCAAAACCTTAACGGAAGATTTTCTCTCTTTAAAAAAAAAAAAAAAGTTTTAATAATTTATTACTTTTTAAAAGATTTATTTATGAGAGTAGGGTTGGGGGGAAGGGAGAGTGGGGGAGAGAAAATCTCAAGCTGACTCCCTGCTGAGGGCAGAACCCCCTGCTGAGGGGTGGGGTGGGGGAGGCTTAATCTCACCACCTCAAGATCATGACCTGAGCCAAAATCGAGAGTCACCAACTGAGCCACCCAGGTGACCCAAAAAAGCTTTTAAGAGAATGTAGAACTTTAAGCTCAGAGCTACCAAAGGGGACGGTCGGTCCTTCAGTTACTTTCTACAAAAAGAAGTAGCAAAACTCTGTATCTGAAGTATTTATTAAAGCAAGGAATCTGGAAAGAGGAGTAACAGAGTAAAAGACAGACATAAAAGTCTATTGAGTATTTTGTCTATTGCATCATCCAAATAGTATAAATTTTTTACTTTGGTTAAAACACTTCACATGAGATCTACCCTCTTAACGAATTTTTATGTACACGATACAGCATTGTTAGCTACAGGCACAATCACTTTGCTTAACTGAAACTTTAGAGCTACTGAACAGCAGCTCCACATTTCCGCCCCCCTCCAGCCTCTGGCAACCACCATTTTACTCTGTTTCTAGGAGTCTGACCATTTTAGAGACCTCATTTAAGTGGAATCATGCAATATTTGTCCTGTGACTGGTTTATTTCACTTAGTATAAGGTATTGAGCATTTGCAAAAGAGCTAAGTGAAATATTAATGAGGCAGTTAACTGGCTAAAAGTGCATTTGTTGATTATCAACCATGCAATACAGTACTCTCAAACTACATTACTATCCCTGAAAGACTTTCAACAGAGGGGATGTGGCTAGGACTTGGGTTAAGAGTTTTATGATACTAGTATAATCACAGATCCTTGCATTATAAGCATTTCACTTTCATTATTTAGATTCTTCCAATTTAAACCATAAAAGTCAATAATTAAAGCAAGTCTAAGAAAGTCATTTGCTAGTGTTCTGTGCAGGTGCACTTTCCATCTGCCAAGATTGAACTGCCTCTACTAGGTCACCAGGCTCTAAGAGGAAAACAAATGGAAGAATCCAGAAGTACATTTGAAATGAGAGGTCAGGACATAACCAAAGGTATACCACTAGCTCTAAAATTTAGCTGAGAGCCTGAGAGGCCAGTAAGATTAGATGTGCCAAGAATCCCATCTACAAGCAAACTGAAAAGCAAGTAATACAATGCTTGGTGATCTGGAAAAACTGTGATCTAAAATAAAGGATGCCCCACAGAGAAGAGAGGTGAGACCCTTCCTGAAAGTCTGTGCTGATCAGCAAACAATATTAACTTTAAAGCAGGATGAGTTTGGGATAAAGATGGAAATCCTGAAGACTTTTAATACATACCTCAATTTAAAAAAAAAAAAAAAGACCAAGTGGTGCTTCAGATACTAAGAAGTAAACAGAAGCCATAAAAGTTTTTTTTTTTAATAGACACTTCCGAAGTCTGAAAGTATTCAGTTGAACCACATGAAATTGCCATTTTTTAAAAATCAAAAGGTCCAATTATCAATAATTTCATACGGTTCAGCCAAAGCAAAGGAGAGTCTATTTATTCAACCCTAAGAATAAAAATGGAAGACATGCTAATATTTTGTGGCTTTGAAAGAAGGCTTACTTCTACGAGAAAATACGACTGAAGCAGGAAAAGACATATGCCTCAAGTCACACAAAACTGTGGCCAGTCGATGGCCAGTAAATAAGCTCCAAAATAACATTTCCCATTTCTAACCATCTCTTTTGTCTACAAGAAGACAATTCTATTCCCAATAGATTTCTCCAACCCTCTTGCTGGATCCCTGAACCCAGCTATTAATGGTAAAACTTCAGACACATAGTCCTTCTGTGCCCACATACACCCCACTTCTCAATCTATAATTCACCGCTTTCTCCTACTCACTCCATCCCTTCTCTACTGCTCTACTTTCTTCCAACTTTGGCACACTGACAGTCCCATCTGTCCATGTCGGGTTCCTCCCCACCCCTTTCCTTATAATACGGCACTGATCTAACCATTCCTGCATAGAACGCAGTGCTTTGTATGAGCCTTAATCCCTCTGCCACTCCCACAGAGATGAGGTTTTTGGTTTTTTTCATTTTTTTTTTTTTGCAGTGATATTTTACTTATTAATTATTATTACTTTTAAAATTTTAGGCAGTTAACATACAGTGCAATATTGGTTTCTGGAGTAGAATTCAGTGATTCATCACTAACATACAACACCCAGGACTCACCACAAGTGCCCTCCTTAACTTGGACGGGAGCTTTGTCTTAAAGAACCATGCAAGATTTGGTCTTGTAATTTTCCATTTCTGCTGTATTTAGATTTTGAGGCCTTCTCAATAAAACAAAACAAACAAAAAACCACCCCTGGAAGTAACTTTCTGAATTCCTGAAAATGGGCACAGGGTCTGAGTGACCAGCCATTAAGTATTAGGGAAGTAATCTGCATCAAGAAGGGGATCTCAATGTGCCTTCAACATTTTGTGATGATGACGTTTCAGAACAGGGCAGGTACCTTTCTGACCCGCTCCCCTGCACTTCCATCATTCTCTAACTTTGGTTCTGGCAGCTCTTTGGTGACGTTACCAGCAGAATGACAAACATAATATTTGATATCCCCCTGTTCTGAAGGACCAGGCACAACCACCCACCCTACATTTACATACCTTGAATTTGCTATTTCCACCTTGGTTCTCGCCATGGCCGCTGCCCTTTGTGCGCCTTCAATGGCTCTGTCCACCTTCTCTCTAGTTTTTGTATTTCTTATTGGTATAAGCTGCTTCCTTATTCCACGGACCAGAATATTATTTTTGTATTTTCCCTCTTCTTTGGAGCCGTCAGGAAACACGGTGCAGCCATACCCGTGCCTCTTGTTATTTGCCCACTCGCCTTCATACTTCATGCCGTTGGAGCGCTCGCTGATGCCGAAACCATTGCGCTTGTCGTTCTTCCACTCGCCCATGTAGGTTTCCGTGGTGGTGGCGTCGACGTGGTCTTCCACGGGGCAAAAATCACAATCCACGTCGCCGAAGCTGATCGTGGAGTTGGCATCGCTGGAACTGATGCGGCTCATGGCCGCGTCGCTGCGGACCGAGCTGCGCTTACTGGAGATGGAAGACTTGGATTCGGACTTGCGAAGTTTCATGCTTCCGAGAAGGGAGCCCCTTCGGAAGAGGCCGCCCTTCTTCTTGCCCGCGAGCTCGGCGTCGGCATGGAAGTTGAGCACGAAGCCGCCGCGGGTGCCGGCGGGGCTGTCAGCAGCGGCCGCGGCGTCGTGGAGCACGCTGCCATTGCTCTGCTCGCTGCGCAGCGAGGCCATGGAGGTGCGCAGCGGCGAGCGGATCACGGTGGCCATGCCGTAGGGCACGCTCTGGCGCACGCCGTAGCCATGCCGCATGCCGCCGGCCCACTGGCCCTGGTAGGTACCTTCGAGAGACCGTGAGAAAGCACAGCGTGAGTCGGGGGGCCAGGGGGATACCGTCTGGGCTGCAAGCGCCCGGGAGCGCCTGGGTGCGCTCCGGGAGAGCCTGGCGCATGGAGCAGGCAGGCCCTTGGTCAAATCCCACATGTTTCCAAGTCAACTCTAAGCGCTACTTTTCATCCATTTGCGAATTCCTGCCCTGTAATTTTGTGTCTATGGTTTTAATGTAATTGCATAGCATTTTCCAATAGTCTGGTAACTTTGCTTTTCATTAAAAAATTTATCCGAGTGTTTCACATGAAACCACTACTTTCTAATACAAAAAGAGTGATCATTAGAAAACAACTTTTCTCCCCTGAAATTAACACATCAAAATCCCCCAGAGGAAGGAAGGCAGTGTCACAGAAGATGAAACGAGTTCTATTTGTGAATTTTATTCTAATTTTACTCATTTAGCTGAAAACCTTTAAAAACTCTATGTCTGTCACTATAACATTCCAACAGGCTCAAAGACTTAAAATTATTAGTGATCTGAGTACTCAGGACATGGGCCATCAAATTATTTTACATTTTTTTCTTTCATGTTAATTTTTTTAATTATTATTATTATTTAGATTTGGAAGAAATTTTTGGTGCTAAGGTTGATTTGACAAATACTATATGTATTCTGAACATAGCGAACCATTACTAAAAAATGGGCAATTTATTACAAGATTTTGTACTTCTAGGTGAACCGGTCAAGATTTGTCCTGTACTACTTGCCAAAGTTCTGCTTTCTCCTTGCCATTCTCTTCATTAATTTCCCTAGTCTCTGACACAGCAGAATGAAACATGTGGACTAGAAGCACTCTGAGGGCAGGAATTACCTCCAAAGCAAACACAAAATTTCGAGTCTTATAACTTATGTGCCCTGTGACCTGTAGGTGTTTGATGACTTTATAGTAAATAGCTATGGTGGCTCAAAGAATATACTACTTTTTAAATCACATGAAACACTGAATATTAAAATTAGAGAACTTAGACTTTTCTTTTCAAAATCAGGGAGATTTCCTTTAATTAAAGGTACATTTTAAATTATAGTATCCCCCCAAAAGGAGCTATGTGGAAATTTTAAGATGTAATTACTTCTGTATTATTATAGTAACTCACAATATAATAGAAAATAAATCATGATTAGTCTTTTTTGACTTCTTGCAGTTTCTGATTATATAGATCTAACTTGCAGTCACTTTTCATTTTAGATTTCCATTTACTTTTTTTTAAAAGTATTTTTAAAGACTTTATTTATTTGACAGAGAGAAATCAGAAGTAGGCAGAGAGGCAGGCAGAGAGAAAGGGGGAAGCAGGCTTCCATTGAGTGGAGAGCCCAATGTGGGGCTTGATCCCAAGACCCTGAGATCATGACCTGAGCTGAAGAAGACAGAGGCTTCAGGTTCCCCTCCATTTACTTTTTAAATACTTGAGCTATAAATGCTAGTGGTTTTATATCATTGTATTAATATGGGCTGATTATTTCAATACATTTAAAACTGTAATGGCTCCAAAGTCAAAAGTTTTGACAAATTTCATGACTACCTTCTCTTTCTGTTTAGTTTGATATACTTATGTCATATAAATGGACAACAGTGGGACAACAATGAAATTCTAAGTAGGTCTGGTACTATGTATGTCCTATTTTGGGTAAATATGTATCTTAACCTGACATTTATGAACTTCTGAGGAGGTAGGTGGGCCATAGTTTTCTCAAAAGGATTAAACCCCAAAGGATAAGATAGTCACATAGAACATTCCAGGTTAAAAAGGTTCCTACTGAATATTAGCCATTTCCAAATACCACCACCTTAACAGGGAAGGGAATGAAATTAGGAGATTTCAACTTTGACTTTCCCTCTGCCTATATGGGTAAAATACAAGTTCTAGGATAAAAGTTCTACAAACTGACTTATACATACCAAAACAACCTTGTTTTTAAAATATTTTGTTTAAATAAACAAGTAATGCTATAATCATCTCTACCTTTCTACACAATGACAAGTTAATTTTGCAAGAACAGTTTCCAAAGGTGCTATTTGATATGTTTTATATTTTGAAAATACAACCATACCATCTTAGCAAATGTTTAACACTGAGAGAAAATTAATAAGTAGTTTCTGAAACTGGGATCTCCAAAAGTAAGAGGAGTATTTAGAATTTCCAAATAAGGTGCTCGCTTCGGCAACACATATACTAGAAGTTCCAAATAAGTATTGCTTGAAAATCCAAGCAGTTTAAGGCAACAGCAGTAATTAGAAAGTTTAGGTCTCTGCTTAACTGTCAAACAGGGAGGGGTGCGGGGTGGGGAGCAACTGCATTGGAAATGTTCCTATCTTATTTTGTTAAATCACAGTATATGGAAGACTTCTTCCATGGAATTGCTAAACACCAATTTATAGTCAAACTGTTAGTAGTTCATCTGAAATTTAAAATGGGTTTAGTCAATGAACTTTGGGGAAAAAAAGGCTTCTTTTTTTTTTTTTTTTAATGAAGCAGGTGGGTTCCAACTTTTCCCTGCTGTCCAAATAAAGTTCTAATTAATTCGTCTCCATCCCTCAAATAAAGATGCATATTTCACAAGTGTAAACATTATTTTTACAGGTTTTAAATTATGTTCTATGACTTTTTCATCTGGGTGTTGGTTTTCTAGATATAGCCATTTTTTTATAATTTATTTTTTATAAACATATATTTTTATCCATTTTAACTATATAATCTTAGAGCATGTCACTCAGTTCAGAAGGAGTCCCAGTCAAATGTAGATTGTACTATGCCAAATTTATATTCATGTGCTATGAATGGGTATATGTGACTATGCACATAATTAATAAAGCAATGTGCCTTCCTAGATATTTTCAATAGTTTATGACTGGTGAAAAAAATGAGGTGCAGCGGATCAGAATTTATGCAAAAAATTCTGGGCATCTAGATTTTGGATTTCATTAGTACCGTACTATTTTATTCTTAATTAATATTCAGGCAGTTTTGGCAACACTTTACACACAAATCACTAATAAAATAATCAGGTGATACATTCCTTATGGAATTAATACTCCATCTTCTAGTTAAATGTCACAAAATACATGGAATCAGATTTTCCCTAAGGTTGACAAAGGGTGCACCGGGATGGACAGGTGGTAGTGCAGAGACAAAAATAAACTCATTCTTAAAAATAAGGAAGGTGGTATTTCCTATTTTGACCAAAACTTTTGCATAAAATAAGTTATAGCAATACACTTCTACTTAGACCCCCACTTTATGATTAGGGACTTTCTAAAGAAGTGACATATGAAAAAAAGCAGGAAAATCAACTAGCATAGAGCAGACATTCAAAGAGATTTTTAGTTTTTTTTTTTTTTTTTCCTCTCCTAACTGGGAGCATATTTGAATTTTTTTTTTCTTTTCGTAGAAGAGGAAAACCACATGATGCCAAATTTACAGGTTTAAAAAATTTTTTCAAGTTAGTTTTAAATCAGGGGCGCCTGGGCGGCTCAGTGGGTTAAGCCTCTGCCTTTAGCTTAGGTCATGATCCCGGGGTCCTGTGATCGAGCCCCACATCGGGTTCTCTGCTCTGCAGGGAGCCTGCTACCCCACCTCCCCACCTCGCCCCAGCCTGCCTCTCTGCCTACTTGTGATCTCAGTGTGTCAAATAAATAAAATAGTTTTAAATCAGAAGGCAGATTATCCATAATGTCATCCTGGTCACTTATTTGAGCTTCTACAACACATACATAGAGGACCTTCAGTGGTAAGATATATCTATATCTATGTATTTGCTAAGTGTAATGAATCCTCTAAACCAAGAGATTTTGTTTAATGAGTAGTAACTTTAAAAGATGATTTATTTTTTTTTATTTAAGACTAATTTATTTTTAACCTTCCCAAACTGAAGAGAATTATCCTCGGTCTTCTTAACAGGTTATAAAATAACATGCAAATTTAAGAAATAAATTTTGCATTCTACTTTTGGGCATGGAATTTAGTTACATTACAGACCTAGAGTCTCCAATAAAATCCAATCACAAGCTAACAGATTTATAGGGCTGGCAACCAAGGCACTATATGCCCATTCAGAATATTTAAGGACCCTAATTAACTACTGTGAAACTCAAGACTGGAGCCCATATAAAAGTATTAGAGAAAGCTCCCCGCCTCCTTTTAATCCATGAGAACCATATCCTTTATTTATACTGTAGGTCCAAGAGAGGTCTTTTTATCAAATTCTACCATTGAATCCTACTATTTTACATTTGAAATACAGCCCAAGTGTGCTGAGTAAGTGAAGTGTACAAATTGTATAAGCTTTTATGCAGTGGGCTGGAGAAACTTTTAATTGGATCCTTTTAATTCCCTTCAACTCTGAGCTGTGTGACGACAAAAGTTGACATTGCCTCCCCTAACCTTTTTCAATTAACTATGATTATGTTTATCATCAGAAAATGTATTTTGCTAAAGCATAAGCTATTCATCCTTCTCAGCTTATTACACAAGAAAATTCAT
Organism: Mustela nigripes; assembly: GCF_022355385.1. Classification (NCBI taxonomy): domain Eukaryota; kingdom Metazoa; phylum Chordata; class Mammalia; order Carnivora; family Mustelidae; genus Mustela; species Mustela nigripes. Next base: position 138,938,463 of record NC_081559.1, read on the forward strand.
CAGGTTTTGACACCTGTTTCAGTAATGGATACTTTTCCTAATTAAAAAAAAAAAAAAAGGAACTCTGCCCTATTATATACACAATTTATTTCACAAAGTTGTTAAATAGTAAAATCAGGTGAATTTTGTTCATATTTGTTCATATAACAGTTTTGTTCATTGAGTGCTAAGGTCATACAACCTCAGCGCAATTTGGTGATTCCATACTGCCATTCCCTGGAGTAAAGTGGCTGCTAACTTAGCAACTGTAGGAATGTATCTTTTGAATATATTTCTTAAAACGTGGCCTTCATTGTTCATTTCTAAGACATGTTCCTAGTAACTTGCCCAAAGATCTCCAGGTCAGCAATGACGACCATTCTTCTGATGGAAAACTACTACTTTTGGGAACCGAATGAAAACCGGGAAGGGAAACTCACACCCTCTGAGGCCGCACCTGCATCAGGTGGCCTCTCCACCTCCATAGCTAGGATGTTTCCAAATGCACTCCAAGTAAGGTACAATTCCCCTACATCCCAGTTATGGGGTTCTGGCTTCTATCTTTAGGCTACTAGAGGACCAGAAGCGAAATACGACTCCACGTGAAACCAATCCGGGGAGCGGTCAGCACCGACCGCCAGCCTCACAAGCCCAGGGCGTTCGCTCTAACTCCACCGGAGTGGCGTTTTCAAACCCGACCGGGAGAGGGAGGGATCAGGAACGTAATGTGACGGGCTCAAGTGACAGCGTCCTCTCCCCTGCCCAACCCACCCGGGCGGCGCTCCCTCCTGGTGGCAGTGCAGTCCTGGCGCCGGCCAGGTATATTCACGCCTTGCTCCCCCGGGTGTGGACACACTGCCCGTTCCAGGAACGGGGTCAGAACCAACCCCCCCGCGCACTAGTCGCGTCTCCACGCTGGCGCGGGAGATGGGTGGGAGGCTTCCCCAGGTGTTTTGGCGGGTTTCCGGACACGTGCGCCTCTCGTCCTCCCCGCTTCCCCGCAGCCTGGGCAAAGCCCACCGCACCAGCTCACGGAGCAGCCGAGCCGCCTGCGACGCTGCTCACCTCCGTCCCCGTAGGTCTCCACGCCGTACCCGTCCTGCAGCCCGTTACTCCAGGTACCCTCGTAGCGAGCCGGGGTGCACAGGCTCTGCCGGACCCCGTAGCGCCCCTTGAAACCATGTGACCACTCCCCCCGGTACATCCACTTGCCCTTCGTCTCCACCCCCAGCCCGTGCCGCTTGCCCTGCGCCCAGTAGCCCTGGTAGGTGTTGCCGCTGGGCCAGGTGTAGCCTCCAGCCACCTCGAAGCCGTGCGACCAGGAGCCCGAGTACTCGCCCTGGCCCTTGGGCCCCGTGCAGATGCCATGCCCGTGAGCCTTGCCCTCCTCCCAGCCGCCGCAGTAGGTGCCGCCATCGTCGAAGTCGAACCTTCCGCCCGTCATTCGGGGGGCAGCCCCGGCGCGCTCCCCGCGGGGGCACGGACGCGGGCAGAGCTGGGCACGGCAGGGTGTAGCTCGGGGATGGGGGCCCGGCGGGCGAGCTCACGACAGCGCCCCGGGCAGCTCGCGCCGCCGCTCGGCTCCAGTCCGACGCCGCCCCCGTCCTCCCCTCTTCTTTCGCCGCCGCCGCCACCGCCGCCTTCCTCCTCCTCCTCCTCCTCCGCCTCCTTCCCCGCCGCCGCCCGGGCCAGCGCCGCGCGCGAGAGGACAGCCCAGGCTCCGGAACAGACCTTCAGCTGCTCCCGCCCGCCCACGTGAGCCGGGCGCCACCCCGCGCCCGCCCCTCGTCCCCTCCCCGGGCGCCGAGGCCCGGCCCCGCGGCGCTCCGGCCCCACCCGGCCCTGCCCCCAGCCCCGGGAGCCAACGCTTCCCCGGCGGGCGGGCGGGCGGGCGCGGGGAGCGGTTGGCGCGCGTGTGTTCGCGCAGTGGGATGCCGGTGGGAGGGCGAGTGTACCCAGGGACGCGCGCGAATCCCTGCCGGTAGACGAAGGCGCGGCTGCATGTGTGGGGGCAGCTCGCGGGCTGCGGAGCCTCCTGTGTTTGTGTTTGGGGTTTATCAAAGTGGTTAAGCTCCTGTAAGTGCGACCACGTGCGTGTTGAGGGAAAACTCCTGTATGCGTGTTTGTCTGCATGGCGTTTGTAGTTGCATTTTTTTTCCGGCATTCCAACTTGTGTACTCTTGCATTTGTCATGCTCAGCTGTCATCATGAATTAACATCTCCTAGATATATGTGTGCGTGTGATATAAATCTCTGGCAGCCTAGATAGAATTGTGCAGAATGTTCTTTTACACCTACCCATTTCTAAGCACATGTGTTTGCATTTATTTAATGAAGATACAGGGGGAGAGCAATGTAATTTGAAAAAGCACAGATTAAATCGGTCAGCTTTTCATTTGTAATAAGGAACAGGATGGTTTTAATCTATCTTTGCAGGGGTATGTGCAATTTCCTTTCATATCAGAGCCCCTAATGCCTCATTTGTTCTTCTGACAACTTAGAAATTCTTCAGCCAGGAGCTATGTACCCAACAGGCAGACTGCTCAGTCCGTGGATATTGTGTAAATGTCTGGAATGTACACCTGGTATCCTCTCCCGGGGTATCCACAGTTTAACAAAGTAAATAGAAGATCTCAAGGAGGAATATGGTAAGTAAAACACTGCTCTAAACTTACAAAAAGCCAGTGACCTAAAAAACTGGGGACAGGTGTCAGCTGATCTACTTTCCAGCTACAACACTGTTTTGTTGAATTCACTTCAGGCAACTCTTTTAAATTTGAAAACCTCTATTTCACCATCTGCCAAATGGGAATGACAGGATTTGTTTTTCTCTTCCTATGTGAGATATTAACTTGAGTATGTCGTGGTACTGTTCAAAGCCAAGAATTAGAGATTTGGTAATAGACAAGTTGAATCAGTATAGACTCCGCATTGGTCTCAACCACCAAAATACTTACGGGGGACACCTTTCTGTGGTTCATAGTCCCGGGGTCTGAGGTTGCCTCTGGAGGACACTGTTTTGTGGGTTATTCATGACATTTCTTAGGCTGAGAGGCTTTTGGATATTGGGGGAGCACCGGAGGCTGCCAAATTTCTCTCAGTAGGTATATGATAATCAGAAAAAAAATGATCTGATGTCAGGATAGGAAGCAGGGAAAGAATTGACTCAACTATGCAGAAAAAGGAATGGAAATTGACCTTGATTGGCTCTATCTCAGGACTGGAGCTGGCCCTTCCTGCTTCTCTGGCTGAAATACTGAAAGAAAAATCTCCGTTTACACAGAACCAAATCACCAAAGAGAATTAGAAACCCTCACCCATGGCACTGCCTGCAGAGTTGCCAGGAATAGTGCTTACCCTAGTGGCCTGAAATAATTACGCATCTTGCTCAGCATCTTGTCCTGGACTAGGGATTGATTTAGGCCACTGGGAAAACGAGGGCCCAGGTCTTTGCTGCTGAACCACAATTCCATTTCTCTACTATGGGATACGCCAGGATCAGGAGCTAGTGTAGATGGACACATTGCCATCAATTTTGGGGGTTCTATTTGGTATGAAAAACAGTGTGGTTGCTCAAATCCAACATGTTTTTCCTCTTTCTAAGCTGGCTTTTTTCATGAAGTAACCTTTGTCCTTTCCGTTTTTCTTTCTTTTTTTAAATCTACACTTGTATGTGTTACGATCCATATATGAATATTTCAGGGCTAGGTTTTTGTTTGCAAGCACAGTGGAAACTTTTTTTTTCTTTTGTTAATGAGCTCTCACTGCAAATGATAGATTTTCTGAAACAAACTAGCGCAGAGAAAGTGTCTGGCTTCTGTGATGGATGTCTAGTCCATCTGGACAAAGGGCGAGTTTGGATAGAATGTAGAGGTTTGAGGAACCAAAAAGATAGGGCCATTTATCTCTTAATCTATCTCTTGCTATCCATAGTAGATATCTTCCTTGGAAGGCACCTTCATTAAAAGAAGAAGATATTAGATACACCAAACATCTAATACAAAATTTCAACTAATCGTAATCCTAACCTGAGTCTGCCATTGGCTTTCTTCATGGAAGAAAATTAGTATTGAGTTTTGGTAGCTTCTAGAACTTTTGGCAAAGCAGCCACGCAAGCCATGCTGCCATTTATCTGCTGCCACCACAGTGGAATGTTTCCCCAATCACACTGATCTGTTCATTCATGTAAGTGTTCAGGTTCAATAGCAATGGTGGGAGAAGACTGAGAAAGAGAATGAGGAGGAGGAAGAGGTGCTGAAGATGATGGCAGAGCAGGTAGTAGGCAGTGGAATAATGTTGCAATTCACCAGTCAGAGTTAGTCATGTCCTTATTTTCCCTCTCACTCTGAACCTTTGCCCTGGATAAGGGGGAGTTGAATTTAGCTTTAAGGAGGGATTAGTAAGAAGAGAATGTGAATGTTGGTTTGACAGGTGGGGTGGGGGAGGCCACTGGAGCCCAGGGGCTGACAACCACTGGAGCAGTTTCTTTTTCCCCATGCTCAAAACTCAGCTAGTCTAGGCTTCCAGTCGCCCCAATTTTGTAACGAAATGTAAGCATTTGAGTGTGAACGTCTAGTAGCAACCTTTGGTGAGGATGTTTTGTTTAGAATTTAGTATTTTCTAATGAAGGTGTGTTTAAAAATGTATCAGTGACTTCATTTTATTTACATATTAGAATTAATTATTGAAATACTTGATTAAAATTTACAAATGACAGAAGCTAATCTGTAGGTGTTTATTGTCTAAAGTGTGTTTGTTGCTTCAAGGTGTGTTTATAAAAGCGTATACAATTTAAATTACTGGATTAAGTAAATTGAAATGATTATTCTTAGCATATTTGTAATAAAACATTTGTAATGATTTAAAAAGTTCATCCACAATAAATAAAGAAGAAATATGGTCTTAGCTTTGCGGATTACTTGATTTCAAAAGAAGAAGAAAATCCCCAAATTAATGGTCTTCACAATTTAGAAGGCAGAGTAGATGCCAGATTCAGTGCTCAGTTCTTTAAATGCATTAATTCATTTAAATCTCATAATAATGGGATTAACACTAGTATTACAACCCTTTTACAAAGAAGAAAATCAGGTTTAATATATTTATGTGTCCAAGATCATTCCAGGTAGAAATGGTCCATCTGGGATTCGAACCAGGTCTGTCTGACTCTGGACTCTGTGTTTCTCTTATTTATTACTGTCCTTTTTTGGAACAAGGATGAGAGCTTTCAGATGGGAGAAGAAAGCAGCCTTGGTGGAGAGCAGGCAGGGCTGGTGAAGGTGAATTTCATTTCTTACTTTTTAGAGTCGCTGGCCACATGAATGGTGATGTTACTGTCTAGAATTAAAGAAATGGAGAAAGAAGAGTAAATTAGAGAGGTGGGAAGATAGGTTCACTCAGGAGAAGAAAATCCAGTAATATATCCCAGAGGAGATGCCCAGAAGGCAGTTGGGTAATGCAGGTTGAAAACTAGAAATAAATTATTCAATAAGTAAATAATCCTTGATTTTCTCCTCTCTCTGGCAGCTGCTCAGTACCACTTCCTTTGGAGACTTGCATGGTGAACTCACTCCCCCCGTGGTCCACTCTCCTCTCCTACTCTGTGAGCCCCTCCCCCATGAACATCCAGGACTGGTGGCTCATGCTCTCTTTGCCCCATGCACTATCCCCTGTCATTGTCCTGAGCAGGTCCATCCTGCTTCACAAGCCGTTGTCTTTCCCCGTGCCATGACCTTTATCTTAAACTCCTCAGACGCAATCTGGACCTTACTTGGACCAAGATGTAAGCCAACTCTGAGAACTGGAAGTTTACAATCCTACTCTTTGGCAACACTCTCTGGTCTTTTCCATTCAGGAACGAGCCATCGACTTGCCAAAGTCTCTACTCCTTCAATATGTTACGCGTCTTCTTAGCCCTTCCCTGCCTGAGGGCCCTATCATACTGTGCTTTCCATAGTGACTTCCTGTTGCCCACCGCATCTCCAATCTCATTCCCTGCTCCTAGGAAGCCCCTTCTGGAGGCAATCACGTCATGTACCAGTTGCCATTGCGAACTCTGGGGACAAGACTCGGGTCAATCCCTCCACACGCACACAGCAGATCTCTTCCCACGCAACTTCCAGATGCCTGTCACCTGAGCCCTGCTCAGCCCCAGCTCTTTCCTACTGAGCAGAGGCCTTGTCTTCTCCCCCAAGAGGAGGAGAGCTAACTCAGGAACAGCCTCCCTCTTTCTTCCTCTCTCCAAAGCTTATCACTGGTTCTCATTTTCTTCCTTTCCCCACCCACTCCATCCCAGAGGAAAATATATTCTTTGTCCTCTCCTTGTTCTGGGTCATTCCTTCTCTCCTTTGAATATGTTGTAATTTCTCTTCTTCCATCCAACGATCATTGCTCATGTGTTCTCCACATAAAAACGGTCCTACTTTCTTGGTTCTGTTTTCACCTCAAGTCCTCCGTTTGTTCTTCTCAAAACTGCTGACCTCCTTGAAAGTGTACTATATTCGTGTAACATATATATTAATGTATCGTGCATATATATCATATACATTTACATATCCCCCGTCTCATTCTCATGCCGCTTGATTTGAGTTCTATCCTCACAAGTCTGGTGAAGCTTATCTAGCCAGGAGGGACCTTCTAGATGACAGATATAATGGCATCTCTTCAGTTTTTTTTTTTTTTTAAGATAACATTGTAAAGATTTTATTTATTTATTTGTCAGAGAGAGAGAGCACGTGCATGTGCATACAAGCAGAAGGACCAGCAGGCAGAACAAGAAGCAGGCTCCCCACCACCACCACCACCGAGCAGGGAGCCTGATACAGGACTTGATCTCAGAACCCTGAGATCATGACCTGAACTGAAGGCAGAAACTTAACCGACCGAGCCACCCAAGCACCCCATCTCTTCAGTGCCTGTCCTGCTAGTGGCGGCTGTGAATTCGAAACTGGGGAGCAGTTCTCTCCCTCAGCTTCTGAAAAAACTGTGCCATTCGCCTCTGCTCGCTCTCCCGTCACTTCAGCTGTCTCATTCCCTGTGTGTTCTTCTTACCCCTTTCTAGTCTTCTTGATTTTAGGCTGGCTTTTGTGTTCTAAGCATCAGCTTCTTGGTACCAGGATTTTGTATAATTGCTGGATACTTGTTGGCTTACCTTTCACAACTAGGCAATCCTGCCCTAGAGGCTAAGACTCTAATTTAGAAATAGTCTAATTCAGATATAAAAACACCAGCTGAGCCTTTTTTAAGTCTCAAGGGCAGTGCTTTGGTTTCTTCCCATGACTTGTCCCTTGTGGCTCTTTGCCTGCTCTTCCTAACGGGCAGAGATCCACGTGGGCTTAGCATACATGTCCAAGGATGAGGCTCACAGAGGGTTTCAGGAAAGTTCTCACAATGACAAAGATAAAAACAGATTAAAGGGAGACTTAGAAGAGGCAGTAAGCTTGAAGACACAGGGTGGATGGCAGGTCTGTCCCGAGGCCCCAGGACCCGAAGCAAAACATGAAGTGCATGTGTACTTGTCTGTGTGCGTGTGTGTGTGTGTGTGTGTGTGTGTGTCTGCATGTATCCATGATTCCTGGGTTAGGTTTGGATATGTAGAGAATTATAAGGCCCAGACCTTGCTTCTAAGGGTATAAAATATCTCTAAAAGGCAGGAGATGAAAAAAGAAAAATAATAAAGGGACAAGGGAGGTAGCTACAAACAGCGAGTAAGTGCCCAGTGTCCTAGGAGCTCAGAGGACAGAGGGATTTTGCGGGCTATGCTAGCCTGTAGCTCTTACCTGTGGGGAGATTGAAGTTCCGTACAACCAGCTGGAAAAGGAAGAGAAGCCTACACTTAGTTCATAGATAGACAGGCACAGTATGTGGCAGAAGCTGAAAAGGAATGGAGGCTGCACTTGGGAGTGGTCTTGAAAGCCTCTAGAGAGGGAAAATCTTCCTAAGGGACAGGTTGTGAGTGGTAAACCTGGTCATCTGCTTTGTATGGAAGAAAAAGTGGCATGAGGTAGAAATGTATGTAGATTTCTGGGTAATGGCCAACAGCCTGACCATCTAGTCAGAGGCCTGGAATGAAAAGGACTGGAAGATTGGAGACATGGAGCTCTAGGATGGAGACATGGGAATGGGAGTGGCATGTGAAGAGTTTTGTGTTGCGTGTCACTAACTTCCATGGGGAGGCACTGAAAACAGAAGCAGACAAAAGGACTCAGCCAGTTGATGTCAGCCATCCTTCCTTGCCAACCACCCTAGATCTGGAACAAGGGACGTGTGAACTTAGTGGCCTCAACAGCAGAGATGGAGGTTATCCATGGACTCACACTTATCAAGGTCAGTTTAGCAGCTGCTGCCTCTGAATGTCCAGCCTGCCTGCAACTGACATTAGTCCTTGAGAATATCTTGGTGATTGTATATTGGGCCCCTTCTAGCCTGGAAAAGCCAATGGTTTATCTTGTCTTGGGATAGACACCTATTCTGTGTATCTCATAGAACCTCAGCCAGTATCGCCATTATCCAGGAGCTTACTGGATACCTGATGCACAGGCATGGAATTTCACATAACATCACGAATGACCAGGGGACTTACTTCAGAATGAATGAGGTCCTAAAGTGAGCCCTGACCATGGGATCCACTGTTTAGTCTTATTACATGCTGCATTGCATATTACATACAGCATGCCTCTAGCCCTTAGCTGTGAGGAGCCAAACTCAGAATGATGGAATGGTCTCCTAGAGGCACAGCTGAATTTCAGTTTGCTGGTAATAATCTGCAAAGATGGAGCCATGTCCTTCAGGATGAAGTATATTCACTAAATCAGTGTCTGCGTAGCACTGTATGCTCGGTAGGTTGAAAGCACAGGTTTGGGAACTAAGAGGTAGAAGAAAGAATACCTCATTCAACATCATATCCAATGACCCATTCAAGGTCTTTGTTTTTCCTACCCGTGCAATTCTATCCTCTGAGGGGTCTCCAGTGCGGAAGTACTTTTGTAAAAGGACAAAATGAGAGTCCTGTTGAACTGCAAATTCTGAGCAGGAGGAGACTTTTCTACAATGGAGACAGAAGGGAATATGTGTTGGAACACAGGTGGTCCATTGGGTACTTCCCAGTACTCCGCTGATCCCTTGTAACTGTGGATGCATGCATATGGCTTAGCAAGGTTTGGACCCTCCAGAAATGAAGGTTTGGGTCCCACCACAAGGTAAACCACCAAAACCTGCTGCTATGGTAGGTAGATCAGGGTGAGGAGGATTTAGAACAGTGAGAGGAACAGGGAGAGATAATCATTCACAGCCCCAAGACCTACTGTAGTCATTTGCCCCATTGACTTCCTTTTCCTAAGCTTTCCCTTAAGAAGAGAGCTCCCCAAATGTGCATGGAGATGATGACTGTTGCGATGCAAGGAGAGGTGCTAGTGGCCATGGCTGTGTACTGCTCAGATCTTCCTTCAAGAGAACTTGCTGCGAGGAGGGAGTTTGGTCAGCAGCCTCGAGCTGCTGAAAATTTGGATCACGGTGTTATCCACACTGTGGCCATGCTCCACCTAGACTGTTGCTAGCCAATAACCGAGAACAGTGGGATGGCTATAGAGCTGGACATTCCTTCTCAACACAGCCTCTGCCAGGCTGACATTTCTTGCGTTCCCTATTGATGGCTGAAACTTTCCAGGGCTACACTGCAATCTGAGACTCCTCTACCGAAGCCTGCTTCGTTCCCTCTTTCCTTTCATGGGTTTTGGACCTACATGGTGACCTATAAGCTTTCCCTACCTACTCCTGCTTCTTCTGGCCTCTAACCTTCATGTATGTTCCCCCAGTAATTGCCTTGTGTGTCTAATTCTGTCCCAGCATCTGCTTCCTAGAGGCCCTGAACTGACAGGTGAACTGATCACCCCGGTGATCTTTTAAAAATAAACACACAAACATACACATGCACACGCACACATACACTTATTACAGGTGGGCCTTGGTCAAAGGAAAAGGAAGGTCTGACTCCAAGCTTAATTGAACTGAAACTCAGGTTTCATGGTCTTTAAAAAAGAATGAGGATGTTCTCTATGAACTGATATGGAAAAATCCCCAAGACGTTTTAGCTGGAAAAAAGCAAAGTACAGAATAGTGTATGTAACATGCTGTATTTTTCTTTGTATGTGTGTAAAAACATATACAGATACAGAGAAAAATAAAGGGAGGGGCTGGCAGTCCTCCCTGAAGAGGATTTTGATTTGCTTTTATTTTGAAACTTGAGATTGTACTACCTATTGATAATCAAATTGCAATCAATCTTCGCATCTTAGCACGCCACCTGAAAAATCAATACTTTATATGTAGATTTACTAGCATCCTATACGCTAGCTGGCACATGATGCAGTAACGTGTATGGCTCTGATTGGACCTAATGAATTTTATGATCCTTAAAAACAGTGTCCCCAATGGAAAAAGATGGTCTGGGTAATCCAGATGGCATGAGTGATTTCTGACTCACCAACCAACTGAATAATTCATAGACGGTCTGCCGTACTGGGGCAGAGTGGACATTTAGAAACCTCCAGCTGTATACTGGTGCGTCAGTCGGGCTGTGTTTGCGGCTCTGAGAAGTTTGCCCCTTCTAGAAGGAAGTGTGCCCTGCCATTTTCTTCTTCAGTGTTACAGCCTAGGCTAAGTTATGCCTTATTTCTACACCTCAGATCCATATTAAATATTCCTTTAGGGCTGATACTTCATCAAAGTGCGGGTAAGAATCCCTTGGTAAACATTTTCAAAAGATGCTTGTTTAGGTTCCGCCCTCCCCTAGCAAAATCTCTGAGGGAGGCCCCATCGCATCCATTCTGAGAGCTTTTCCATTATCCTAATGTATTTCTCTGATGAAGAAGAATTTTTGTAGGGCAATTTTCAAAATTCCCCTCATGGCAATTACCAGGAGATACTTGTGAAATATTCACACGTCCAGGTCTCTCCCTTGGTGAAGTCTGACTTAGTGGGTTGGAATTGAGGCTCAGGAATCTGTATTTTTTTTTTTTAAGATTTTATTTATTTATTTAAGAGAGAGAGTGCAGGAGCAAGAGCGAGACAGAGAGAAAGCGCACAAGCAGGGGGAGCCAGAGGGGCAGGGAGAAGCAGGTTCTCCACTGAGCAGGGAGCCTGACATGGAACTGGATCCCAGAACCCTGGGATCACGACCTGAGCCAAAGGCAGATGCTCACCTGACTGAACCACCCAGGCCTCCCGGGAATCTGTATTTTTAATAAATACTCGGAGTGTTCTTCAGGGAAACATTATTGTAGGGCAATTCCTTCCTGTGGGCTGCCTTACAGCACATCCATTGATAAAACAAATTCAGGGTTGCCTGACACTAGAGATCCCAATATTAGTTCATCTTTCTTGCACGAATTCTCTTTCAGAATGCTTTGATAATTAAAAATAATGTTCTCCTCATCATTGTAAAAGCCAAATTCAAAAGCACTGTGTAAGAACATGTCTCCGGAGAAGTGTACAATAGATAGTGAGTAATTCTAAAATAAAGCAAGCTGTTAATGGGGTGGCCTTGAAATCTAGACCTTAACAAAAATCTGATAACTCTAGACCAAATCAGCTGATGGACTGGTAATGTTTTCATTCCCTTCCCAGCATCTCTGGAGCATTGACTCGGAGTTATGCTGTCTTTAGGGATCAGCCTGGCTCCTTCATCCATCTCAGAGAAGCAGCAGGACGCAGGGTCTGGGCTAAGCTGAGAAGGCCTGATGGTTACCACACAGCAAAGTGTCCCCAGCCCCAGCTCCTGAGGTTTCCAGACAGTTTAGAATTATAGCCTTAATCCTGCTGGCAAGTTTCATGTGGCCCTGGACTAGCTGGGCACTGTGGTGGCGGGACACACTGGCCTGCCCCCTCCTCACTCCTGATGATTGGCACCTGGGTTAGCTGGTTTTTCTGTCTGTCACTCCTGGGGGTTTAGAGTAGTGTTGAGATGGGAGGGGCTTCGGGTTAAACACATAGGAAGAAAATGTGTTGAGATGATCCTGGGACCATCTTTTAAATTTTTTTAAAAATCATTATGTTGGTTAAATGAGAAAAAAAAATCTACCTTATGAGGATATGGTTTGGCAACTACTGAATCATACTTATCTTAAGAGCCATCGTGTCCAAGCAATAACTGAATTTCACTAAAAAATATGTAGCCTTTATAATGACTCTCATACTGCTTATAGTATATATTTTGTCTTTGATTAGAGTTTCAGGAGGCTGGTTGCATGCAAAGGCTGTTTCGGCTTGAGATTCTTTTTCCTTTCAAAGGCCAAAATGTATCATTGTCTTAAAAATTTAATCATTCTTTGGATTGTCCCATGTGAACATAATCCATTAATTAAAAGACTTTAAAATGTTTACAGTTGCTTAGTGATGTGAATGTAATCTTCAGTTGTTCCTTTTGCTCATTTACTCAGCACACACACACACACACACACACATACACAGTGAGTGCCTTCTGAATGGAATGCCCTCTAATGGGTATGAAGTCATTATGGAATGACTCATGGAATGTACAGTCCACTGAGGTGCAATGGGTAGATACTAAGTCAATCTATCATTGAAAATTGCTGATTTATAGAAGAAAAAGTAGTATTATAGAAAGGAATATCAAGTGATACTTTTATTTAGATTGCAAGATCAGGAAAGGCCTCCCCATCCATTCGTCCATCCATCCATCCATCCATCCATCCATCCACCTACCCATCCATCCATCCATCCGTCCATCACTCCAACAGATACTGCTCAGGCATCTCTCTAACAAAGTGGCATTTGAGCTAAGCTCGGAAGGATGAGTAAGATATAGCCTGGAAAATACGCAGGAGGTCAGCTGGAGAAGAGGAAACAAGTGTGAGGTAGAAAAGACCTTTCCATATAGAAGGAACTGAAATGCGACAATGTGCTGAGGCTCACTGAGCAAGGGAGAAGATCTTGGGGAGAGATGACGGTGGGGAAGGAGGCAGGGATGAGGGCCTATTTGTGATCTTATTCTAAGAGGTCAATAAGAAATGGTAACTGTTTTAGAACTTACCCCATAGCTGGGGGTAGGGCAGAGAAAAAAAGAGAGGAAAAAGGGTAGTATTGGAAAGAAAATATGAAATCAGTCAAATGCCAGCCTCTCCTTGTTGATTGTGATACACACCCTGAAGCAAGATGTGACCCCCTCTTACTCCAGACCAGTGTTTTTCAATCTTGAGAAATGTGCAAATAGCTTTAGAAGGAAAACAGAAATTTAAATAGACCTCCCTTCCATGGTGGTTTAAATAATTTTATTTTTATTTGAATATGTGGTCATTGTTATGTGTCCTTAAATGTATAAACCATAAAACAAGGCATACTTCTATATACTTCAGTTTGGTTACAACATAAGCCAATATAAATTTAAAGTAATATTGAAATTAACAACCTGAATTTAATGTGACAGATGATGTTTTGATGAATTGAAATCACTGCTTGCATTTCCAAAAAAAAAATAGAGCACCGCCCACAGCGGCATAGCTTCTCCTGATTCAGCACATGCTGATGCCTTTGGGGACTCCTCTATGGGATCTATTAGGAAGCCATTCTTTGTCCAGTGTACTGGCATACCATTTGACTATTGCTTGGTGGAGATGCCCCAGTTACCATTGGGTCTGAATGGTAAGAAACAATTCTCATCCGTCAGAAACAATTAAAGTAGAGAGCCTCAGTGCCAATGTTAGCCTAAAGATTAATACAAGATCAGCCACTGAAACCAGGTAATGGCCATGAAGAAGGAAAAATCTGGAATTACCAGACCCCCTGGAATACTTGGGTGCCTTGCTATGGCTGTGTGGACTTTTGTTTGGAAGACGGTTCTAAATGAGAGTGGATTGCTCCCAGAAATTTTCTAGGAGAAACTATTTCTTCTCATAGAGCCATGGGGACAGGATGAATTTTTTTTTTTTAATCAGTCTCAAAAGGGATCATTGAAATCCAGGATTTGGTGTGGAGTCAAGAGGAATCATTAAGATTTGAGTATAAGAAGAGGCCAACTGGGACATGGTCACATGTCCCCGTGGTTCCTCCTTATGGCTTTCAGGACAGACAAGATCAGAATGAGGCAACAAAGAGCTTTCTGCTCCCTGGGACTTGTGGCTGAAAAAGGCCTATAGCACTAGCCTCCCAAGTCAGGTACACAAACCCATCTATTGGAGAGTGGGAAGAAAATATTAGGGGTCCTGCAAAAGCTTAGCCCTGCCCTCACGCACATAAAGAACAGCTTTCAAAGAAATTTGAGTGGGGACTCTGTAAAACTAAGCAGTTTGTATAATTTTCCAAATGCAAAGAACAGTGCTTTTTCTGACGAGGCAGGAGGTGATGTAGTCTACAGGTGTTAAATTGATCAGGTTAATATATGTGGGATGTCAACTCAAGTTCAGGGTTCAGGGTTGTCACAACTCTTGCAATCCATCAGCAGTGGGATAAATGACACTAAGAGCAGGGACTGGATGGAAGATGTGGTTGAATTCCAGAGGAGCAGTTAGAGCCAAGATTGAGTCAGCACTGGGGAGGGTAGATGGCCACACGCTGGCCGGACTGGACTGGACCGTGCTGGAGGGACTGGCCACGAGTGACCTTAGACATGAGCCCTTTAGCATAAGCGGCAAGGCCAGAGCTCAATTCCCAAAGATCCAGCTGGACAAGACACTTTAGGGAAGGCCAGTGAGGACCAGAGACTGTCAAACCATATGTCCCTTTTATTTATTTATTTGTTTGTTTGTTTGTTTGTCAGAGAAAGAGAGAGAGAGAGAGAGCGCGCACAAGCTGACAGCGTGGCAGGCAGAGGCAGAGAGAGAAGCAGGCTCCCTACTGAGGAAGGAGCCTGATGCGGGACTCAAGACCCTGGGATCATGACCTGAGCTGAAGGCAGCGGCTTAACCCACTGAGCCAGCCAGGTGTCCCTTTTTTATTTTTTATTTTATTTTTTTAAAAAGATTTTACTTATTTACTTGAGTGAGAGAGCACAAGAGGGGAGAGGGTCAGAGGGAGAAGCAGACCCCCTGCCCAGCAGGGAGCTGGATATGGGATTCGATTCTGGGACTCCAAGATCTTGACCTGAGCCAAAGGCAGTTGCTTAACCAACTGAGCCACCCAGGCGCCCCTAAGTGCCCCTTTTATTGAGGTCAGGTGAATACTAGGGCACCAAAAAATTAGACCTATTCCCCGCCTGCACTCCAACCACCAGAGAGAGGGAGAATGGAGACTTGACTATTCACCCCAAGGAGATTTGTATTACACTGGCAGGTGCCTGAAATACCAGGAAAGGGACAAAATTAAGAAGAAATGGGTGGAAATGTGTCTCTATTTAGTTATTCTACCGTCAGTGGAAATGAATGCAGAAATACACAACTGAAAAGAGGGAGCAAAGACAAAAACACAAATCAGGGCAAAAAAGCTACAGATACGATAAGTATTCTACTACTTTCTTAACGCTAAGAATCAGGCCTCGTTGTAGGTTCTTCTATTGAAAAAGTTCTATAATGCGTGGACTTTTCAGGTGAAAACCCCCCAAGCTGCCAGCTGATAGTACACTTTAAATACTACTCTGGGTATTGAAAAGGTATTTCCCCGGCTGGCAGCCAGAACATCCAAATCTGGAGCACAACTCCTGCGTATTGACATTCTCAGAGTGAGCAGCCCAGACTGGAGGTGAACCACAACTCATTCAAAGGATATGTGCTACCGTGATGTTAAATTCCTCCACTCTAACGTGAAAACAAGGCTCCTGTTCTCACTCTTTGAATCTTTCTATTTCCATACAGTTTTCTCATTTAATTCTCACAGCAACCCCTGAAGGGGCTACTTCTATCATCCTGATTTTATAAAGGAAATGGAAACTTGAAGTCACCTTGATAGACCAGGGCTTCAAGCCCAGGCAGTTGGCTCCAGAGCCCACTCCTACTGCTCCTGTGACCCGCTGCCTCCCCTCCGTTTTCTGCTTCAGTGTCCATTACAGATGTGATTTGTGTCAGAGCACATGAAACCTGAAAAGTCATCTTAGCAAAGCTAGAGATGTAACGATTGCCAAGTGCAGACGACCGGTCAGGTGAGCGCTAACGTGGAGGTATTATGAGCCATGGAGAAGACTTGACTGACTGGTAATGAATCGGGGCTAGTGGTAAAGTCAGAGTCGTCACTCCCCTTTGGGGCATCGTGTAAGGGATGTGGTAAGTAGTTATTTATGTGTCTACGTTCTTCATTTAGAAAATCTGTATATAGTTACTTTCCAGGAGCTGTCACCTGTGTCCTGTATCATTGTATCCTTAATAGGAATTTCTGTGGCTTGTCATGTCGTCCCTTTCACGTCACAGAAGGGGAGTGTCTTAGTAGGAAGAGTGAAGGGATGGAGGCAAGTGAGAATCTTGAAGTATTCTGGTAACACTTGGACCGTCCCAACACACAGCAGTGGAAACTCAACATTTGCCAAATTTCCAAGCTGTGCTTATCAGTCAGGGTTTTTCCCCCTGTCCCTTTTGCAAAGTTTTCTTTCCTAAGCAAAGTTACCACCAATAGCAGTTTATGATAATAGTGGGATGTGAACAGCATACATGTAAAATTAAGGACTATAGAATTTAAAGCTTTTAATACCATAGCATTAAAGCAAGTAGACTGAGACTACTTAAGAACTTCTCATTATAACTCTCCTCCTGATCGAGTCTATTTGTATCCCTGGTTTTAGCCTTGCAGACTTGGAGGGAGTGGTGAAAGATGAACGGGCAGTGCTCAGCCACAAGGGGAGAAAAACGTCATCTGGGCCCCAGAATAGCAACAGCAATAAATATGGTCATGTCGCTCTTCTGCTGAGGCTGAAACGACAGACAGGATCACATTTGCAGCACCAAACAGGCCTACTGGCGACCAAGGGCTGGCTCAGGAGTTGGGAGGAAACATGTACAGAAACTGATGCTGACCAAGAGCCTTGATTTTGGAGCTGTGATACAGCTTATGAAGAAAAAGGCACAGAACCCACTGCAGACCTAGAGGGGGCTCTGCACCCTCCTGGCCACTGGGGAGTAAGTTCTAAATCAGCTTTTAGGACAGCTGGCTCAGGGCTCTTGAGAGCTGAGCCGTGAACTTCCTTGCACGTCTGCCTGAGAACTTGCTGTTATCTGCAGCTGCCACAACCATCAAGGCACATGTGTAATGAGGAAGGTGACAACGAGGGCTCTTGTTGGTCATCGGTTATTTAAAGAGGGCCCATCGGATTTCAGCTACTTCATTGTACGGAATCAGCACCTTTGCTCCGGGGAGGTCTTAGAGGAAGGGGCACCTCCCTCCCTTTAAAACTACTCAAGTCTCCCTTTTCAGACCAAGCTTCTGGGCTCCAGCCATTTCTGGGACTCCTGGTGCTTCATCTCCATCTGTCTCATTTCATGTATATTTCAATTTCATCTTACTAGGGCCATGTCTCTGGGTGGTGGTGATTTTACCATCTTCATATTCTCTTGCCACTTGGAATTGGCAACAGTGGGCTTTTACATTCGTAGGACTTGCACAGAGCAATAGTTTTTCAGGCTGAAAAGTTTTTCAGTTGATACATATATTTGGTTTTTTGGAAATGGAAGCAAGCATCACCTGAATTGGACAAGTTTTCCTTTTTCTGTTGAACTGCCCTGCTCTAAAAGGACATGATTGCTTAGAAAGCCATGCTCCTCTCTATGATCTTTGGGGTTTACTGGTCTCCCCACCCAGTCCCCAGTGTCACTTAGGGAGTCACTGGCAACAGTTCATTGTGGTCACATGTCACCCATTTCTCTCATGCAGCATGAACAGTCACAGATTCAATTTCATTTTTTCATTTGTCTCAGTTATATGCTTAGGATTCAAATTAATCTTTTCCCTCTGAACCACAGTATGGCTTTTATTTAAAAAATATGGTATGTGAAAAATTAAAACACACTGCTTTAGACTTGGGTATCACAATGTAAAATTCAGTACTTTGTTCTATTGTCACTATTATCTTATGCTCCTTTAGTATCTTATTAAGACCAACACGATAAATGAAGTAGTTTTTGTAGCACTAGCTCTCATGTTTGTTCTCTCAACATCCCTGGTGAGATTGGGTAGTTAAAAAATCATTCCAGTGTGTTGAAGTTGGCGCCAAAGAAACAGACGACTATTTAATGCCCAGGATATGCGGCTGCCCAGGACCTTATCTTGTCCTATTTATAAATTAACAAAGCAAAATCTGACTTAGAGCAATCCTTGCAACATTAGCATTTTCTTTCTTTAAAGCTTATGTCTCTGAGTTTTTATGCCATTTTTCTTATGTGGCCAGAGACAATGTAGGCATAAATTAACTTCTCCACTTATTATTTAGTGACTAAAAGAACACAAGAGCAAGGATATTAGAAAAATGAATTCCAGTGTATTACTGAATATTCTAATTTGAATTACAAAGATAAGTGCCAAATGATCTTAAATCCCTGGGAAGATTCCTTTAAACATAAAAAGAGAAGGATAAAAGGTGTCTGGGAAAACTACCTAAGTCACCTTTTGGGAAATGGGGAGAGAAAGTCACCTTCCACAGAGAGAATGGCACTCTGTAGTTGTGCTTAAATGAGAAACTGTATATAAGCACACTGTAAATTAGTAAGAAAGCACTTATCTTAGGAAACACAACTACTACAAAGGTACAATTTCACACTCAAGTTTTAAGTGTCTTCTATGGAATATGTTTCCTTCAAGACTGTGTCTGAGTATTCTAGAGGCTTTCAGAGTTGCAAACATTTACAAATATTATTTGTAAATATTTATTAATGTAACATTAAGAAAGACGCATTAGTGATATTATTCAAATACTAGTCAAGCACACTGGGAAGTGGCTCTTTTTTTTTCTCCTTGACTTTTCTTATCTTCATATTATAATTGACGTTTGCCTAATATTAACACAATCAGCAAGGCATAACAAATCAGCAGAGCATAAAGCTTAGAAATGTGTGTATCTATGCATAGTATCTAAATATTTTGTTGTTATTTCTTTCATTAGGAATATTTAATTTCTAAAAGAAAATAAATATTTAATTTCTACCTAATGCTGATGCTTTCATGTGTGTTTTTGAAGTTTAAATGGCTAAAATTTACATGAAATTGTTAGAATTGCCAAAATTGAAGTTCCAAGGATCAGCCGATCTAGCAGCCAAACTCCTCTGACTGAAGAACATACCATACGAACAGTAAACATTTACCCAGAATGTTAAAAAAAATACCAGTTACTTTTACGATCTTATCATTATTATCTGTTATAATTTTCATATATCCTATGTTGAACATTGTGTTAAATACTTAACATTTTATAAATCATGACGAATCCTCAATCTATCCCAATCAAAGTGATACGATTATTTTTCCTGGTTTGCAAGTGAGGAAGCTATGCCTAGGATCACAGAGCTGGTGAGTAGTGGAGCAAGGATTTGTTCCCAGCTCCGACTTTAGAGTCTGAGCTCTTAGTTGGGCTATGGTCTGCAGTGGAGGGCGAGGCTAAATTAAAGTGGACAAGTTACACAGTAAAGCGTAACCTCACGCACTGAACTCAAGACAGTGAAAGGATCCCACAGTACTGGATCACTGTGTCCAAATCCTTCACTGTAAAGTCAAGAAAGAGGACTGAAGTCAGACTGTGATGTAATAAATAATGGAGTGTTCTCGGGTTGGCCCGTACCTAGGCTGAGGCAAGTGGTGAGCCTCTTGAGAGCTGTGGGATGGGGTAGAATGTCCATAGGATTTGCAGCTGGAAACGTTGTGTTCCAGTTCCTGCTCTTCCACTTATTAGTGGTGCTATACGTATCATATCTCAGTGCTGATTCCTTATCTCCAAAGGGGGTTTGTTGGGACAATCAAATGAATACTGTTTTTAAAGTACTTTGTAAACTTTTGGAAGGATATTAGATATTACTAGGGGAATGTTGATTCAAATTTATAATAAGTGTTGGCTTAGTTTTAGGAGAATAGTCTTTCCATTCTGTTATTCCCTGGTTGTTTTTTTTTTTTTTCCCCCTCTATGAACTCTAAACAGTCTTGGGCAAAAATTCCTGAATTAAAACAATTAGTGTCTGAAGAAATAGGTAATATTTGCATATGAGACTAGTGAAATCAGAGCTGATGACCCTATGGTTGTCCCTATGGTTGACCCTATGCAGCCCTGATGACAGAGGCTGCATCTTGCAGTGGCAAGAACATGAGCTCTAGATCAGGCTTCGGGGGCTAATAAGGGTGAGTTTGGGAAATTTCCTGACCTCTCTGTGCCTCAGTAACCTCGTCTATAAAATGGAGATATTTCTCATTTTAAGGGATTTTGCAAGTGTTAAATACAATCGACACATAAGGGCTCCAAATAGTTCCTGACACACTGTAAACACTCCAAAAAATATTAGCAAGCATGCAGGGGAAATATGTCTTTGCTTAAATTATGTATTAAACCATATTCATGTGTTTTTTTTCTGAAATGTACACCTTTCATCATAGTAGAGATAGATGAGAGAGGGTGGACATATACATCACATTTTTTTTCTACCAGAAATATGGCTCAAAGTGAATTCTCTAGTTAAAAATAAAGAATTTAGTACATTAACCTGAGTAGTCATTCTTTGAGAGACTAGAAAATTAATCCAATTTTTATAAGTATACAGTAATCTCATAGCTAGAGCCTCCTGAATTAATAAGTAACACTCCGTATTAAATATGATTATTTGTTCTGGGATGCTAGGAAGACCAGAGGTAACATTTTAGAGTTTCAAAAGTACATCTGGGCTATTCTGAGGTCATTGAGACTTTTGCTTAGAAACCCACAGGGGGTAATCTACATTTTTTTGAGGGGAAAGTGGAGGTGTCTTGGCATCTTGAGCCTATAAACTGTAACTGGTGACTTGGCACCATGGGGTTTTATCAGACTGTTTTGTGGAAGTGTTTTCAGATTATTTGAACATTTTCCAGATTCCTCTAAGTCAGCCAGATACTGTAAGTTGTGTTTTCACACATGATTCTGCTCTATTAATTTTACAGATGAGACAAATAAGGGGTAGAGAATTGGAATAGTTCATCAGTTTTACACTGAATTGTTAGTTCTCAAACCCCAAGTGCATCAGAAAAATCTAGAGGGCTTTTTAAAACACCAATTGTTCCAGAGTTTCTGATTCAGTAGAATGTGCATTTCTAACAAGTTGCCAGGTAATACTCATCTGTTTGTCAGGGGACCACACTTTAAGAACCACTAGGATGAATCAAATACGGGAGTCATGTTCATTAGAGCTCTGGTAAACTCGGCAGAATCACCACAATTCTCTAACCAAATCAGTGTACTTCATGAGCCAACTTTTATCCCATTCAATTAAATAATACTTAAGGTTTTGCAGATGCTTGAGAATGTCAGACAACAGGGACTATTTACCTTTGAGATAAAAATTCTCAAAATAATTTCTAAATAAGAATCTCCTCTCCATTTCTCTTACGTGCACACTAATTACAAATTCTATACAATTCACGTGTGTTGGATGACCGGCAAGGGTCAAGGCAGAGCAGGTGAAGTAGCTTCTGAGTGCTTAGTGTTAATGTTGCTACTTATCAAGAGGAATTGGAGACCATTCTGTTTTCCTCCGTATGTGTAAAGGATTTTTTTTTTTCCATTTTGGAAAATTTGATTTTGAATGAGATAGCTTAATTAGTTAAATATATTCTCTTGAGAATACCATCATTTCTGTTTTCTAATTTGTAAAGCCAAAAAAAAAAAAAAAAGAAAAAAAAAGAAAAAAGAAAGAAAAGGACAAAAGAAAAAGCAAGCAGGTTATTCTTTAAAAAATAGAGACCTCTTGTGGTCATTCATAAAAGTACTTTAAAAATCAGAAACCTAGGGGCGCCTGGGTGCCTCAGTGGGTTAAAGCCTCTGCCTTTGGCTCCGATCATAATCCCAGGGTCCTGGGATTGAGCCCCACATCGGGCTCTCTGCTCAGCAGGGAGCCTGCTTCCTCCTCTCTCTCTGCCTGCCTCTCTGCCTACTTGTGATCTCTGTCAAATAAATAAATAAAATCTTTAAAAAAAAATCAGAAACCTAGAGTATTAATTTGTCACGAGGTTTCAAGATCTCTGGCTTAGTTGACATATTTGGAAAATATATGTATGTAAATATAATATGAATTAATACCTGCCAAAATGGATGAATAATAGGATTTTGAGTAATAATCACTTTTATAAATATATAGATCATTTTGCCGTAATAGTTCTTTATGGTAAATCAAGACTTGACTGAAGCAGAAGACACCAAAGGGCACATATTATAACTGTCTAGATCAAGGAATTTTCCCAAGCTGGTTATATCTGTGTAGCCAGAATATCTGGAGGATTTTTATCATAATTTTATAGGTTAAGTGATTCAGGCTCAGAATGGTTATGATCAATCAAATCCACCTGCACTCCATTCTTTCAAATATTTAAATGAATAAAGAATAAATGAATAAAGAATGTTAAATATTAACATGAAAAGCAGTTCATTTTCAGAGCCATGATCCACAGTCCAGATTTGTAAATAAATAATCAAATTCTGTCAAATAAACTTACCTTTACACACAATTTCTAGAGCAGTAAGCTAAACAGGTTATAATTTATTATTAATTTATCTATATAAACCGGTTATAATTTATTGTTATTCTATTATTTTTTGTTTCATCATTATTTTTTGCTATTGGTAGTGGTGATGACTACTTACTCTTTTTCACTATTAATTAAAAAGCAGTTTGGAGCATCTTTTATGTACCAAGCACTATTTTGGGTTCCTGGGGATACTGAAATAAATAATATTGGCTCCTTGCCCTTAAAAGGTTCAGAATATAAACCCAAGAAAGAAATATAAATAGTGATTTGAAATGACAGTTTGTGCTTTAATGAGAAGTGCATTTAACTACAGGACTAATTATCAAGAAGGTGGCTGTATTTTCCTCAAAATCTGTCCCAGGCTGTGTAAACTTTGCAAGTCCATAACTTTTTGTCTTTGCCTTAAAGCTAGCATACTGTAGTAGAAAATAATACCTTGATGAGTAGTCCGAAAAGTCACGTTGGAGTTACAGCTCTTTCACTTACTGTAGGATTCCAGACGAATCTCTCAGTCACCAAACCTTATTTCCCCAACTCTAAATTTGGGATTATAACTGTCTCACAGGCTACAATGAGGATCAAATGAGACTGTAAGAAAGTGGTCTGTGATCTTTAATCCAAAATTCTACATTATGCCTTTTGTTTATGAGGTATTATTAGTATTAAACAGCAGTGCAATAATCAATGCACTTTTTTTTGTTTACTGTGATTCATGGTTTTGCTGCTGCAAAGATGAGTTAGAGAAAGTGCTCAGTGTTTGAAAGTGGGCTGATAGATGTGTTTGTATCTACTTTCCCCGTAGCCATGGTGAAGAGAATGAAAAAGGAAATAGGGTTGTGGTTGTCTGAGAAATACAGAAGAAAGCAGAACTGAAGCTGGTTGGGATAGGAAAAGGTACCAAGTACAAATTAATATATAAACTTACACATTCAAAATATACTCAGGGTTCCCCTGATCATTATCACCTTCAAAACAATTTATTCAATATTAAATAAAATATGTGCATCCAGTGGTGTGCTGGTTATTGTTTAACAACCAAATTTCTTGACAAAACAGAGTATAGATAGCACTTGCCGATTTCTATAACATCAATACCCCTACCATGGCCAATTTCAAGTTACTAACGATATCACAGGGAGTTTGGAAGAGATGCACTGTAGCACATCCATATAAATGATTTCCACATACAAATATAATAGATGTAAATAAACTCAAGTATAGATAATAAAAAATGTAATAAAATAGGAAGTGGTGAGTTTTGAGTACTTGCTAGCTTTATTTTGTAAATAATTCATTTAAATATGATTCAATTTTATTTAATTTTTAGTAACAGCTGGGTTGAACATCCAGCTTATAAAATTCCTGAAAAATTAACAATCAGCTCTCATGAGCCTGTCTGAACCAGAGCTGGCACAACACCGGATATATTGGTAATTGCTCTAGTATGGTACTAATTATAGTAAAGATCATCACCTCTTCTGGGAAACTGTGTTAGGTGACTTTGTCTATATTACTATCATAAAAATCTCCTAGATATCAAAGCAATTACCACACATGTTGAAATCTCATTTCTCTTTTTGCACACTTGATTTCCTAGTGATTATGACTTTTAAGTCCATATATTTTGTATCTAGGACTGTTCCTGGGACAGGTAAGGTCAACAATGCATACTGAAGAAATACATTGACCTGGATCTGGCTCCTGTTCTCCAGGAGCCCACAAGCCGATGTTATGTACGAAGATAAACGGTTACAGAATACACATGCAGTTTAGTCAACTTCATCTTCGAATAAACAAGTAAATGGATAATGAGGTTTTCATATTACCTACAAGTAGCTTTTAGTTTCCTGTTATTTCCTGGGAAATAACAGGAATTATGATCAATGAAAGTCGATGTAACTGTTTTTTTTTTCTACCCCTATTGTGATTAAAACAAAAGGAAAAACCCCAAGCACCACTATGTTTCCTTATCTGCTGAATGATATTCTTTTGATATTCAAATCTTTAAGAGGCAAAAGCAGCACATATTCATTTATAGGAAAATTACTATATGTAGAAGCATAAA
Organism: Mustela nigripes; assembly: GCF_022355385.1. NCBI lineage: Eukaryota > Metazoa > Chordata > Mammalia > Carnivora > Mustelidae > Mustela > Mustela nigripes. The sequence continues at coordinate 138,963,124 of NC_081559.1, forward strand.
CAGATAAAAGTCAATTAGCATTTTATAAGATTGCTATATTAGTGAAGATAGGTTAAGATAATAGCACCTGGAAATCACAAAAAATAGCAGTGGCTTAAACAGTATGCTTTATTTCTTCTTTAAGTAAATATTTGGAGGTTTGCAGACTAAGATTAGTGTGGTGGTTCTGCTCGATGTCCTTAGGGGTTCACTTTCCCTTCAGCTCATGGCTTTGGCCATCCCTGAGGTGTGACCCCAAACTTCATGGTCCAAAATAAGCAACCACCCTCCCAGAAGCAGGATGGAATAAAGAAGAGGCAGAGGACTAATAATTTTCTTAAGGAAACTTCCCAAAACATTGTCTGTGGCACGTCCATTATCCCGTTTATTAGAATGTAGTCATAAGGTCACATTTAGGTTCAAAGGAGTCTAGGAAATGCCGTCTTTATTATCAACAGTTATGTGCATAGCTAAAATTTCTATGACCATTACCATCTATTATCTAGCCAACTCCTGGAATTTGCTAAAAGTTATGCCCTTAAACTGCAAATAGAAGAATTGCTAGGCTAGAAGTTATGCCCATTTTCAAGGTTTCTGATGCATATGGATCAATTTCTCCTTAGAAGCCAGGTACACATGTGTACTCCCAAAGACATCTATGAATCTTTGATATTAGACACCAACACATAATAAGTCAATTCCTTCAAGGCTTTGTGACTGGGAGGATGTCATAGGGAAAATACTCAGTGTTTTATATGCATGGGATTTATTGTGAGAACTCTTTCAACGGCATGTGACAGATGACTGGCCAAGAGTGTTGAGTCTGTTCAGATATTGAAGTGATTGAATTAGTTAAGGAAAGGTAACTATACAGCATATATTGGAATCTGAAGTTGAAGAATGTAAGATCAACTTTTTCTGAGGAGGAGTGGGAATTGAGGATTATATAGGTAGTTGAAAAAAATCTTGAGGCCTTAAGAGAGAAGAGAAAGTATAATATGTTCTCTTAATGTCATGGAGGAGCTTTCCACATATGCTTTCATCAACTGCTATATTCCAGGCAACAGCTTAAATGCTTTATATACATTCTCTTACTGAATTCCCACAGCAGGCATATATTTTTATATATCCATATTTTACACATGAGACAGTGAAGGCTCAAGAGAGGTCAAAGTAGGGGTGGACCCAGAATTTAAACCCCACTCTGTCTGATTTCAAGGTTTTGTTTTTTCCTCTTCTACTCTGAAGAACCAACTGATTAAAAAAAAAAAAAGCAAATTTGATAAGGGTCATTTTTTTTTCTGTAGCATTTGAATTAACTTATGGTTGTGAATGATGTTTTTAAATCTTTAAAAATTATAAAAGAATTATAGAGAACAACAAATGATGTATTGTAGAGGGGAGGAAGTGCCTCATGAGATTTTTGTCTCTTTTCATCAGAGTTGCATATTACCTCTCTTTCCTCATAAAACGTTGTGTTCACTCTAAGACTGACAGTTACCATTTCTGTTGTGTTGTCTATTTACTTGTGTCTGCCACCAGACATATCTTGAGTGTCAGGTCTTTGTATTACCAGAGCCTAGCACAATGCTTAGAATGTGCTCACCTAGGTGCTCACTAAGTATTTACTTAATGAATTATACAAGCATTCCTTTTATGGTCATATCAAAACATATTTACTAATGGAAAATTTTTATTACTTTACTATTATGCCAAATTTTAAGAGGTGTACAATCATTAGACTAGTATAAAATTATGATTTGACTATGGCTAAACAAGGGTATTTATAAAGTAACTGAATTTGTGAATAATATGGAGTGCCTACAATATGCGAGGCTATTTTGAGTGTTTAACATTGTATTTACTTATTTGTCAGGAAAACCTTATGGGGGAAGAAGAATTATTACCTCCGCTTCAAAAATCAGGACGTGAACCCGGGTAATTCTGTCCTAAAACTTCTGTGTTTCGCAGCAAGGCTATTTTAACTCGTCATCGTTTATAAGAGATGTTATCATTTATTATTTTGCATGACTCCCTGAGAATATCTTCTAATGAAAACTCATGGGTCCTTATTCTATCCCCCCCCTCCCCCCCAAGAACTTCCGTTCTGCAAAGGGCACAAATCAACCAAGAAGAAATTGCTGCTTTTATACCTCAGCAACTTCTACTCCACCCCCGCCAAACCATTATTTATTATTATCTTAGTATTCAGGAACTCTTTTTAGATGGTTTCCTCTAAAAAAAGTGCATTTGCCCCTCCTATGTGACTTCCGTACATCTGTGGCTTTCTGGCGCGAGGACACCCCCGCATCTTTGCAGACACTGCCCTGCAGCTTTCTGGCGGTGGACCTGCAGCTTTCTGGCGGTGGAAACTACATTTCCCAGAGGTCTATTCGTCCGCGCGAAAATCTCTTTCCCGGCTCCTGGAGGCAAAGCGGAAAAAACTAACGACGCTTCGCGCGGCAGTGTGGGTGGGAGAAATAAAGGGCTGAACAGACGAGGCCCTGCAGCGCTCGCGTACCCCAAAATGGCTCGCAGGCAGGAGGAGCAGAGAGGGGGCGCGCCCTTGATGGCGGAAGGCAAGTCGGACGCGGAGGTTAGGCTCATTCTGTACCACTGGACACATTCTTTCAGCTCTCAAAAGGTAAAGGCCTCTGTTGGGGCGGGCGGCGCGGATCGGGTTTCAGCACCGGGACAGCTCCCTCAGGGCTCTCCTGGGTCCTCCCGCGGGTCTAGAACCGGGCCTCCAAAGCCCTAAATCCGGCGGGCGCTCCCTGGAGTCTGGGATGCGCCTTGTAGGGGAGCACAGAGAATTAGTCCGAAATGGAAAGGCTATGACTCAGGCTTTACCACTCATGATATGCGACAAAAAAGCATCACTTTAGGTATTAGGGCCGGAGGCCTTGTCCCCTGGGCCTTGAAGAGTGAGGCAGAGGGAAGCGCTTTCACGCAACCGCATAATCTACAGTTCCTTCTTTTTCTTGTACGCATTCGTCCTCTTCAACAAGGCCTAGCACATCTCTATATCAGATTCTTGTCTGGGGAGGACACATACTGAGGTTTAGATGGAAAGAAAGTAGTGATGATAGAGAGTCACTGTGGAACAAATTTAGCCAGAATTTTTTACAATTTTTTTTTTTTTTGGGTCCTTTCTAGTTTATATGATTAAAATGCTAGAATGTATCTCACTTGTTAATTCCTAGAGTAGGAATAGTTAAAAAGAGTGTTGATGATAATAATTCAGGGGAGCCCAGAAAGGCTGCTTAACGGTATCCAGAGATGTCATTTACCTGAAAGCCTACATGTGTTGTAACCAGTGTGAACTCTTTCAGGTGCGCTTGGTAATTGCTGAAAAGGCATTGAAGTGCGAGGAACATGATGTAAGTCTGCCCTTGAGTGAGCACAATGAGCCTTGGTTTATGCGTTTGAACTCAACTGGAGAAGTGCCTGTCCTTATCCACGGGGAAAACATTATTTGTGAGGCCACTCAGATCATTGATTATCTTGAACAGACTTTCCTGGATGGTAATGTTAAGGCTATTTGTGATTTTTTGGATTTACTTTCAACACAAATATATGTCTCCTTCCCTCCCTTCTTCCTCTTCTTTCCCTCCCTTTCTCCATCCTCCATCCCTTCCCCACTTCCTTCCTTCCTTCTTTTTCCTTTTGGTTTCATGATGGTGGTTTCATGCTAAAAACCTTTTCCATTTCCATAAGCACGCAAATATAAAATAGGTTGATACCACAAATTTTGTGTAAGCAAATTCTAACGTTGGGATATTCCTTTTAATTCAGAGGTTTTCCTCTGCAGATGTGTGGTTTGTTGTGGTGAATCGTTAGCCTTGAAAATTCCTAACAATTTAAAATGTACGTGATGAAAATCAGTTTTTTCTAGTCTGCCAAATAGTTCCGTCTTAAAAAGAATAAGAGGGAAAAAGAGGAGTAAAACTTAGGAAGGAAGAATAGAATGTTGGTATATTTAGAGATCTTTTTCCTCTATAGCGTTAATTTTATATCTTTTGTAAAGAATTAAAGCACTTATATTTGTATGGTGCTTTTAAGTTATTTTTTGACATTTATTGATAGCCTGATTTATGTTAGGCATTTTATAATTTCTATAATTTCTATCCCAGAAGCCATCTGGGACAGGCATGGTAGACCAGTTATTCCCATTGTACCTGATGAACGAGAAATGGGTTGCCTAAGGTAATACAGCTATTTTGTGGCAAAATAGGGCTAGAATGGAAGTCTTTCAAACCCATATCTTCATATTTATACTGGCTGTCTCCCATAGTCATTGCTACCTATATATTATCTCGCTTGCCCCTAACGACAATCCTTTGAGGTGAACTATAGCTTCACTATTTGCCCAAGATTATACAGTTGATCACTGCGTAATTGAGAGAACAAAAGGCTCCTTTCAGCTGAGTACTCTTCTGAAATAAAAGCTGCATGAGATCTAGTTACTTTTTATCTGCCACTAGTTATGCTGGTGTTAATTGGGCAGGATAAAAACCAGAATATAACCCCAAATTACTAGGCCAAAAAATGTCTGAGGTACTTAAAAAAAATTGGGACCTAAATGTGTGTGGAGGGAACCCCAGGGAATTAGACTGGCACTACAGCTGCCCCTATTCTTATTCCAAGTGTTTGGTTATTTAGGATTATGATTGGAGATTTAGAGGTGGAGACGTTGAGCTAAACCAGAGTTTAATGAACTGTTTTCTCTTTTATGATTACTTGCTATTCTTTATGTCTATATGCTGGGGACTGTACTGAAAATGGTGGTTAATTGATTTAAGAAAATTTTTCTCAATATTGAGCTTTTTGGAAATGGACAAGTCTGTTAAATAATTTGTATTTCTTGGGAAAAGTGGTTAAAATATAAATAAAACAAAATCACTGTATAAGAATTCCATTTTAAATAAAAATCTTAAAAAGATACAGTAAATGGAAAATCATATTAAAATATTTTGTTGGCACGCCTTGAACCACCACCACTACTACTACTGCTACTACTGCCACTACTGCCATTCTCTTCCTCTTCTAGCACTGTTTGTCCTTTAAGATATTCAGTAATATAAAATATGTTACTTTGCAATATAGTAATGTTAATGATTATTAGGTTTTCTTAAAGTTTTCCTTAGGTTTTTTCTTTTGCTTTGATCATATAAAAAAAACTAAGATACATTCTGACTCCTACTCAAAGAAGGGAAATGTTAAGTTCTTCTTAGTACTTATGGAATCAGAGGAGAAGGCACTGGGGCTAAATGTGAAATGAAAATATGGAAACTAAGGACTTTAATTCTGGCTGTACCAATAGGATCAGTAAACAATCAAGAATCCCAGCTCTTTATCTAAAGCTATTGCTAACTTGTTACATATCGTTGGTGACTTTACTTTTCTGTCTATTGGATTAAGTGATACAGTTTTATCAATTGCAGAGATAAAGGAAGTCCAATCAATTCTTAGTTCATTCTTTTCTCTTTCTCAGGAGAGTTGTCACTCCATTGGAAGGGGTTAAAAGAGGATTAAAGGAAGCAAAACCTGTGGTAGATAGGAAGACAGCAAGAAAACAGTTACATAAAAGCTAGTCTAGTCTATAGGGAAAGTTTATTCCAATGTATTAAAATAAAATAATAAACATGCATGCATTTTCACTATTACCATTAAGATAATTTATATGTCATTAAGAACCCATGGAGATTAGGAAAAGAGCCAGATAAGATGGATGTTATCCCAGGGGCGACTGGGTGGCTCAGTGGGTTAAAGTCTCTGCTTTCGGCTCGGGTCATGATCCCAGGGTCCTGGGATTGAGCCCCGCATCTGGCTCTCTGCTCGGCAGGGAGCCTGCTTCCCTTCCTCTCTCTCTGCCTGCTTGTGATCTCTGTCAAATAAATAAATAAAAATCTTAAAAAAAAGATGGATCTTATCCCAATTGTCAGGGATGGGAAAAGGTAAATTCTACCGATCATTGCTACTCAAAGTGTGTTGCATTGACTAGCAGCATTGGTATCACCTCGGAGCTTGTTAGAAATGCAGATCTCTTGAATCAGAACCTGCATTTTAACAAGATCCCGAAGTGATTCATATATACATTAAAATTTGAGAAGCACTTCCTGTGTGTTAAGTAATCACTTAAACTTTACATAGCACTATAAATTAGTTATATGCATACACACGTACATATATATAACTTTAGAGTATCTCAGTTAAAAGGAACCAGCTTAAGTTTTACATTATGGAAGAATGGCTTTAACACTTAAGAAAAATGAATCTATTGTATACTGGGCATGGTTCTGGATATAAGGTATCTTAAGTAGAACATCTGAGACTACTTCATAAGGTACCCTTGTGGAATAAAGGAGCAAATATGGCTAGATAAAAGTAATGCACATTTTCAGATGAACAAACCACGATATTAAAGAATATTCACTTATAAATGTCTTAAATAAGGATGCACATTTAGCTAAAGACTTATCCTTTATAATTTTGTTACATTTATTTCAATTACTTGTAAACTACTGTTAAGTACCATAAGGTCAGAGAGAGTGTCTGTCTTATTAACAGTCATATCCCCAGTGCTTCCTATGGTGAATGTTCTTTAATAGGAGCTCAATAAACACTTTTGAATAATTAAAAAAAATGAATGAACTTTTGAAGATAGATATCAGCCTAGACAGGGATCTCTACTGGTGTTCTTACAGGTTTCTGTTCTCTGACTTGAGCCTAATGACTTAAATAAAGACATTGTGGAGATACTGTTACATTTGTGGATGACAAAAGCTGGGATAGTTAAGATGATGAGGGATTTGTGAAGTGCTTGTCATGGGACAATGAAATGAAAAAAAAAATGAAGATAAAGTTTAACAAGGCTAAATGTAGTATGAGAATTAAAAAAAAAAATCAGTTGCGTTAAGCAAGGTTGGGAGACCTGGCTTGCTAAAAAGTTATTGATTAAAGCTAATGATAAAAGGCTGGGATGATCTCAAGTCGTTTTGGTTCTATCTAAAACATGGCAAATTGTGAACTGGTCAGAACATGCAACATTTTGTTCAATTATGTGTGGAACTTTGAGGAACATTTACAACTTAGAATACTAAGTGAATGGATTTCATGAGACGTATAGTTGCTCATGTTTATAATAGGAAACTTAAAGTATATTCATTCATGTAAAAGATAGAGTGTAGTCAACTGGTATCTCCTTTGCTGTTATTTGCCATCCCTTATTAGTTTACCAGCTGGGGATTATATTAAAAATGATGTTTTGCTGACCTGTAGATACTTCTCAATATTTGTGTGTAATCAATATTTATATTCTTATGCTTTTGGGATAAGTCCATTAAATAATTGGTAGTTTGTGGGGAGAAATTTGGTAGCCAAGGCAATCCTTTTCAAGTTTTAGCTTTATAAAAGTTAGTATCTAAACTGAATGATGGCTATGATTTTTTTAAAGTTTTATTTTTATTTAAGTAGTTTTTAAAGTAGTTTATTTATTTATTTAAGTAGTTATTTAAATAAGTTTTTGATTTTTTTTTAAGTTTTACTTTTATTTAAGTAGTTGCTGCACCCAATGTGGAGATTGAACCCATGATCCTGAGATCGAGAGTCACGTGCTGCTTTGACAGAACCAGGCAGGCACTCCTTGATTTTTTTTTCTCTTTTTTTCTTTTTTGAAAGTAATAGTGATGTAGACATCAGTGGTGATATTCCTGAAGTCAGAATTTGGGTCAAAAGAAGAATTTAGAAGTACTGAATTATGGCTGCTCAATCAAGGCTGGCAAACAACAATCTCTTTATTCATTCTTTTAATAGCTATTTTTTGGGTGTTGATTGGCGCAAGGACCAGAGATATTCAAAGATCCCTAATAATTAGAAACTTACTAATCTTCAAAGATAGTTTCATTCTGTAAACTTGATAATAATACCAAATCTGTCTTTATGGGCTATTATTACTACTCAGTTTTACAGATTCCTTTTCACATATGTGACACCTTTTTCTCTTCAGGCTTGCAATGAAGAGTAGATTTAGTAACACATGCAATTGATTAAATTAGATGAGGTGTGATACTAAGCAAACTAGGGAAACTTGGAAACAGTGGATGTAACAAGTGAATATATTTGCTAATATAGATTTTAAAACCTAGATGTTTCTTATACTATTCATAATCTCTCTCAGTGAATTTAATTTGGACACTAAGTAATAAAAAAAAAGTGAGTCTGAAATGACTACAAAATATTAGAACATTACTACTTACTACTGCTGGTAATCTGGAATCGAGGCTGTCATATGGTGAATACGGAGTTTTGGTAATTTAGTATCTAAGAGTTCCCTGAAGATCATGTCTCATGTCTTCGGTTTATATATACCTCATTTATTCTTAGGAAATAGAACTTGGTTTGGAAATAAAGTACTCTGGTGTGATGTTAAGGTAGTGTATATAAGTCTCATTAGGAAATATATTTTTTGGATAAGATTTTTGTCAATATCTATTGAAAATCAACTCATTTTAAAAATAATTCGGAAGTCACTGTTACATTAAAAATGCAATTATTTAGACAAGAACTTCCAATTATTCAAATTTTTGTCTATTAATAGAGCCTATCATATATAGTTGAGTAACTTTATATGCCTTTTAGCACATCTACTAAAACTGTAGATTAGCACAAAGGTTCTAATTAAGTGTGGAGAAAATATGGTATGTGATAAGAAAAAGAGAATGAGCCTTTAAAACTCATGATTGTGCCAATAAAGTGGCGTTAAAAAGTTACTTTTTTTTTTTACTCTTTGGTTTGTCCAATTTTAGTGGACAGGTCGGGGTGTCAAAATGCAAAGGTTCTAATTCCATATTATGTGTTAACAATAATTGGAACAAGCCATCTGATAAAGAAGTTTTGCTCCCCAATTACAAATGTTTCTGTTCAAAGTCTTAAATATAATACCACTTAAGGTATAAGATTCATTGAAAATAGTGCTATAAATTTGTCTTTCTCAGAAAACCATGGCTGCATATAATGAACTTCTATAATTTGACACTGTATTTTTTTTTTAATCTGTGTTTAGATTTGATCGTTCCAGTTCTATAGTTGTGACAGCTTTGAATTGTAGTCAATTGTAACTATAACTTTTATTTCAGGTCACAATTTATTTACCATTTTTATTATATTTTTTTAATAGCGTGGTGTTTGACTGGTTGAAGGGTACAGTTTTATTCAACTACTTGTTGCATATTATCTAATATATCAATGTTATTACTAAATGACCTAAGTAAAATAAAAAATTTTTAAGGGGATAAAGGTAGGAATGATGTCTGTTTTCATTGAATTAATAATGATAAGGAAGAGATGAAAATTATTCAAATAGATGTGTGGAGGGGAGGGAGTCTTCCCTGAAAATAGGGTATAATTATGCCTTCTTTATCTGCCATCATTGAGGAACATGGGAAATCAGAGAAATCAATGTAGAAAGATAATGGAAGCTTATGCCTATAACCTCTTAAATTTTTTAAATTTTTTTGCACTTGGAGAAACTGAATGTGATTTTTTTTTTTTTTTTAATGGTTCTAGGCCATTGCTATTCTACTGAGCAATGCAGAGACTTGAGACTGTATGGAGGTGTTTGTCCCCGTGAAATATCTGCAGAATGCTTTTATTGTATCTTTTCTTTCTGGTTTTAAAAAACTTGTTTTCTCTCATTATCACATCTTTCTGTTTTATGTCTATCTGCACCTGCCTAAATTTAGGTGCGGTTCAAGTCCTGCCTTGTTCCCTACTCAGTTCTTCTAGGAAGTCTGGTCTCCTGCCAGTTTACTTATTTATTCTTCCAGCTTAGTCACTTATACTGGTTTCCAGTATAGCAACTCTATTCCCTAATGCTGGAAACTCTTTTCAATGCCTGCTTCTTAAAAGTCCTCTGATTTCGTGCCTTCCCCCTGTAAGCCTTCTATTGCTTTTTCACTCCTGACTGAGGTAGCATACTAAAATGGCTCTTTTTTTTTTTTTTTTTTTTAAAGTAATCTCTGCACCCAATGTGGGGCTCAAACCCATGACCCCAAGATCAAGAGCTGCATACTTGAATGCCAACCAGGTGTCCTTTTTTCTTTTCCTTTCTTTTTAAAAATTTTTTTAAATTTATTTTTATTTATCAGAGAGAGAGAAAGAGGGAGCACAAGCAGGGGGAGAGAGGCAGACAGAGGAGAAGCAGGCTCCCAGCTGAGCAAGGAGCCGAATGCAGGACTTGATCCCAGGACCCTGGAAACAGGACCAAAGGCAGATGCCCAGCTGAGGGAGCCATCCAGGCATCCCTCTTCTGTTTTCTTTCTCCTTTCCTCTTTCCTTTCTCCTCCCTTCCTCTCCCCTCCCCTCCCTCCCTTTCCTTTCCTTCCCTTTCCCTTGGCCCTTTCTATTCCATTCCATTCCATTCCATTCCATTCCATTCCATTCCATTCCATTCCATTCC